>NC_083101.1:22558332-22862410 GCF_949774975.1 Lagenorhynchus albirostris
TTACCCAATGCTCCAATTCATCTGCAAACCTCCAGTGCCTTTCATTGGTCAGCGGGGGGTATTAAATTTGCTTATTTCTGAACCAATCTCTTTGGTTATCAGATTATGCTACTTATAAATCAATCCCTATGACAAGGTGGATTGTAGTCCCTGATTTTCTTAGTTCAATCAAGACTAATCTTTCAAACTGAAGGTGCAGTCAGGTGACCTAAAATTTCTAAACTCCATGGGGGAGAGGTGGCTTCCTGAATGAAAAGTATGGATAATGCTAGGATGACAGAAGGGGGGATTAAATTCTGGTAACTAACCAGAATTAGGTAACATACATTCACTACATCCATTTTATAAATGAGAAGTGGAAGGACAGAGAGGTTAGGCGACCTGAGCAACATCCCAGATACGGTGAGTGACTGAATTAGGACTGATGCATCTAACTCCACAGGCAATGATGATGGCAGAGCAATGTATTCAAATAGACTTTTAAAATTATAAAATACTTTCATACATCTTCATTCGTTTTAATTCTTCCATCAATTTAATGGGTTGAGCAAGGTAGATATTGGCCCCATTTTACAGATGAGGAAACTGTATCTCAGATATAAAAGTGACTGATTCAAGAATATATGATTTGTGCAGAACTGGGATTAGAACCCAAACCCTCACGCTCTTTCCATGGAATATGATCTTTCCAAAATTCCTTTAGTTATTTAGCCCAATTCCTCCCTTCTCCCCCTTCTCTTACCTGTTAAAGAGAATAGATTCCAGAACTTCATTGTGAACCATTTGGTTTTTGTTTCTTAATTTTACAGCTGAGTTCCTTTCACTGGGAGTCGAAAACCACATAACGAAAGATAAAATAATGTGTTCGCTTTATTCCTTTTCTTGGTGAAAGGTCTTGGCTCATGGGATAAATTCACTTTGTTTGGCAACTTGAGATAATCAGAAATTGATTACTTGAATCATTTAAATCTCTTTCTCATTTAAATCTTTTCATACAGAATTAAAGATGGTCATAGGTCAGAGACTACAGGACAAGATTTCAATGCATGCTTTTTCGAAAAGGAAAGAAAATAATTAGAAGACAGTATCTTGGAAAGAACAAGGGCTTTGGAGACTGGGAGACCTGAATTAAATCCCATCTCATCTACTTAGTTACTTAGGGATTTTTAAGCCTCAGTTTTCTCTTATAAAGTGAGGATAATAATAAGTACTTGGAAGGGTCATTTTAAGAACTAAATGAAATACGGAAGGTTCCTACTGTAGCACCATCACATAGTTAATACTCAATGACAGCTATTATTTTTATTACCTTAATGCTATGGAAAATTCTGGAGCTCTGAGAGCAGTGTACTAACATTTTTATCTTCGTCAGATCCTTTCTCCTAGGCTCATTAAAATGTATCAGTAGGATAATCAGGGTCCAAAGTCTTAGAAAAACTGGTTAGGCTAAGATAGTTACTTTCTCTTAGCCCGAAAACCATAGTAGCCTTGAATCCTTGAGTTTAGAGCAGTGGTTAAGGGGACAGGCCCTGGAGCCAGAATGTCTGAGTTACTCCCTGCCCATGGGACCCTGAATATCAGTGTAAGCTTCAATTTCAACATCTATAAAATGAGGATGATGATAATAAATGTGTCTACTTACAGGCTTAGTTTAAAATGAAATGAGACCATCTCTCTAAAATACTAAGAACTCAAACAGTGCTGCTCAAATTGGAGAAGGACCTGGAATGAAGTGGGGAATGAAGACATTTCCTGGTTCTCCATGAACTCTGCATTTAACTCCCAGAATGTAGGTTTCCCAACCACACGGAACTGTTTATTAGCTTCCCCTGAATGCCTATATCATTGTTTTTTCCTGTTATTTTAAAAATCTCTCGAGAGCTGGACTATCTCTCTCTGGAGGCTGAACTACAGAGAAGGTCACTGGAGTCGTCATAGCAGGCAGACTGATTGTGGATGGGGCTGTGGACCCCCAAAAAGAGGATGAGAAAAGTTATGGATTTAGAAGATGCTGCCAGCACAGGAGGGCGAAGGGCATGGAATGGGGGCCAGAAGGAACTTGGGGGAAATAGTGTTCAGTGCAATGGTTTGAAGAAGCTGAGAAGGTAACTCTGGGTTTTAGGGGAGGAATTACACCATATTTCTAGGTCTGAGAATGGAGAAGTACATAAAGAGACTTGAGGAGGTCAGATAATATATTCAGCTAGTGGCTGCCCGACGTGATGCCAAGTAGGAAACAGAAGAGTCCCAGAAGGGTCCACCACCCAGACATCTCAGAGGGGAACTCCACTCATTAGGCAGTTCTTATAGGCCAGTCAGTGTCACACATATGTCACCTCAGTTAATCCTCAAAGCAACTCTGTGGGGCAGACACTATTATCGAATCCATTTTGAATTAGATATCAGTAGCTTTCCCAAGGTCATGTGACTAGTCAATGTTAGAACTACTCATCTTCTGTCATTCAGTTTAACATAGTTACTTTGCCTTCTGAAAAACCTGGGGAATAAATCCACTGGAGATGGCAACAAATTTATGTAAGCAAAAGTTAGGTAGATTAGATGCTAAACACCGGTTCACTGAGAGACTAAATGCGGCTGACAAAGAGAAATGGAGAAAGTAAATCTGGTACAATGAGAACAGCTATTGGTAAACTAGGAATTATATGCACTGTAAATGCCAGCTTGGAAACAATTTAAAATTATTTGATTGTTCAAATGAGAATTACATGCATTAAAATACGTTTTTTGTTTGTTTGTTTGTTTTGCGGTACACGGGCCTCTCACTCCTGTGGCCTCTCCCGTTGCGGAGCACAGGCTCCGGACGCGCAGGCTCAGCGGCCATGGTGCACCAGCCCAGCCGCTCCGCGGCATGTGGGATCTTCCCAGACCGGGGCACGAACCCGTGTCGCCTGCATTGGCAGGCGGACTCTCAACCACTGCACCACCAGGGAAGCCCTAGAATACTTTTGAATATAAAACTTACCCTTCCCTCCACCCTCCCCTCTCCACAATAAGAGAGTACTTCCTACTGTATCTGGATCCTTAGGAATCTAGGCTTAAGGAGTTTTCCTAGAACGCTTAGGGAAACCATATGGTTCGAGGAGCGCTTCTTGGAATTTTCCATCAAACCCCAAGAAGCTCCTGCTGATCACGTATGGTGGCTTCTATGAGCTCAATCTCTTCCCTCCATTTTAATCAAGAGCACACCAATGCTATTTTTAAATCCATCCAGATATCTGGATTGCCTAGGAATCAACTCCTACCTCAACAAATCCAGCCCAACGAGAGAAATCTGGGCCAAGGCCTTCAGATCCCCTGCCTCCATGTGCTCTAGGAAGTTGGGGGGCAATCCCCCTACCTCTAAGACTTTCCTTTTAACTGACTCCTTCTCTAAATGACTGCTGGCCTGACAAAGTGACCTCAGAATTGGCTTGAGGGCAGCAGAATGTCCTCCCAAGAGCAGGATTCAGTCCTCAAAGTCATCACCCTCTGTCATCACTCTCTAAACAAGAGACTGCATAGGTCTTTCTGAGGATTTCTGGAGACCATTGGGATGGGCATTTTTCATCCGATCTCACAGAATTCTTATCAGTGAGGTCAATTTTGCCTCTTTACTTTCCTAGAAGCCATGGGCCATGTACTATCAGCTCTCTTTTGAAAGTTACCCTACCCCTTGGGAATTCTCCGGCAGTCCAGTGGTTAGGACTCTGCACTTTCACTGCCGAGGGTGTGGGTTCAATCCCTGGTCAGGGAACTAAGATCCCGCAAGCTGTGCGGTGTGGCAAAAAAAAAGAAACTAAGAAACCGCTCAACTAGGTTTGTATTTTCCATTTCTATAGCATCTGCCCTTTGCCTGGATCAGTTCCTAGAAACATCCTCTAATGAAATTATATGTTTCTTTAGCTTTTCCATGTCTCTGCATAAATGTTTAAACTAACAGGTAATTTACCTGCTCTCTTAGAGTAGAAAGTTCCCGCTGAGTTGGGTTGCAGAGCCACACCATTCCTTTCAGGGTGCGCAGTACTCCTTTTTCAGTCACCCCTTTCTACCAGGCATTCCCAAATAGGGTTTTCCTGTTATTGATAGCTCTGGGCATTCTCTGGAGTTCTTCTCACTTCTTCCTTGGACAAGCGTGTTAATTATCATAATATTTCACCCTCTGCCAGGGTGTTAGTGCAAGGGGAAGAATGGGGTAGAAAGAGTGCTGTAGTTCCTGAGTAGTGGGATATTATTGGTCACATTCTTGAATAACTTCTTCCCTGATATCTAACTCATCTGAAGCTGGAAAATATCCAGACAGCTAGCTACCCCCCAAGTCTCCTACCAGTAGGATTTTGATCGTCCTGATTTGCCTTTGTGGAGCAGTATTTCACCAGTTTTTCTATTCTGAGAGAATAGAATTGGGAATGAGAAAGTTGGGACCTTATTCCCTGCAGCAAAAGAGTTTTGTGGAAGCACGTTGAAGATATATTTAGGTCTGGGTTCATTCTCATGTGTGATTTAGCATTTCTTTTTTCCAGGAAATAGGATGATGCCCTTATACTAAGAAGAGTGGCTTGTATAACGCACTCTAAAAATTTGAGACTCTAGTATTGAGATTGAGTGTGCAGCGTGCTGAGGTGGTTTCTTTTGCTCGCTGACCAGTCTCTGTGGGCAGGGTTTGGACTGCGATCCCTGGTAGGCAAGAAGAGGAAGTGAGTAAGAGAAAAAGCTGATGAGGAGAGAGAAATAGTGCCAGGTTCCAGATTTCCTTTGTTTTTCTTTCCTTTCTTCAGCTCAGGGTGGGAGGGAAATAATAATTTTTTTAAATTTATTTATTTATTTTTGGCTGTGTTGGGTCTTCGTTTCTGTGCGAGGGCTTTCTCTAGTTGCGGCGAGCGGGGGCCACTCTTCATCGCGGTGCGCGGGCCTCTCACTATCGCGGCCTCTCTTGTTGCGGAGCACAGGCTCCAGACGCGCAGGCTCAGTAGTTGTGGCTCACGGGCCTAGTTGCTCCGCGGCATGTGGGATCTTCCCAGACCAGGGCTCGAACCCGTGTCCCCTGCACTGGCAGGCAGATTCTCAACCACTGCACCACCAGGGAAGCCCAAGGGAAATAATAATTTTAAAAGTCTACAAATGTTATTCCCTTAGGGTAATAGAGATGGAATCTTTAAAAGTAAGTAAAAATAACCTAAAATAGACATCTTTGGGGGAATTTCATTTGTCGAAAGTACAGAGATAGTTGCAGGACTTCTTTTCCATCCTACCTGGAGTATTCCTTTCCTGCCTTCTCCCCCACCTGCCAATTCTTTTAACCCACCTTCTAATAACCACTTATTAGAAGGTGGGTTTTGTATTTGAACAATTTGACTTCAAAGTAAAATTGTTCAAATACAAAACCAAAAATAGGACCAGCAGCAGCAGCATCACTAACGTCACATTTGAGAAAGGTGCCTGTTTTCACACATTCTCTGAGTTTGGGGAAAAAAGAGGAATATAAAATTGTGGAGAAATAGATGTCTTGGTATGAGAATAACTTTAACAGGGGAAAAAAGGTCACAACCTCCGGGATTTGCCACCCGAGGAGAAGGAAGTCTTCTGCTGTCTTCATTTCAGGGTCTGGCTCCCCTTCCCAGGCCAGGCTTGGCTAAAGTTATTTCCCTCTGAAAGGCTGCTGAGGGAAGGGGAGCCCACAGTTGGGGAGCTTGATTCCTAGCTCAAATGTCAGTTCAAAGCTCCCAGCAGTTCTTTGCTTTGTGTGTGCATGTGGGGGAACATTCCTTTGTTAGGGAAAGACCACCACAAATACCTCATTTGGGATTGGAGAGCTGGGAGACCATGTGGTTTCCAGGGACAAAAATCCTCTGCTGTTCCTATAAAAGGTTGACTTCATTGTGGGCAGAGTTGGATCTTTGCAGATTTTATTTCCTTTTGGAAAGTGCTGCTTTTCTAAATATGACTTAGACTGCACTGATATTAAAAATTATTTGTTTTTCTTATGAAGTGTGTGTGTATGTTTTCACAGTTATCCACAGGCAATATATACATAGTATAATATAATATATATTAGATATTTTATACATTGATTTGTATATAGTATATGTTATACATCACTATATATGGTAATTATATGTTATATATATAAAATATACAATACACTATATGTTATACTGCATTTTAATATATAACATGTTATATATGACATTATAAATATACACATTATAATATATAATGTATTACATATAACATAATATATATAACATTATATATAACACATATAACATTATAATTATATATAATATAATATAATTATCTGTGACATTATGATGTATATAACATAGTATATTGTATATTTTCACTTGAATACAAGTTGGTAATGAAAATCAATTGTCAATTATGTCATTGAGGGGTCAGGAAATTACTACGCTTATTTTAACTTACTCTGAAAAGACCTTTAATGAAGGTTGAAATTTCAAGAGCTCTTAGCATACAAAAAAGCGTCAGAACTTGGCATTTGGTATTGGAGGGGAGGGCATAACCTGATAGGCATCAAAGATGGGAATGTGGGAACACTGGAATAAGAGGGTAGCAAGAAATTTTGCTTGAAAGAAGTGAATATGTTAAAAGGGAGAGTCGTCTGGTGAGAACCAAAAGTGGGGAATTCAGCAGATAGTGCCTTGACATGTGTGCAGTGAGCTATGTGATTTGCATAGATGAATAGGTCTGAAGCTTGGAATTTACAATAGAATTTGTATTTTAAAGCTAGAAGGAAATTTGGAAGGAAAAAGAACCTTTCTCAAGCAGTATCTATGCACTGAGCATAATGCTTTCATGCATGTATTCTTAGGGGAGGCAATAACTTTGAAACTAGACAAAGATTCAAATCTCTGCTCTGCTACTTTTTTGCTTTGTAACCCTGGGCAAATTAACCTGTCCGAGCTCCAGTTTCTTCATGAGAAAACATTTCTTTGCAAGGTTTTGTGTGAAATATAAAAAGTTTAAAAAGTGCACGGAATATTGTATCTACTCTGTGAATGTTAATTTTTGTATCCCTTCAATAATTTAGAACACTGAGTCTAGAGATTAGGTGCTGTCTTTGAAAATGAGATTTGGCCAAATTTCGGTTTCCTTTCTCCTAGTCTGATTCCCCCCGACCCCCATTACACTTTGTCACCACTCGAGTTTGAATGACCTCTACTAGGCAACCTGGACATATCTGGTTATGCCAGGCCACTAGGCAGTTTCTAGGAAGGCAACTCTTCCTTTCTGTTTCCTGGAAAAGCCCTCAAAGTAGCACTATTGTAGAGACAGCAAGGCAAAAAGACAATAAACTGTCCCCGAAGGTACAGAGTTTAGTTCAGTGGTTGAGTTAAAGAGAGAAGTGTGAGATACTGTACAGTTGTAAATGGCAGGCACTGAGCAGATCTGAGTGGAACAGTGAAGGCATTTATTGAGGAAAAAGTATTTCTTGGTGAGCCCCTGGGATGGGGAGGCTAAGCCTTTGGGTTATTATGGATATGAGATGAAAGCTATGTTTCAGCTTAGAGATAATATTTCCTCCATCATTTCCTGGCATAATTATCTGGACATTAACAAGACACGTGATTGAACTTTGAACTCACCGATTGGAATTCACAGGGAGCAGAAGCTCCAAAAAGTCTGTGAGGTCGTTGTCCGCTCTTACCTAAGCACACTGAGGCTCCAGTTTCTCTTAGTTCACTCTGGATAGATTTAAAAGGGCATTGGCCCAAGCTCCTTCTCTTTCCCCATTTGTTTTTTATGGCAAAATGTACAAGGGTGATCATGTCTGTATATTGTACAAGTTCAAGAGCCATGTGACTTGTGGTTTTCTGAGCTTCACTGGTAGCTCTTTCCAATGTGTAATATCCACCCTGCTCCTCGGAGTAAACCCTTGGAGCAGATATGCAGATGTGTTGATGTGTAGACATGAGACATAGTACCCTCTACCGGGGCTGTGGTCCTGGTGGACAGACGGGAAACAGACACGCTGAGTGGTTTGTTCTCAGACAGTAACTGGAAAGATTGATGTCATTTTATAGTCCATATTTCACAATAAGGCACTAAGCCTGGCTTTCTATCCTCTCAGAACTGAACCATGTGCCTAAGCCTTAAAAAGGAAAACTAAAAGCAGAACATGAAGAATATGTTCCATTATAAGCTCAGGAGGGAGGTGAAAAGTTTAAACAAATGAAAAACAGAATAATTGTCAATGGTTGGCTATCGCGAGGCAACATATTGATGCACTCAACCATGAGCCAACTGCGAACTGTCTTTTGGGGGCAGAAGAATATACTACACGTTAGAAGGTAGATGTTTAGTTATTTTTCCTTAGCATGATAAAATGCAGGCTTTCGACCTTCTACCAGCTCCTGTGTGCTATGGGGAAAGAACCTTAATAAAGAGTGAAAGAACAGACCCCCACCACAGGGGCATGAGCTGGTATAATCAGAGGAGGGAAAAGACCATATTATTTAGGATAAACAAGAAGGGGAGAGCAATTTAATTGGTTCCTGATGTCCCACATAACACAGGCCAGAGCTCTTAAAACCTAGTGGCTTATTTTTATTTGTGAATAGATTTTTTTTTTTTTAATGGGTTTTCCATCTGTGTTGGTGGAATTCCAGTCAAGAAACTTCCATCCTGGCTGCTTTGATCTTGTGCTCACCTTTGAAAGACATAAAAAGGTCTTCTTTTTCCTTTATGTAAAAGTACTTCCAGCCAATATTTAATATGAAAGTATGAAAGAGATGTTTATCAGACTTGGGACAGGCATATTGAAGCTATTCAGGGGTTGGGGCTTTCTTTCCCTGTTTCGTCTTTTTCCCATACACACAGGTTTTTTTTTAATCTATCAGTCTAGGTCCCTGGCCTATACGTCCTCTTGTGAGTTTGCACAGCAGAGGGAGGTGGCAATTAATAAAGTTGTTATAAAAGTAAGTGAGAAGAATGGGAATTCAAGGCGGGAGTGTCGCTGTGTAAGGGAGAAATGTGCATTAATTCAATTGCAAAACCTCTGACTGACAGTGGGTGTGATTATTTCAGAGAGCTGACAATTTCAGTACTGTCTGTTTGCCAGATCTTGATGTGAAGTCCAGACTTACAGGCGGTATTTGGAAGATAATTCTCCGTGGGTGCCGCTGTTACTTTTTCCCCCTTCCTATCTCTAGGAAAGCTATCTGTCTATAAATTATTTAAATTCAGCAAATCAAACAGGTCTCTTTGTGAACTTTTGCAAATAAAACAGAATGTGTTATTTTAAAAACCAACTGATGATGATAAAATAGATCTTTTTTCAGGTGAAAGAAGTTATATAGTTTTTGGACATAAAGCCTGGTCATCTGAGACGATTCTAGAGCCAACTAACATTTTTCAGTCCACTTTCCACGTAATGTTTTTTATAAACGGTGATACTCACCAGTTAACTTACATATAATTACCCTTGTTTCTTATGCAAAGTAAACATGGTTATAGCATTTGTGTTTCTCCTAACATTTAAAGCAAAACACTCCATGAGACAGAAATGTCTCCACTTTAAGGAAAATGGGGGTTTGCAAAATAAGTCAGAGCAGAATAATTATTTGCAGAATGAAAAAATTAATTATTTGAACCCCAGATTACTACAAAATTCCTTTAAATATAGTTTAAATATATTTTTATTAACCATAATTTAATTAAATGCACCTTTTCAATAACATTGATTGCAATAAAGAACAGTAAATCTCTAAACAGTTTTCTTTTAGCTTTTTGTTTTTAATAAAACAACCACCACAGACTTTGCCTGTGTTACCCACTTCTGCAGCCAACAGGCTTTGAAGAGATTGCTTCATTTTCTGCTCACACAGACCTCTAAAACCACGTGGAAGAATTAATAAGCCTTTTTACACAAGGGCTGTAGGATGGAAACTTTCTCAAAAATAAGCAGTGAAATTGTGGTGAAGGATAAAGGAGACAGGACAATGTCAGCTTTTAAATAGCCATTTATCACACATTCCAGATGATGGAGCAGAAATGCTGGAGCAACAGGTCAGCTGTTTTCATGCTTCTCCCTGAATCAGAGAGCGGGTACTTTATGGATCCCAGCTGTGCTTATTTTGGGGTTTCCTGGCTCTTTACCATTTTCTAGGTTGTAGTCTACGTGTCCAAAGCTCCAGGGAGATTTTGGTCCAGCAGCTCTTGCCAAAGTTAGTTTTCTTTTCTCTTCCTTTCTTTTCTTTTTTCTTTTCTTCTCTCTTTCCTTCTTTTCTTTTCTTTTTTAAAATTTTATAAAGAGTAGCAGATACTTGTAATGTTCCAGATACTGCCATGATGTCCTTAAATGCCAGGTCAAAGTCAGGACTGGGCAGGAGAGTCAGAGGAAAACAGAGAGAGAGAGAGAGAGAGAGAGAGAGAGAGAATGAATGAATGAATGAGAAAAAAAGGGAGGAAGAAAGACTAGAGACCAGAAAGTGAGGCCAGGGTGTTCCATTAATTTCCCAAGAAGGAAGAAAGGAACCAAAGAATCAGGAATTCAGAGGACTGAAGGCCTCATCTATTTTTTACTTCTTAAGTTTTAGTGCATATCATAATCATCTGGGAAGCTCGTAAAATGAAGAATCCCAAGACTCGCTGACAGTTTCTGATTTATCTGGGGCTCAGGAATCTGCATTTTAACAAGAAACAACTTAATAGTCTTAATAATGTTGAAGGGCAGTAGCTCCCAGGTATTGGAGCCTGCGGAAGTTGCCTGAAGTGGCTCTGCAGGCATGTAATGAAGTCACAAAAGCAGAAAGAAGAATGAACATTTGAGAGGGAACTAGGGAAACACGGTCAGAGGAGTGTGTTAGGAGCAAAACAAAAGTGACCTCATGAGATGTGGGAGAAAGAGGGTTAAAAGAGGAAGTGAGTACCTATAGAGATTCTTTTTACCTTCTAACATCCAGATTTGCCTGATGAGATGAAATAGAAGACAGGAAAAGGAGAAGACATAGAAGATGGCCAAGTTGCTGTGAAGGCATTAATTAAATTAGCCAAAACTTAGGGCTGAATTCCTTGATCACTTGATAAGTCCTCTGTCCCAATACTTCTCTTTGAGATATTTATTACACAAGAGGGAAATCATAAGAAAGTACTATGAGAAATAAATGACTGATTGAATTCATTTCCCTTATTCCCAGAAGTTCTACTGAGGTGCCTGCCTTTTATTAGAGAGGAAGACGGAATTTCAAAATAGCTGAAGAAAATCGGATCCAGGAGAGATAGGATCAAAAGTTGCCAATGGAAAGATGGAAGGCTGTTATCCCCCACCTCAGAAAAGAAAACTTCAAAATGTCAAAGTTCAAGTGTCCATTTTAAGCGTATAGAGTTCAAAAATGGTATCTGGTTAGCCACTGATGATTACAAAATTTCTTCGTATGAGGGACTTGCAGGCAGTAAGAGGTTTGGAAGGGAGCCAGAGTTGGGTTTGTATAGCGCTTTACATAAGCTTGAGAAAGTCAACTGTTCACCTCAAAGAATAAGGGGTGATGGAGATTATTGGGGGTAGGGTAGGGGGGTGGCTGAAACCATTCCCATCTCTTTTTTTTGGCATACGGATAACGAGACTGCTGCTCCCTGAGGCAGACTCACATAAAGTCTCACTAAAATAACTGTGGAACCACAGAGAAAATGAAAACATGGGTCTTAAATAGACTGATAAGTAGTTGCCTGCATTCTGGAGGGGACTTGGCTGACTACAAAGACCTTGAAATAATCTATGCACACCTTACCACCTGGGAGGAAGCAAGGTGGGCGTTTTCCCCCCACTGCAGCCGACACTCAGCGGCCTGCCCGTCCGCCCGACGCCCTTGGGCCACCCACGTGAAGGCACATGGGAATGTCTTGCTCCCCTGCAAGGCGCACACAGGGGTGGGGAGCCGTCTCTGCAAACACCTTCCTCTGCTGGTGCTGCGTTATAGCCCTCACACATCATACATCGTTGACCCTCGCATTGAGCAAGACTAGATAGGGCTTCCCTAGACGCAGGGAAGCCGTCCACTAGCTCCACGGTCCTCAGTTTCCCTGATACGTTTTCTGGATGTTTTTTACTAATCCCTATATGCTAAGAGGAGGAAAGTGAGATCCCCAGGATCCGACTTCATCCTTCTTTTTCTCCAAACTCCACTAGAAGAAGAAAGGATGGACTTCCATTCCTTCCTGCATAAGCAGGAAGCATGGCCTTTGTAACATGGCCTTCCAAAGCATGGCCTTTGTTTTCTGAGTTCTCCCGACTTAATACTTGTAGCGGAACTCTACAATCAAGTTAATGATTATGAAAGTGAGATCTCAAACAATTGAGAAAATCCTTTTCTCTCTGGGCAAAGCCATTTGACAGAAGCTGAACACTGACCTTTCCATCTCCTGCATTCCTGCTGTTAAGAGTTCTAATTACGGGCTTCCCTGGTGGCGCAGTGGTTGAGAGTCTGCCTGCCAATGCAGGGGACACGGGTTCGAGCCCTGGCCTGGGAAGATCCCACATGCCGCGGAGCAACTAGGCCCGTGAGCCACAACTACTGAGCCTGCGTGTCTGGAGCCTGTGCTCCGCAACAAGAAAGGCCACGATAGTGAGAGGCCCGCGCACCGTGATGAAGAGTGGCTCCCGCTTGCCACAACTAGAGAAAGCCCTCACACAGAAACGAAGACCCAACACAGCCAAATAAATAAATAAACACATAAATAAAAATTAAAAAAAAAAAAAGAGTTCTAATTACCCCTGACCATCATCCAAGTCACAGGGCTACTCAAAAAGGACAAACTACATTAGATTATTTCAAAAATATTGTTCATCTAACACAACTATTTCTCCAGTTTATCATTTTAAAAGTGTTGTTTGTTTTTATTTAGAGGCGTTGTAAATTGCTATAAAATTCCCTTATTGAGTAAACTGAGTGAACTGCCCTCTCAGGACTGTTGCATTTACCTTCCCTTTTACCTGGGAGGCTTACCTCCCCCCCCCCCTTCCTCCCCCGCTTATCTGCTTTCCTCAGGTCTCTGTTTACGTGCCATCTTTACAAAAGTTCTTTCCTGACCATTGGATCTGAAGTAAGTGCTCCCCTAATTACTTTGCATTCACTTTTCTCTAATCCTCTTCGTAGCACTTATTGCTGCCCGACACATTACGTGCCTTTTGGTTGATTTTCTGTCTCCTCCCATTGGAATGTAAGTTCCTTGAGGGATAGCTTTATTTTGTTCACTGTTGTGTCTCCACGGTCTAAAATGGGACTTTTCTGCATTTACTAAGATGTATTTTGTTTTCTCCTTTGACCTCATTTTGGGATGACTTATGAATGAAATTACAAGTCACTTTTAAGTTCCTAGAAATAAGTTTATGTGGTTATTTTGACCTTTTATAATACTGCCATCTATTTTAAAATGTTGCTTCTGGAATACTTTTATCTATAGTTGTTAGTCAACTTGATTTGTACTTCCTTTTACTATCTCAAAATCTTCTTGTGCTTCCAATAATTTTTGCTCTACATAGTTGACATGATATTGTTTGACATGCCAAGTTTCGTTACTACAACTTTTTGAAAAATTATACCATCGGTTCTTCTGAACTGTCCATTTTTATCTCGTTTCATTTTTTTCATTGACTGTTACTTATTCTGATCTTAATAATGCCAGTCTTGAGTTTTTAGACTAGCATTTGCCTAGTATTTTCCTATTCTGCTTATTTTCAAACTTATATTTTCTTTTAGGTCTGCTTCTTTTATTTATTTTAAATTTATTTCTCTTATTTATTCTTTTTTTTTTTTTTTGGCTGCATTGGGTCTTTGTTGCCTCATGTGGGCTTTCTCTAGTTGAGGCGAGTGGGGGCTACTCTTCATTGTGGTGTGAGTTTCTCATTGCGGTGGCTTCTCTTGTTGCAGTTGTGGAGCATGGGCTCTAGGCTTGTGGGCTTCGGTAGTTGTGGCACGCAGGCTCAGTAGTTGTGGCTTGTGGGCTCTAGAGCGCAGGCTCAGTAGTTGTGGTGCACGGGCTTAGTTGCTCCACGGCATGTGATATCTCCCCGACCCAGGGCTCAAACCCGTCTCCCCTGCATTGGCAGGTGGATTCTTAACCACTGAGCCACCAGGGAAGCCCTAGGTCTGCTTCTTTTAAACAGCAGATAATTGTTATTTTATTCAAACACTGAACCTTTAAA
This sequence comes from Lagenorhynchus albirostris, assembly GCF_949774975.1. Taxonomy (NCBI): domain Eukaryota; kingdom Metazoa; phylum Chordata; class Mammalia; order Artiodactyla; family Delphinidae; genus Lagenorhynchus; species Lagenorhynchus albirostris. The sequence goes on from NC_083101.1 coordinate 22,572,494, forward strand.
AAAAACTTTTAAAACTTTTTTTCATCAATACCTGTACCCACATGTGTTCTTTGGTTATTTAGAAACAATTCTCAGATATCATATTTTATATTTAACACTTCAATATATATCTCTAAAAAGAAAATAACTTTAAAAACATAACCACAATACTATTATCACACCTAAACATTAATAATAGTTTCTTAATATCATCAAACACCCAGTCACAATCCAAATTTCCCAATTGTCTCATTTTTTCAAAACAAAATGTATTTGTTTGGATCAGGATCCAAGAAATGTCCATACATTGCTATTGGTCAATATGTCTCTTAAGCTCTGTTTAATCTGAAGTTCCACTTGTACCTCTGTATTTTTTCCTTACTCCTCTACCCTTTGTCAAATCTCTCACGTAAAACTGTCCCAAGTTGAGCTGTCAGGAGAGAGCCGTTGGATGGGACTACTGTATATAAAATAGGTAAGCAACAAGGATATACTGTATCACACAGGGAATTATACTTACTCTCTTATACTAACCTATAATGGAGTATAATCTGCAAAAATACTGAATCACTATGCTGTGTACCTAAAACTAACATAATATTGTAACTCAACTATACTTCAATTAAAAAAAAAGAAAAAGAAAGAAAGAGAGCGCCCCGGACTTGACAATGAACAGTATTCTTCACTGCTACCCTCCCACTTATTTTACATTTCTCAGGATTCATCACTATGCTGGACCGAGTCTGGTGCAGGTCATTTTCCCTGCTGCTTCTGCTATGTCTATAGCTTCACAGTGGTTTCACTAGACAATATGTACAATCAGTGAGAATCATATACAGTCATTTATGTGAACTCTCTGAAAATCCTCACCTTCCTCCTTTCTCCTGGTATAGACTGGGGCTGGGGAAAACGGTGCTATTAGTGGCTAGGGACTGCTGTGTCATCTCTCATTACACCATGTAAGTCTGTTCCTACTTGTTAGTGTTTCTCTTTAGAAAGCACACACTTGGAATCTCCTTATTTTCAGCCACCAGCCTTAGTAACCCGTTTTTGTAAAACTGGAAAAGTTTTCTTCAACACCCTATTAGATACATATAACGTTTGATTTTCCATATCTCTCTTTTACATTCTTTATCTTCTCTATTAAAAATTCCACTTCTTTGCTTTTTACTGGGTATTGATAATGATAGCTAACATTTGTTAAGTATTTTATGTATCAGACATTTAGATTTTGCATAAATTAATCATTTAATCCTTATGGCACTCCAGTGAAGGAGGCACTATTTGGCTCAATGTTATAGATGAGGACTTGAAACCTAGAATCAATACTTAGAAAAGATAACTAAAGTAGCACAAGATGAAATACCTGAAAAGGAGTGGAGCTACAATTTGAGTACAGGTCATCTAACTACAAAGTCTAGGATCCCACCACAACGCTATACTGTGGTTACGCTCTGTTCTAGGAGAAGTCTAGCAGTGGATCTAACCCATTAATTTGATTTCCATAAATGTCCGTTCTGCCACTTGTCAGTTTTGCTTTTAGTTGTTTAGTTATTTATTTACTTGCAATCATATTTTTAAATCTATAAGAATTCATTCTTGCTTTCAATGACTACTTTCTAATACCATCTAATGGAAACCCGTTTTAATTTTATCTATGCATTATCCTTTAAATCTCATGGGGAGTATCAGTTACAATTCTTTTGAAGTTCTATTTCGTTTTCCCCCATGACTACTGTTAATGAAGGTCATTTTCTCTGACTCTTCAGAAGAGAACCTGTCTTCTGGTGGCAGATTCTCTTCTTTCATCTAGTTATTTTTTGCTGTCCACTCACGTATGAGTGAAGGGTTAGAACAATCAGCACCAGTGGCCAAGGTGGATTTCCTTAGCAATCTTGCTGGACTGTGTTGAGCATCCCTTGGTAGTCCTCTTCCCTTCCAGCCTTGTGGAGGGCAGGTAGGTGTAAGGATCTTGGATAAGCTGAGTCAGCTGGTCTGGGTCAGAAAACTTTCTTTTTTCCAGATGTGTCAGCTAGAAGCAGACCTAAGGAACAATCTCAGAACCACCCCTTTAGGGAGTTCTTGGGGGCCAAAGCCCTATTCAACTTCACTTGTCTCATATGAAGTTCAGGTTGAATGATATGCCAGCTGTCTGTACATGGGCCACTCAGGGTGGCTTTCAACATCCTGTGGTTTGCTCTCTGGTGGCTGACCTGATCCTCAACCTGCCACTCACACAGCCTTTGCTCATGGGATCCCAGGTACATTGATGGATGGTTCAAAATGTCGTTGCCAGTGGAAGCAGGAGGGGTTACAATGACTAAGCATCAGTGAGGTTTTATTGATATACTGAGCTGTCCCCGCCACCTCCCATGTGGTTTTGTGGTGGAAACTTCCACTGAGTAGAATTTTTGACTTCACTCTACTTCAGAAGCCTGCTACAAAGAATTGTCCATTTTATTTATTTGTGCCATCCTCACCAAACGAAGTCTGGAGATAAACACCAGAATTGGCCACTGTCTACAACTTCATATTCACTTATATTCATTACTGTGGTGTAATGGTTCATCACAGTATCGATTAACCATTATACCACAGTGTTATACTAGTTTACTCAGGGAGGGGAGAGGGCATCTAACCCAAAGGTAACCAGTCCTACAAGAAAGCCTGGAACAAAACAGTTTTGTCCAAACAGGGACAAGCTGGGCCAGTCAGATTCTCACTCTCAAGAATTCAAACGAGGAAATACGGTGAGATTCAGGCACTGGCAGGAAGAACAGAAGATAAAAGGGTGTAGAGAGAGATCTTGAGGTACTTTAGGGACCAGGATCAAGTTAAAGTTATGAAGAAGCAGAAAACATTTCATTACATCAAAGACGTACAGTCAAGGGTGATGAATTCAGTTGATAGTATGAGAAGCAAAAAGACACAGAAAGAATACAGATTGAGATAGGAATGGAGTGACACTAAAGGCATGCTTTACAGTGAGTATCTATCAACCTGCTTCTCTCAGAGATCCAGTTACAGTCTCCATGAGATCACACAGAGCAGCAGAGTGCCCCTGGACAATGTATGACAATTACATCCTTTGACTTTTGGGGGAAGACGATTCGGTTCTTAATAATCAGACCATGCACATTTCAGAAATTGAGAAAATAGAAAAGTGTCAGATATTTTATGGGAAAAAATTTCTCAACTTTCATTTTTTTCCCTCTACTTTATACAGTTAAAATTCCAATGAGAGAGCATTTTGTTCTGGAACATTCAGTGAGAGTCACTAGCAGAGTAGGTGAAGTCTTCCTGATGACTAAGAATGACACATACCCTTTACAAAATCCAAGCAGGCAAGTCTTTCAGAAATGGATCAAAATGAAGTTCTATATAATAGCTGAGGGGCTTCTCTCTTAACGTTTGAGCAGAGATGTTTTCTCAATATTGTTTGATAAAAGTTTCAGCATGGTTGTCAGAGGAGAAAGCAATAAGGTGATGGCTGCAATAGCCTATAGAACCTAAAGAGAGACAAAAAGACCCTGAGCAGATGGAGTGTAACTAAGGAGACATTGTGGAATGGAAACTATCTGTTATGTAAAAGTGGAGAAGGCTATGGTGAAAGATTCAGAAAATAGGAAAATTAGAATAGATGCTAAGGTACTATAGGAAAAAAGAGCCCTAAAATACAGGGACTTGACTAACATAGTAATGTATTTCTTGCTCAAGAAACAGTCTAGTGGTGAGTGGTCCAGATTGGTGGGAGAGCTTTCCAGTCTTCAGTTAATCATTCAGGAACATTGTTTCTTCCATCTTGCTGCTTCTGCAGTCTCTAGGGTGTTGTTCTCATTAATCATTTGAAATTAGATCAAGCTAGAAGGAGAAAGTACAGAGATGGAGGGCAGGCAATTTCCTTTTAAGCAAATGGTATAGAAGTCGCATACATTTCTTCCACTCACACTCTTCCACTTCCATGGGTGAGAACAAATCACCTATCACTGATCATAACTAGTTGCAAAGGAGGCTGGGTAGTGGAGACGCTAGCTGAACATCCATGTGCCAGGTAAAATTCCACTATTAAGGCAGAAGAAAAGAAAGGATTTCTGGTAACCACTCGCAGCATGCCACACCAAGGTAATCCCTGCTAGGGATTAAATCTCTTGAAAAGTTTGGAAACCCAGGTCAATAATGTCTTTCTCTGAGAGCCCAAAGCCATCTTTGTGGGTTACGAGTCAAAAGGCAAGTCTGTGAAGTCTGGCACAACCGTGCAAATGGAGCCTTTTTGTTACCACCATAAAACTTCAACTATTGTTGAAATCGTTTTCTGTTTGCTTCATCCCCAAAGATTCTGTGTGAAAGTCCAGAATATTTTCTTTGCTTTTCTAAAAGGCACAATCTAGACCCTCTCTTTTAATGCCCTGAAAGATTAGCTCTGCTCGGGGATATCCTCAAATCTCAGCCTTTTGTTTTTCTCCAGAGCCTTCTTCAAGTGCTCCATTGTTTTTCCTCACAAAGGAACACAAGGCAAACTCTCTCCAAAGGGGCCAAGGACTCTTAGTTCTCTCCTTCTGTCAGGACTTCTTAGGTAGCTCAAAAAGCTTAAATAAATACTGGAATTTATTGGCTTATGTAACTTAAAAGCTCAAGGGACAGACTATAGGTACACCTTGATCCAGGGGTTCAAATTATGTCATCAGGATATTATCTCATTCCCTCTATGTCTCTCAATGCTACTTTTCTGAGTGTTGGTTTCCTCCTTTGGCAAGTTCTCATTCATGTTGGCCTCCAACATTTCAGGCTTTAAGTTTCATAGCTCTGATTGTAGCAGGAAAAGAGAATATACTCCTTTCTCCTCAGCTGAAGCAAAAGTACCCAAGATTGTACATCAGTGGCTCTGATAGGATCACTGGCTCATGTTTGAATTAATCAATGTGACTGTGGAATTGAATGCTTTGAATGGTCAGCACCACATCATAGGAGAAAGCTAAGTCAACACAAATCAGTAGAAAGAAATATCAGAGTGCTGTTAGCAGAAGGGAGCATGGATCCTGGGCAACAAAACAACAACAGATGTCCACTGCCCATTCATTTGCCTATCAAGTTGACAAATCCAAACTGGTCTTAGGATGACTCTTAAATACTTGCCTTTGAATAAAGATGCTCTAAAGCCCTTTAAACTACTTAGTTTCCCTGAGTCTTCTTCTTGCAGTCATACTCCAAGTGTTTGTCATTATCATGTCCTCATGATCTTTAACCCTGAGGGCAGGCATATGCCTTCCTACAAGGACCTACTGATCATGAGTTACATCACAGTAATTGCCATTTTGCAATTATAATTTCTTAAGGTTTTCATTTTGCAGCCCACTTCCATTTTCTGTAACTTCATGCTGTACTTTATGTCTTTTTAAAAAAAATTTATTTATTTTTGGCTGTGTTGGGTCTTTGTTGCTGTGTGCGGGCTTTCTCTAGTTGCGGTGAGCGGGGGCTACTCTTCGTTGTGGTGTGTGGGCTTCTCATTGCAGTGGCTTCTCTTTGTTGCAGAGCATGGGCCCTAGGTGTGTGGGCTTCAGTAGTTGTGGCACACGGCTCAGTAGTTGTGGGTCACAGATTCTAGAGCGCAGGCTCAGTAGTTGTGGCACACGGGCTTAGTTGCTCCGCGGCATGTGGGATCTTCCTGGACCAGGGCTCAAACCCGTGTCCCCTGCACTGACAGGCGGATTCTTAACCACTGCGCCACAGGGAAGTCCCTGTACTTTATTTCTAATGAAATGGATTACTTAAAAAAACTTCATGTCCCATTTAATATAATGAGGGACACCAAAACTAAAGCATCCATAGCAAGAGTAATTTGTAAAGGATTTCAGGAAAGAAAACCTCCTTTATTTCTTAAACAGAATAATAGATCTCTCCAAGATACAATGGAGACTGGCCCTACTGATAGTTGGTTATATACCCTGCCATAGTCTCTAAGGCTTGGAATAGATAAGACATTTGCCACAGTAATATCAAGATCTTGTTCATATTAATGAGGACTAACCAGGGAGCAGGGAATCCAGTTTTACCATTGTTCTCTTGGAACAAGCTAGATTCGTTGGGACTTAAACAATGTAGTGTAGGGTGAGGTAGTTAAGACCATAGACTCTGAGACATTTTCCCCAGGATTGAAATTCTACATCTACTACTCACTGCCTGTTTGACCTTAGGTAAGTTACTTGACTTCACTATTCCTTACTTCCTTCAACTGCAAAGTAGAAATAATAATAGTATTGACCTCACAGAGTTGATGTGATGCTTCTATGAGTTAATATGTATAAAATGTTTAGAATAGTGTGAGAACTATGAAAATAAAGTAAGAGCCATATAAATGCATAGTAAGAACTTTATTAGCTATTATTAATTTTTCATGAATATTCATATATAAATATTTAAATAAACAAAGTGAGGGAAGTATTCAGTAGCAAGTTCCTTGAAGAAACAACTGATGCACAAAACCCACATTTTCTTTTTATGAATCCCACTTAAATTATCCACATCTGAGGAAGAAAGTGGGAATGACATACTAATGGAAAAACAGGCTAACCTAGTTTCACATTTGAGAGGTGGAATAATTTATGGGAAGGCTCTCAAGGCTTCTAAATGCTGCAATCAAATCACTATATGGAGAAAACTACAAAATCAAATTCCAAACAATGAAAACATTAGTTTCTTAATGGAACAGTTCCAACCATCTGGCATTCATATGTTTGCAGGGAGGTTATTGTGCAGACATAAGGACCCAATCCCACCTCTAGGCAAGAAGCTTTCATGAAGGAAGTTTACCCTGGCCATTTGTGGCTGGTTAATATTACCAGAAGAGGTTTTATGGCGTTTTTTGTTTGTTTGTTTTTTTGTTTAAGTGTACCACTGTTAATGTTTCAAATGCAAACTTTTTTTTCAAGAGAACACAGAAAGAAGGAACTTCAGATATATTTGTAGAGTGCAAAAGAGTGGGTAGGAGATTTCAGCATCTCAGAAATAAGCTTTTTCTTGAAGGCAATTTTTAAAAAGAGGTGCCCTGTTGCATAGGTTGGATTCAGTCTTGATGATAATCTATTATCTCTTCTAAACAGATTTAAATTAAATGCTAGATAATCTTCTCATCATACTTTAACAACCGATTTTGAATGAAACTTGGAACACAGAAAATAATGACGTTTCATTTTTCTTTGAATGAACTGCCAATTTTGTTAGCATATTATCTTTTCTCTCTACTATGGAACTTGACCTACTGTTGAAGGTTCATTCATTTACTTAAGATTAATAATCCAACAAGTATTTACTAAGCCTCTACTAAGTGCTAGGTACTGCATGAGACATACCTATTCAATAGAGTATAAAAAGATGAGTTTTTAAGAAATGAAAACAGGTGTGTTATGAAAAGGGCAGTTTGATATAAAATGTTAACAGCATGAGAGATTTTTAAAAAGATAAAAGGAAGAACTGGAAAACAATTTAACATTCAATGTAAATAAAAGCCACATTGGAATGATTAGAAAGAAAAATATGCTATGGATAATAGAATCAATCATGTGGGTTTCACACTTTATAAGGTCTCCTAGGATGCAGGGCAAAAGATTAAAAAAAGGGCAAAGAGATAAAAATGACAAGAGAGGAACTGAATGGAGAACAGAGAACAAAGAGCCAGTATATTGACAAGGCTGATCCTGAAGGAGACAGAACAAATGAAGCAAAGCCACAATTACATATATAGTAGAAGAAAACTTTCCTGAGCTTATTGTATAAATTTATAAAACGAATTATAAATTTTTTATATAAAGACCTATTTCTGTACATTTGTAGTTTCTAGGTTACTACATAATTTACTTTTTATTTTTTTGAAGAGAATAGAAAACATTCAAAGATACACAAAGACTAAATATATACTACCCATAAAGCCTTGTCGAGAAATGTAAACATTAGTCCAAGTGCCTGAGGTGTATACCAAGTTGAGAACATTTGAAAATTATTATTAAAATTTTTTATTAAAAAGAAAGAATAAAATAAATTCATTAAGCATTCAGCACCAGAAACTAAGGAGATTTACAAAATAAACCCAAGGAAGTCAGTAGGAAGGATTTAACTATGAACAAAACAACTAATGAGATACACAGCAGAAAATGAATAGCATTGATAAATCCATCCTAGATCGGTTTCTTTTTTTCATAAAGGTCAAAAAAAAAAATCCTTAGCAAAGCAAATCATTAAAACAAAGCAAAACAAAACAAAAAACACGTAACCTACAGTACTAGGTTAAACAAAGGGGTGAAGACCATAACAATTCCAGTTCAAGCAATTTGAAAATATCAACAAAAAGACTATTATATGACGATCATTGAAAGATAAATAGAAAGCTAAATAGGATAGAAACTGTGGAAGATACTTGTGCAGGTTTGGTTCTATGTAGATGCCGAGGCTGAGGTAGGAGAACAAAGAAAGGGTTTATCGGGGAGTAACATCTATGAAAAGAAAAGGTGGAGAAGAAGGATAGGACAGGGGGAGCTACCAGACCATGATACAGACCCAATAAAGTCTTCACTAGCCCAATACTGACCTTGGGAGCAAAGATGGTTCATTAGAGAAGTCCCTCATTAGACAGAAATGGCTAGGTCCTTGTACCCCCACCCCACCACTCAGTCATTGGCCATGGTTTACCATGAGAAGAGTGTAATCTTGGCTATCACTTTGCTCATTCATTGGCTCAAGGGATGCCCTAAGAAGAATGTGGCGTCACCTTAAATTGCTGAAGCCATGGACCATCTGCTAACCACACCCTTTGCAGCAGGTTTGTGAGTTCTTTCTTGGAATGGATTTGAATGGCACATATCCATGTCTGCTGAGCAGGCTCAGCCTTCCTGCTTGTGGAGATGATCAGGAATTCCACCTCTTCCCTCTCCTTTACCAGTTGGAAGAATTACGGAAGGGGGAGGATCGTGTGCATTCAAGTTCATCTCGGAATATATTACGATACTCAGTGTAATTTATCCTTGCCAAAACCTGTCCTTAATGGGTCAGATGCATGACCTGTTAGTCTAAATTTCTACAAGTCAGTTCAGATCTCTCTCTGGGAAAAAGTCCAGTTATTGTTATTGCTGTTTATCTTTTATCAACTTAAGGTCCCAGAAATGGCTTTTAGATAATTTTTCAGAGATATTTTTTTCTAGATATTTTCTCAGTAATTGGAGATTAATTAACCTCATCAGCAAATTCTGTCCAGGCTCAATTGCTATACTTCCTTCCTTCTGATCACTGTGCATCTTCCCAGGGGTTTTAGAGTATCCCGTGTTACTGTCTCAAACCCCCTATAGTCCCTCTGCACTCTGCAAATTAGCAGTGACTTCTGTGAGGTCACCTCTTGTCTGCAGAGCAATCCTCCGAAGGTTGTGGCCATATTTTATATCAAATTAGTTCCTGTTCTAGGGTTTGTGATCTTTGCATGGCACAGATACAAGGTGGCCAGGGGTCCTTAGCAATCATGGATAAGAACTCCATATTTAGTGGGTGTTATAGGCTGAATTGTGTCTCCCCCAAACTCTTTTTGAAGAACTTAAACCTCAGCACCTCAGAATGTGACTCTATTTGGAGTCAGGGCCTTTAAAGGGGTGATTGAGGTAAAATGAGGTCATAGGGGTGGACCCTAGTCCAACAGGACTATCCTCATAAGAACAGATTAGGGCACAGACGAACACAGACTGAGGGGAGGCCAAGTAAAGACATCTGGAGAAAACCACCATCTGCAGGACTAGGACAGAAGCCTCAGAAGAAAGAACCCTTGATCTTGGACTTCTAGCCTCTAGATCAGTGGGAAAATGAATTTCTGTTTTTGGAACCACCCAGTCTGTAGTACTTTGTTATTGGCAGCCCTGCCAAACTAATACAGTGGGTATCAATGTCAACCAATAAACTTAGATATTCAAGAAGGATTTTTCTATATTTCAGATTAAATTCTTTTCTGGATCTCCCATTCCTCATGGTTGGTGGGAAAACATGAGCTCAGTTCTTTTGCAGTTTTCTTCTTTTCTTGGGGAATTATAGTTACACACCCCTATCTAGGTCAGTTACTCTTCCCGAGTTTTATACAATGGCAACGTGTTGGAGGGGCTTCTCCAGCATCGGTCTGCAGAGGTTGCCTCTGAGACTTCCTTTGTTCAAGTCCACTGCTGATATGTTACCTGTGAGACATGACCATCTGTGACCAAGCTATGCCATGTTCCATCTACCTAAACACATCTTGCAGTCTTTTCTTCTAAGGCAGCTTGCTTTCTCTCCAGCAGAATTGCTGGGAAGCAGGACAGAGGTGCCCTCTGTTCTTGGGATACACAGTCTTTTCTCTGTTGCTCTCACATTCCAAGTATACTTTTTTTCCTTCAGGTCTATGCATACTGTGTATGCCTGTAAATCCCCTTCTCCTAAGAGCTTAGGTTTTCTATAAAGAGTTTTGGCTCTTCTGTTTTCTGTTTTGTCATATACTTTCCAGAGCAATGAGCACAGAACATATGGCTATTCAACAATGAGAGAAGGAAAGTAGAAATACAGGGAGAAGAAAACGTGGAAAAAAAAATCTCAAAACATAGTTTGGTCATGTAATTATTATATCCCACTAAAGCCAGAAGACACATACTATTGATTATATAAATATATTTTATGGTTAGATAGAATTAGAATCCTAGCCATGGAAAGTCACAGGCTTTTTACATAGGAATAATCTACTGACTTGCTTATTATTAAAAAAACAGTTTTTATTGAAGTATGGTTGATTTACAATGTTGTGTTAGATTCTGGTGTACAGCAAAGTGATCCAGTTATGCATGTATATATATTCTTTTTCATTATAGGTTATTATAAGATATTGAATATAGCTCCCTGTGCTATGCAATAGGAACTTGTTGTTTATCCTGACTTGCTTATTATAGTTAATTTTTCTTAGGACATGTGTAGAGTGTATCTTGGTTTTATACAGGAGTACAGTCATTCTCTGCTCTTAAGGGTTGCAGTGTTTAATATGTTCAGTCACAACAGCAGCCCTCAGAGGATGTGATGGCTGAATATTATTCCATAATAGTTTGTCTTAGAAATATCATTGTATGGATAGATCCAGATAATGACACTTGTGTTTTGAAATATACTATCCAGGTGTAATTTACAAATAATAAGTTACACCAATCTTAAATGTTCAGTTCACTGAGTTTGGACACATACATACACCCATGTTACCACAACACAAAGCAAGATATAGGATAGTTCCCTTACCCCAGGAAGTTCCCTTGTGTGCCTTTTCTATCAGTCCCCATTCCCTATGCAATCATTGTTCTAACGTCATAGATAAGTGTTGCCTGTTCTGGAACATCACAGAAATGAAATCATATAGTATGCACTGTTTTGGATCTAATTCTGTTCAGCATATTTTTGAGGTTCATCCGTACTGCTGTGTATATCAGGAGTGTGTCCCCGGTATTGCTGACCAGTCTTCCATTCACGTCCATTATTGTTTTTTAACCTGTGGAATTTACTCTGCTTCTGGCAGAGTAAATGTTGTCAGAGAAATGAGGGGGGATTGGCAGAGGCATTCAGTGCAATGTGACCAGTAGAGTTTGTGCAAAGGTGTAACACGCCCACTTCTGGCGAATGCCCACTCTAGAGGGCAGGTCATCAGAATCTCTACTTTTCTCAGATCAATCCACAATCTAGGCTATAGGGTGTCATTGAACCCCTGAGATTACAGTCAAAGTGTGTATGAATATATATATATATTAGTTAAGCCAAGGTAACTGAGAGATTCCCCAAGTTTAGTGGCTCAAAGAACAAAAAATTTCTTTTTCACATAAATGTCCAGAGAGATGTTCACATCAGTAGAGAGGCTGTCCTTCATGTGGACAGGAGCGTCCTTCAAGCGTTAGGAGTCACGGCTGCCTGTCATCTTCCATCCGTGGCTTCCAAGGTTGGTGTGGGTATTGCCATCCCATCAACAGAAGGGACAAAGAACCTGAGGGAGCACACCTGAGAGGAGTTTTTGGTAGTCCTACAATCAGCAGAAGTCACTTATGCTCAAGTTATACTGGAGACAACTCAGTTACGTGGCCTCGATTAATCGCAGGAGAGGCTGGGAAATCTAATCTAGCTGGTGCCCCAAAAGGAGAGAATGGATATTGCAGTTGCTTCTGCTACAATATGTATACCTACGTTTACCTGTAAAGCAGTCTCATAGCTTTGATTCAGTTCTGAAGGGGGTCCACATCCAAAACTGTTTCAGAGCCTTCTGTTAAGGGACCACTACCCCACTGCTTCTTCCACCTTGCTCTAGGAGGTATAATAGGCTGTCAAGTCAAAACAACAGAAATGACATAAGACACACATGACTTGGGAAAACCCCGTCCCACTTTTGCCCAGAGTGGCACAACACTGCGCATATTCCTTGGAACACTCATTGCAGGTCTTGAGGCAGACATCACATCAACTACTAGAACTCACAAGAATCCAGCATATTAGAGTCGGCCGTATTTTATTTGAAAGAAAAGAGCAGACTCTTTTATGGTTTGTACTTTTTGCACCGTTTGTAAGAAATTCTTCTCTACCCTGAAAAGATGAAGATATTCTAAAAATCTGGAAGTTTTACTTTAGGTCTTCACATCATTAGGAACTTATGTTTGTTTATAGTGTGAGGTAGGTATCCCATGTTGTTTCGGAAATATATTTAGAGAATGCTAAAGAGAACTACAGAGAACATCTTCGATGTACTATTTTACGTGGGCTTATCTCATTTATGTGTGCTTCTGTTTCTGAACCTGCCATTCTCTTTCATGAGATTATTTACCAGTCTCTGCACCAATCCTACATTGTTTCAGTTGGTGAAGCTTTAGAATATTTTGATACCTGGAGCGACAATTTTCCCTCCTTATGCTTCTTCAGAATTGTCTTAGTTATTCTTGGCCTCTTCCACTCCCACATGACTTGTAGAATCACTTTGTTAAGGTCTATGAAAAACCCTATTACAATTTGGAGTAGATGGCACTCTGTTTATGGAGTCCTCTCGTCCATGAACATGATATTATCTATCCATTTATTGAGGCCTCTTCATGTACTTCAATAAATTTTTATAATTTTCTACATATAGTAAATACAGATACTGTACCTTTCTTTTAATTTTTATTCAAGTTATAATAAAAATTTGTTGCTACATAAGTGAGACCTTCAAACATTTATTATTTATAATGGGCTGTGGCTTCATTGTACATTGATCTTTTATTCAACAATGTTGCTAAACTCTCTTCTTTGTTCTAATATTTTATTAGATTTGCCTGAATTTTCTCAGAAGACAATTATATCATCTACAAATCACTTTTTTCTTCTTTTCCACACCTTATATCTTCCAATTTCTGTGTGTGTGTGTGCGTGTGTGTGTTATTATCTTGGCCAGGTGCTTTATTACAATGTGGAATAGAAATGGTAAAGTGATCCTCGTTTTCTTTCTTACTTTAAAAGGAAAATGTTTAATGAATTAACATTAAGAATAATGCCTCTAGAATTAGGTTGTTGGTAGCAACTCTATCATGTTCAGGAAATTCCTCCCTTTTCTAGTTTGTTGAGATTAAGAAAAATGAGTGGCAAATTTCTTTACATTTTCTAATATGAAGCCATTCTTACATTATGGTATCAGCCTGATGTGCTTGTGATGTATTTTTTAAAAACACATTGCTGAACTTGGTTTGATTATATGTAAGAATAAAATTTTTTATTCCTTTTGAGATTGGTCTAGAATTTTCCTTTCTATTTTGTTTTTGTTTGTTTTTTGTTTTGTTTTTTTTGCGGTACGTGGGCCTCTCACTGTTGTGGCCTCTCCTGTTGCGGAGCACAGGCTCCGGACGCGCAGGCTCAGCGGCCATGGCTCACGCGCCCAGCCGCTCCGCGGCATGTGGGATCTTCCCGGACCGGGGCACAAACCTGTGTCGCCTGCATCGGCAGGCGGACTCCCAACCACTGCGCCACCAGGGAAGCCCTTTCTTTCTATTTTAATGTCTGATCTTGGCATCAAGATTTTATTAGCTCATAAAATAATTGGGGTGCTTTCCTTCTTTTTCTCTGAAATCACTTGAATAGAGATTACCTATGAAGATTTGGTAAATCTTTGCCACCAAATTTTTGACCCTTTTCGTAGGTAGATTTAGAAATATGAATTTAATTTATTCAATAGTTACAAATATATTCATGTTTTTAATTTGTTTGACTCAATAAAGTTTTGTAATTTGCATCTTATTAAAAAGTATCTATTTCAGCTAAGTTTTAAAAATGTTCACAACATTCTGTTAGTATTAGAAAAAAAGTCTCGAAACTATAGTTATAATTTCATTCACAGTCTTGTTTCTTTTCTCTCTTTCCTCACTATCAGTCTTACTAGAAATTTACCAATTTTATTATTGTTTTATAGAACTTTTTGTTTTGTGACCCTTTCTATGAGTTTTTGGATATTTAGGTCTATTTTTAGCTCTAAAATTATACATGTAACACACATATATGGTTTTTTCTTCATTTTCTTCCCCCCTCCCCTTCTGTTTTAGATCAAAGCCTTTTTATTTGGGTGAGGGAAACTACAGGAAAAGGATTTGCTCACCCTTGATCTACTTCAGACACTACCCAGATTATTCATGCAGAAATAGGTGATAAGAAAAAGGTGAGCAAACAGTGTATTTAGGGCTTTCATTTCATTGTAGTCTGGCCTTCATACAGGGCTGCTGCACACACAATCCCATCTTCTACTCTCTGTTCCTAGAGTCTCTTTATGTCACTTCTACCCTGAAGAGTGTTATTTTATTTTATGCTATTTTAGTTTTACTACATTGGGCTGACCTCACCCACCTCTGCCGCTGGCCTTTTAAAATAGACACGTTTCCTAAGGAGAATGATTTCTTTCCAGTCAAGGGGAAAAACAGCAGCGAGGCATAAATACCCCCATTTTAACAAGGAAGAAACCTCTGCCTGAGAGGCACCTGAAAAATTTTCCCAAGCAGGCTGAATTCTCTCAGGGTATTGTTTCACCGGAATACATTCTCTGCGTCAGTCTCTACATTAACAGACTGAAGGGAAAGTTTCCAATAGATCTTTTTGCTGATAGGTTTGATTACTCTCTAGTAGAAAATTTCAAAGGCTTTTTGCCAGATGGAAGGGAATGTGGGAAGGCAGAGGGAACTGGCATGACCAGCAAACCCTTCTGAACAAATAACAGAGCCAAAAGTAGTGACAGCCAATGTTTCAATCCTAAATGCTCTGCAGATTATAGTCCTTGGACCACTAGATAACAGCAATAATCTGACAAAGTCTACAGTTATCAAGATATTAATGTAAACTGTACTTGAAATACTCCTCATTCAAATTCTCTTCATTTTGCTGAAAATATTTTTTCTCACGTTTGACAGCACCAGCTATCTTTGGGCCTCTGGCTCTGGTGAAGTCATTTGAAGAAACAGATCTAGAGAAACATTGCTTGGCAGAGGATAAGAGAGAAAGGTTAGGACAGAAAGCATTACGATGACTATCCAAGAAATGGAATCAGTTTGATTGGCAGGAGGGCCACAGACAGATAAAAACATTAAAGAAAGTATATCAAGGTATCTTTCTGCGTCTCTATTGAAATAACATCACCTACTGTTGGGTTTGAAGAAGCCTGCTCAAATATATTATCTTACTTTGTTAAAGGCAACCTGGAACCTGATAAAATAGACTTTATTAGTATTATTATCCCATTTTACAGATGAGAAAACTGGCTCGTTTGGAACACAATACTAGTTTTGATGGATTAATCTCTGTGCTGAACTGGATTCTGTATTGGATTTCATTTTCTCTCTCCTTTTACACTGGGCATACAACCTACAGTTGATTTTAAAGTTATTAAACAAAAACTGGGTGAAGAGCAGTCTCATTCAGACAGATCCGCATGTGTCAGGGAGACAGGTCTGTCCAGGCTGACCTTGTACTTTGCTCTCCAATTCATTCTAGGCCATGGTAGGACAAATAAAGAGGAAAGAAAGTTTTTTTGAAGCCAATAACTTGGAACTCTTGAATACACGTCTTGCGTGGACAGAACTCCTCATTTGATGTTAGAAAGGATCACAGAGTAGTTAAGGCAGTTACTATATAGTCAAAGCAGAAGCAACCATATTCCTTAATATGGTAAGAGGTAAAATCAATATCCTGGGAAAACATTCCAGCAGAGTGGTAGGCAAGAAACTCATTTGCACTTTATCTTTGATTTATGAGGAAGGGTGAAAGATTGAAATAATTAATTTGTAAATTAATTATTTGATACTATTTATTGCTATAGTTAATATAATAATTTAATTATTTTAAATAAAATTTTAAAAGATTCTTTTTACTAGATATAGAAGTTTTGGTATTGAGAAACCCAACAGTAAATACAAAGAGCGTGTAGTAGAAAGAAGACAGGAAAATGAGCTAAGTGATTTTTCTGAGGTGGGTAGAGCTATGGTGCAAAACAAAAGTCCCTTTCAGTATAGTCTTTCTTTTCTTACCAATATATGCTTTTTATTATATTTAGATTATATAGTGGACATTTTCCTATTTGTCCTGGTATCTTTCCTTAGAGTTTAGGATCAGCTCTCATTATCTTTGCGATAAGAGTTTTTATATGCATTTCTGCATGCTGTAAATGAACATATTAGCACCGTGCATGTATTAAAATTTCTATTTTTTCACATTTTAATGGATTATTATAAAATAAATGATAAATTGGTAGGAAAGGAGAGGAAGCAGAGTTCTTTAAGGCTGATTTTTTAACAAAGGGGATTTGCTACATTGTTTGAAAAAGGAAACAGCTTGAGAGTAATGGATGAGCAGTCAGGGTTTAGCTTTGAGCGCCCTTTGAAAACCGCAAGACGAACTCAATCAAGGTTCGAAGCAGTCACTTGCGGGCGACGGTCACGTTCTCTTCCAGGCAGACCTCACTGTAAGCTTGAGACGTTTCCATCCCCACCAAGAATTCTTCCCCTCCCCGCCCTGTGCGGTTTCCGGTGACCTCCCATTTCTGCGAAGCCCAAGGTTACCGAGTGACTGCCACCAACGCAGCCCTCCCTCCTGGTTCTGCGTTTCTTTCTTATATGTACTTGTATCAGTCCTGCCAAGTTCCCTGACATACTGCTGTCGTAGACCCCACGTGCCGTTTAGAGTTTGCCCAGTTTTTACTCGTAAGCTGCTACTTTTGTTGTGTCGCGGCTTTAGCAGTGGAGCTAGAGGCAGAGAATTGCCAACACTCCAGGAAGCCAAGGGTGGGAGGTGGGTAGGGGGTGGCGCGGCTGGAGAGCCCCCGGTGGACCGGGTGTTGTTCCAGAACCTGGGCGAATCTCTGTGCCCGCCACTTTCCCGAGAACCATCCCCAGGCCTTAGTCCTGCGCCGCTCCCAACCACACCTCCAGGTGTGTATTCCCCGCCCTTAATTACTCTTCTAAAATTGATAGTTTGCACTTGCAAAGTTACACTGGGAAAGCGGAAGAGAAATTTATAATCATGGATATGGAGAACTAGGGGAGCACAGTCACACTTGCTTTGGTCTGCAGACCCAGGCAATCGAAAACTCAGAAATGGAAACGTGTGCACCTTTCCGGCAGCAAAATTGACTCTGCGTTCTTTGCAGCCTCGACTTGAAGGCTGCACTGGGAGAAACTCTGTGCCTCCGGGAAAGTTTGGAAACGGAACTACGAGAGAGGCCAGACATCGGGGATTTTGCGGGCCCTGCGATGTCTTCCAGAGCTTTTCAAGTGGGGAGAGAAGAGCGACGAAATGAAAATGCAACGTGTAGGAGAGGCCGCCCGAGTCCCGCAAGTTGCCGGTCGCAGAGGTGAGCGCGGGAGCGGGTGGGGATGGAGATCCGGAGCTGGAGGCCGTGGGTCTCCAGACGCGGGTGGGTCCGATCCGGGTGGGGGGCGGTGGGAAGATGATGAATGGGAGGCTTGGGCTACCCTCCGCCCCCGCCCCTGCAGGCGGGGCGGGGAGTCTGGCAACTGGATGGGGGAGGAGGAGCACAGAGGTTAGGGGCTCTGGGGGCGTCGCGCCAGGTAAGGGAATGAGCCAGGGGGAGGGAGTCGGGGGTGTGGGAGTTGCTGACTTGTGCTACGTGGAGCCTGCAGAAAAGAAAGAAGGCGGAGGAAGAAGGGGGCAGGCGTCCGCCCTGCTCCCGCGGCCCTCCCTCGGCGCCCCCCTCCCCCGCCGCCCTGCCAGCGCGCCAAAGCCGGAGCAGTCGGGGCCGAGCGGCGGCTGACGCTCCCGGAGCCGCAACGCCCCTGTCCCCCAGCGGAGCCTGCCGGGATCTCGGGCGGCCTGGGCCCCGGCGCCGCCGAGCCCTCCCCGGCCTCCCGGCCGCGCGCGCGGGACCCCGGCGGGGTGGGCGCAGGGGGCGGCCCCGCTCCGGGCGACGGCCGAGGGGCGGGCGGAGGGCCGGGCTCGGCGGGCCGCGGGGCGGGGGCTGCGGGGATTGACCGCGCAGTCTGAAGCCAGCCCGGGGGCGGCGGGAGCCGGACGCGCGGCGGCGACGGGCGCAGGTAAAGGGACTGGCGCGGCACGGGGTGGCGCGAGGGGACGGTGCCTTCTGAGCGCGGAGCCAGCTTTCGCCGGGTCCCTTCCGCCGCCAAACGGCGCGCTGGGATCGCGCTGTCCTGCGGCAGACGGGCTTTGTGGCTGTGTGTGTGTGTGTGTCTGTGTGTGTGTACGCGCGCGCCTGTGCCGGGTGTGGGTGGGTGTGCATGCTCGCGGGCCGACCTGCAGGAGGCGAGGCGCTCCTGGCCTCCCCAGCCAACCAGTTGATCGAGCCCCGGGAGGGAAGTGGCCGCAGCCGCCCGGGCCGCCGCCCCTCCCGTCTCCCAACCGGGTCAGCGCTCCCCGGGGCCCACGCTGTGCCCCGTGCCAGCGGCCGGGACCCGCCCAAGTGACACGTAGGTGGTCTCCGGTTACCTGGGTCTGGGTGGGGGCCCGAGCTGGCAGGCGGGAGGCGCTCAACATTACCCCCAAGCCGCGTCCCGGTGGACGTGGACCGCCGGGGGTCCCCGCGACCCGCAGCGCTGAGCTTCCCCACCACTTGCTTCTCACCGGCCACGCAGCGGTCTCTCCCTGCCTGAGGACTTTAAACTTAAGTTTCTGTCCGGACGTCTAACAGACACGTTTATCAAGTAACTGGGGAATCAAAGGCAAGGGAGGGACCTGGCTTTGAGTTGGTGGTTTTGAAATAGACGGGCTCGTTGTGTGTGTGTGCGCGCGCGCGTGTGCGCAGGACTAGTTTGTTGTGAATGGATTTACCATTTATTCTTGTTTTTCTTTGCTGCCATTTGGACTTTGATGTGTAAGAATGACGGTATCCAGTACTTGTTGCTGCCTTCAGTCCGGGGCCTGAGATTGCTGCTTTCTGCTGCTACTTCTCTTTTTTTTGTTGTTGAAATCTATGGAGGTTTCCTAAATGTGGGTTTCCAGTGAGCGCTGGCTTGTTAAAGTTTCTCTATGAACGCGTTGTTTCCCATTGGAATAGATACATATTTACAAACATGAATCTTGAAAACAGGTGACTGCAGTTATGAGAGCAAAATCCTCTATTCCTTCGGGCTTTAACAGTCCGTGATTTTCACCTATTTGCATTAAGTGTCGTTTGCCCAGCCTAAACATAACTGTGAAGCAGGAGGTCTGTTTTTCAAAGCTTGCAATTCGGGTTAAGAGGGAGACCGTGCTGGTTTAAAACTAAGTTCATTTTCCTAAGAAACTATTTCCTTGTCAAATAAGAGTAGTAAGCCCCAAGGAAAAAGGGTGTGTACTGAAATTTGGACCGAATTAAATTGCATTAACACACACATGCATAATGTCATCCATTTGTTTCTGCCCTTGATTCTCCAATTCTGGGGAGGCCGGAGCATATTTGCCCCAAAAGCAAAATTGTGAATAACGATCAGCATTATTAAGGCTGCATTTTTCTTGATACCATTTAATTTGAGGATAAAGAAGCCAAGTAGCCAGAGAAAGAGGTAGTGTGTGGCGGGAAGGCCGGGCTGAGGGGCCAGGCAGGAGGACTGGGTTATCATAATCTGATACCACAGACACACCACGTCCCCTAGTGGTGCGACTTTAGCCGGTTAGGTCAGCTGGTCCTCCTTCTTGGTGTACTCATCTGGAAAATGGAGGGGTTTGATCATCTCTGCTGTTCCTTCCAGCTCCCCCCCCCAGCACTACAAACTGGAGGGTGGTTATCCCATGTTAGAACAGTAGGGAGAGAGTAGAGGGAAGTGTCAACTGTTAGTCTGGGAGGTAAGGGGGAGGGCAGGAAGGCCAAGAGGGTTGAGGAAAAGCAGCAGTGGGAGATGCCTGGAGGGGGAAGAACCTGGAGCTGGGAGTCGGTTCTCCCCTGTTTTTTCTTTCCTCCTGCACAAGGACATCAATAATACCACCCTACCCCACCGCAGTCAGTCTTCCACTACCCGTATTATTTAAAGTGGGTGAGCTACTTAACCTTAAAATTGACTTGGAGTCTGTAGTCTGACCTGGCCAACTTCCCATTTGCATCGTTGTCTCTCAAGAGATGAGCTGCAGCTCAGTGCTGAGCGCACTCAGTGGATCTCAGAAATCTCTGCGAGTGATGGGAAAAGTTACCAGACGTGGGAATGTAAGTGGCAGCCCTTTCAACACCTGAGTTTGAAATGTCTGTTTTTATTTGAAGCTAATCTTTTCTGAAAAGTAATTTGATTTAAAAGAAGATTCTACCACAGACTTCTCAAGGTTTTACTGAATCTGTTCTGACTGTTAGACCTACTGGAAAATTCAAAGCAAGTAAAACTCTCACTTGCTAAGTCTTTTTGATACATAGTGACAGTCAGTCTGAAGTTCATGATTTTTAGGCAGGAGAATCTTATTTCAAATGCTTAGTAAGGAAAGTTGCAACCTGAGTGGAATATACTGTATCATTTTCACTGGGACGCTCAAAGTGTCCAAATAACAAGACGTGAGATTTAGTTTGAGGTCACGATTTTAATATCTGTGCTTGATGTGTGGCCTGTCTCCCTTTTCTTTAATTTTTTTTTTTGGTACCTATATGCATACACACTTGAGGAACATGGTGCATTTTAAAAGTGAAGTGTGATGTAATAAAACTTGGTTTAAAATTTGAAAGCTTGCTCTGGCCTTGCTAACTCAGCATCTTATTTGGTTTCTAATGTTTACATACCACGCTATGTTCCAAATCCCTGTAGTGTTATTTAGCTATCTCATGGAGAGCTATCATGGATGCCTTAGAAAGTTGGGAGAAAAGGAGGAAATTTTAATCGGATAAGCAGTTACTGTATTCCTTCGACGGTGGCAGATACAAGGATGAGAAAAAGGAGGCTCTAGAAAGAGCTGCAGTACAGAGGGAAAAGATGCAGCTAACTTCAATATATAGCAGCTGGGTTGCATAACTAGGCGGCAGCTGTAGAATCTAAGAAACTTGGCATGCCAGGCAATGGAAAATTAAATTCTGTCTCTGGGGCAGACTTCACAAAAAGGACTTGAAGGATGAAAATGATGTGTCTCTTAAAAGATGAATGGTGGGGAGTGAACTATGTAGTTGGAGTCTGGAGTAATGGAGGCTGGAAGGATACAAGGCGATAAATTGTGGGGACCTTGGCTGTTATTTTAAGGAATTGTACTACCTAGGGACAGGGAGGGGGAAGTACGGTTTAACCCCACAACGCAGGAAGGCACTGAGTCACAAATACTGGGCATAGAGAGGGCTGAAATGATTGAGAGGTGCCTGGGCCCTGATTCCATCACATACCCTCGTAACTCATGCCGAGTGAGTTTCAGGGCGCTGCTGCCAGCTTATCCAGATTATAGAAAGGTTACAGAATAAAGAATATGCAGTTTCTTCGCCCGTATTGCCCCCAAATTGATAGTGGCCTTTTGAGAAATATAATTTATGAAAATTAATGATGTTATTGTGTTACATCTGGACCTTGCGAGGCCCTTGAAGCATGTGGGTTAAAATTGCTCTCCAGGCTCAGAGCTGACCAAGAAAGCATTCTGTTTTGTTTTTGTTTAGGGAAGGGCCTGCTAGTTAATGCTAATTGAAACGTGACTCTCATGGCAACCGACATTCTTGACTGTGTGTATGTTATACATAGTATTTCACAGCGGTTGAATATTTGCAGCACAGAAGAGAATTATTATTAGTTCAGAAATGGGGTTAACGCCCTTGTAAAAGGTAAGGGGGTGATGTTGGGGAGAAGGGAGAAGCACCCTTGGTGTTGCAGTGAGGGCTGACACACCACGAAGATCCTTTATTAAGTTTAACCTCCAATAGAAGTAGCTCGCCCAGTGCCGTAGATGAATGCTTCTCTGGGAACCTCCTTTCTGGTCATCTGCCTCTTTTGTTGTTGTTGTTGTTCTTTCCCCTAACTGTCCAGAGCAAAGGTGTATAGCTCATTATCTCTGAGACAGGAAGAATCTCTGTGGGCTCCATTTGGGAGAGACTTCCAGCAACTCTGGAGGTTTCCTCTCACACCGCGATACCTCTGTGTCAAAGGTGGGAGTGGGTGGCCTTTCAGCTGCATGTCAAAGGTGCAGCTGATTTGAGTAAGTCTTCTAATTGCCTTCGAATCTGGAGGTGCTGGGCTAATAAGGAGACAGATGATGAAAGGAGATTAGGTCAGCTGCTTTTTACTGTCTTCTGAATACAATTTGAATGATCCTCCCAGCAGTTTGTTTTATCTTCTGCAAGGGAACTTGGGTTTGGCACGTTTAATCAATTAATTAAATTAGTTAAGTTGAAGTAACTCAAAGTTCTTTTGGTTTTTTTAGGAGGGGGGAGGGAGAGTGCTGGTTTTGGTGATTTTATTTAAATTCCCTGGCTTTTTTTTTTCAGCAGGTTGGTATGATTTCAGAGTAATATTGTTGTTACTATTATTGACCTGGGGGTGTGGGGCAAAGAAAATTGTCTCAATCCTTGGACGTTGGTTCCTGTCATCTGATCAGTACTGTAGAAACTTCAACTTTGAAGCTCATGTAACATTCAAATTTCTTTCAGAAATGAGAGGACTGTTTTACTACATGTGTGGATTTAGGCTATAATTTATTTGATTTTTGTGGTACTGTTTTTAAAAAAAGTGGTGTAAGGACAGGGCAGACTCTTAACTTTAGTCCAGTGCTAAAACAAATAACGTGTAAGCCTGAATGAGGTAGATCAGGTTGTGTTTGTTTTATTTAATATGGAGATAAAGGAAAGGGATTTCAGAACCAGCCTCTTTCTCTGAAAGAGAGAAAGTTGGACTAGTAAAACCTGGTTATGGATCTCTTTGGGGTGGGATTTCGAAGGTTGAAACTGTTGTTAAAGGAGCTCTTGTTCATTATGGCCATTGTGTGTGCCTTGGCTTCTTAAGGTTTAGGATTCACTGTACAGAGGGGGCTACTGTGAACCATTCCTTTTTAGCAAATTTTCTTTTTTCCCATTTTCTTAAATCTCAGAACAATAGACTGGATTCGATTTCATGTAAGTCTGCTATACTCAACTTTCTTCCTCTATGTTTAAGCGGTTCTTCTTGACCAATCCCCAAGCTGCCTTCATTCTGAAACTTGGCCCTAACAGAAGGATACTCCTGGCTCTTTGGAAGGAGCAATGATTTGGTGGCAGAGGAAACAAGTTCTGTTCTACCCCTAGCAGCACTGAACTGACCGTCTGCTATAACCCAAGCATTGTGCTAGGTGCTAGATGGAGGCAGGGAGGGGGGATGAATAAGGCAGGATTCCTACCCTCCAGCAGGAGCTGAGCTTACAGACATATTAACAAATGATGATTGCAATTCAGTGTGACAGGGCGATAAGCTCAGGGCACTGTGGGAGCACCAAGCAGGGGCACCTGACCCTCAGGGGCATGGGGTGGGGGTGAGGGTGAGGGAAGGCTCCTAGGAGATTAAGATCTGGGAGGGACCTAGGAGATAAAACAAGAAACGCAGAAGAGAAAAAGGTAATCAAGATAGAGGGAATCAAGGGGCTTTTAATTTCCAGTGTTGTTATTGCTGAATGAGTCGAAGTTCCATTCTTTTTTTTTCTTTTTTTTTTTTTTTGCGGTATGCGGGCCTCTCACTCTTGTGGCCTCTCCCGTTGCGGAGCACATGAACCCGTGTCCCCTGCATCGGCAGGCGGACTCTCAACCACTGCGCCACCAGGGAAGCCCAATTCTTTTTATATCTATAAAATAAGAATAGGCACTGATATTATCTGGTTGCTAATTCTAGTTTTCGTTTACTTGTTCCTTAATCTTTAATTTGTTCATTTATTCCAGATGCAGTAAATATTTGTTGCACACCTACAAGGTACTGGGGAACAGTAGGAAACAAGACACAGAAGGTCCCCTCTCTCGAGGAGCTTGCATTCTATCATATTATGTTCATGACTGAAGTTCTTCTGAAACATCTTCAGACATGGAGCATGTTTGTTGAGTTTCAACTTTAGGAATGTTTTCTTCAAACTAGGCCCAGTGTTTTCAGGTCAGTTAGCTTTTCTTAACAAGGTGAGAAGAGATGGATCCTGGTATTCTCATTTTCGTTTTATAAACTTGAAACATTTTTGCCCAGATTTACCTCTTAGTTGTCAAGTCTAGAGATAGACGTAACTGTGTCTTATCTGTAGCCCTTGCTTCCTTCTCATTTCAGATATTCTAACTTTTGACGCAATTTGTGTTTGAGGCTCTATAGTCAGTTGATAACTTGCTTCCTAGAATAATCCAAACCTAGCCTTGCTGGGAAGTCAGACCTATTTTGAGGTCATGCCACAGTGAACTCTGCTTGGTTAATGCATTTTACTTATCCTGTTTAAGTCACTCGGCTATGAACACAGTAGAAAGTGTTCTCACCAGAAGATAGCTGCATTCATTTATAGAAAGATGGGGGTTTTGTAATGATTCAAATGATACAGATGTGTCTAAAGGAAATGTAATATCCCTCTGCTCTTTCTAGCTTACCCATCTGGTGTAACCAACCCCTCTGTCATGAATTTGTTACGTAGCCTTCCATAATTGTACTTCTGCTTATACAAACCTAATGTTTGTGTTTATATATATTGATGCATGTGGGGTATGTGTCTGTGCGTGCATGTGCTCTCTCTTGCCTCTTTTCGTTTTGGAGAGGCTGTGATTGAGATTGCCACCATGGGCCAGACGTTTGAGGTCCCAGGAGCCTGCATGGCTCTTCCTGAATCGGTGCAGCGTGCTATGAGGAATTCCCTGGTGGTCCAGTGGTTAGGACTCCACGCTTTCATTGCAGGGGGCACGGGTTCAGTCCCTGGTTGGAGAACTAAGATCCCACAAGCCGTGTGGCCCAGCCAAAAAAAAAAAAAAAAAACCAAAAACAAACACAAAAAAGGGTTCTTGTCCCAGAGATGGGAAGGTTGGGCTATTATGAATGGGAAAGAAGAAAATGATTTCCAGCTGCGTGACAACCAAGACAACAAATATCATTGCCCCAGAATGTTATTTCCACCAGGACTCTGCTTCATCCGGGTGTCTGGCGAGGGAAGGCGGGGCATTTAGAAGCACGTGGTGGGTATCTGCGAACCTTTTGTTAGGTGCAAGGCAAGGCAGCTGGGGAGGGCCTATCAACTGCTTCTAGAGCAGAGCAGATAGGGGGAGTTACTCATTATAGGCAGGTTTCGTCATGGGAGCATTAAACGAGGCCCCCCTAGCAGTCGGCAATCAGCAGGTGATAAGGATGGAGAGTTTTTAACCCAGGGAGCAGCACAGCTGAAATAGAATTGCCTTTTGTTAAGGGGCTGCTTTGCCATCTTGGACTATGATTTGTTGGGAGAGGGATTATTGTCATGTCGAGAAAAGGAGGAATTCATTCTGTACCCGGTATTTATTATAATTCCACAGAGAACGGCTTGCTTTGCTTTCTGAGTAGACACAGAGACCCAGAGGTTCAAAGGCTAGGGCAGGATGACTTGGCTTTTCCAAATTCAGTAGGATCTGTGCTCTCCTCCCTTTATCTGAGACCCTGTCAGTTCAGTTTCATGCAGCTAAAATCTCTGCAGGCTTATGAGATTCAGTCCCTGTGCTCGGCTGAGGACACTACAGTACGAAAATTAAAAAAAGGAAAAGCAACCACCAAGCAAGGATGGTTCCCTGCTCTCAACCAGCTTCTAGACATGGAGAGGCATGGATACAAATGCCTGAGATCACGCAGACAGTGATAAATATTGTAAACCGAGGTTTAGACAAAGTGCCCTCTGAACATCTGAGGATGGAGAGAGTAACTCTACCTTGGAGTAGAGGAAACATTTGCAAGGGGTTTCTGGCCTCAGTGGGCAAGTGGGCTGAGAAGCTCATTCCGTGCAGAGGAGTCATATCGAAGGCCCAGGAGCTGCATGTGAGTGATGGGTTACAATTTGTGGCTGAGTGGTGGTCTGCTTTGGGTCAGTCTTTTTTTTTTTTTAATTAATTAATTAACTTTTGGCTGCGTTGGGTCTGTTGCTGTGCACGGGCTTTCTCTAGTAGCGGCAAGGAGGGGCTACTTTTCATTGCAGTGCGTGGGCTTCTCATCGCGGTGGCTTCTCTTGTTGCAGAGCACGGGCTCTAGGTGTGTGGGCTTCAGTAGTTGTGGCTCGCGGGCTCTAGAGCACAGGCTCAGTAGTTGTGGCGCATGGGCTTAGTTGCTCCACGGCATGTGGGATCTTCCCGGACCAGGGCTCGTACCCGTGTCCCTTGCATTGGCAGGCGGATTCTTAACCACTGCGCCACCAGGGAAGCCCTTTGGGTCAGCCTTGCAGGGCCAACAGAAGGGTGCAGGGAGCTTCTGGGGACAAAAAAGGGCACGTCGATGCCATTAGCAGAGAGCAGGGGCATGAGGCTATGAGGATTGTGTCAGTGAGGCATGCTGGTTTTAGACGTGTCTAAAGCTAAGGAGGCAGAGATTTTCAGCTGGTAGCTGGAAATTTGAGCTTGCAACTTAGCTGAGAAGCTAAAGCGTGGCAGTATTCAGGAGTACTTGTTATATGTCAGAGTAAATACCAGTGAAATTGATGTGATAAGTTGGAGAGAAGTTTTAGAGTGAGAAAAGTGATATATACTCAGTGGGTTTTTAAAAATTATTAAAAAAATTCCTCCCAGCTTTATTGAAGTGTAATTGACAAAACTAAGATATTTAAAGTATACAACATGATGATTTGATATCCGAACACATTGTGAAAGTATCCTCTCCCATTGATATAAGTACTAGGTGTCTTAACAAGGACAGTAAGTCATTTTTTGATTCTTCAGGTACTTTTTCTATCCAGCAGGTGCTTAAAATAGTTTTGTAGGTTGTCAAACATTCAGTGAACATCCACTATGGCTTCTCTGATGAGGTGGTCCTGGTATAATACAAAGGAGATGGAGTTTCAGTTTGATGTTCCTTTGAGATGAATAAAAGCTTCCAAAACAATCCATTCAGGCAAAGGAAAAAAACATCCTGAAAAGAATTGGAAGATTCTTGGTGATTTGGGGCCTGAGTGGAGTTGCAAATACAGTTTTAGTTTACTGCTGTACTAACAGCATTGAGTATCATATTACTGTCATCACTGTAGTAAAAGACAAGCTGAAAAACTTCTCAGCCTAAAGCCCAGACTTTGAGAAACCCCAGCAAGTTTGCCATGGGGGTGTATAAACTCTGGTCAAGTAAATTTAAGCTTTAATTGCTTGATGAAGGTTAAAAATAACATACAGTAGAACTTTGCTCTTTACCTGGTTACAAAAAGATCTTTTCCAATTAAAAATATATGTTCATTTCAGGAAATTATATTGGCATGCCTTCTTGCAGTAAGATAGAGCAAAGATAATCTGTTCTCAGCCTTTTTCTCTCTAAGCCGTTATGATTCTTTAAAATTATACTCATTTCCATTTGAAAGTTGTAAAAACAGTACGTGCTCATTTTGGAATTTGGCGGGACTCATCCATAGTTCCACTGCTCAGGGATAACTTCCTTATTCCATTTTGGGGTAACTCTTGCAGTTTTTAAAATATTTGATATTACTGAATATTTATAGCATTTTGCTTTGTATCATAAGTACACATGGAATTAAAATCTTTTACGTTAATTTTCCATTGACCACGTGATAGTCACAGTATTTAATATGTATCATATTTAATCATTTCCTATCTCTGTTAGCTTCTTTATTCTTTTAAGAGTTTTTGCTTCTCTGCCCATCTTTAGGTACTCATGTTCCCAGAGTTCTATCCTTACTTTAAACAAGAACCATGTATGGACTTACCTACAGAGTAGACTGTGGTTTCTAGCTCTTTGCCATCGACTGTACCCTCTTGCTGGAATGCTCTGTTTCCAGGCGTCCATATGGTTGCTTTGTCATCATTTTCACATCTTAATTCAAATGTCACCTCTTAGTGTGGCCTTCTCTAATGATCACTACATTTAACATTGTATAACCCTTCCCATTTACCGAGCTTGCCTGTTATTTTCTTCTCCATTGCATTTATATTGTTTTTACTTCTTTGATGAGGGAAAGTATTAATTTAAAAAAATTCCTGTTTTATTTACTGCCGTTTTCCCAGTGTAATACCCTTAGGGTAATACCTTGCATGTAGAACTCAAATATTTTGAATTAAAAATTTGTTTGAACTGAAATTTTCTGAATAAAAGAATCAATATATTTACCATCTCCACATGTTATAGTAAATAAGACACAGTCTCGACTGCATGAGATTTACAGTCTAGTGAAGGAGACAGCCTCTGAACAAGTAACTGCAAGTTACTTGGAATTAGGGAGGAAAGCAGGGTCTCCTGGAAGTGTCATGGGGATTGACCTTGTCTGCGAGGGTGAGGAAAGTATCTCTGAGAAAGTGGCATTTATGTGGGGGCTTGAAAGGTGAGTTCAAATAGGTTAGTGAAACTGGGAGGTGAGAATAGAAGAGGAGGGAGACATTGATTAAAGAAAAAGATGGGCTGATTTGATGGGGAAAAAAATCAAGAAAATAGACAAAACTCTGGTTCTCACTTCTTGAGTTGATACTAGGTCATTTGTTTTCAATGAAGGAGTAGACATGGATCAACTTTGTTGTCATCTTTGACGTACATGACTTCATTTTCAATGATTTTGAAATAATGAGCAGTATTTTATTTTAAATTTTGAGTCAGTCATTATCGAGGGAGGAGGAATTTTCATATAAAAGTCCGAAGGTGGCAGTTAAAAAAATGAAGATAGCTTAACTTCTATGTTTTGTGCTAATAGAATCACTAAAAATGTAAAACAGTACAGGGAAAGTGAACATTTTTGTTAATACCTGACTTTTTTGGGAATGCAGCTAGCGGCTCAGTAGGACTTGGCTGACTATTGCTTTATTGTTTACGTAGAAACTTTTGCATAAATTATTGGTTTTATTTATCATGGTAATTAAGTGAGGTTTGTACAAGTTTTACTTATTGTGTATTAGGGATTTCTGTGTCCTGAGGATTGAAAAGAGCATGGTTTCTACAGGTGACAAGTGCAGATATGTTTATTAACTCAGCCACTATAGTAATATTATTCATATCCTCTGTGTCCTGATTCTGTACTTCAGCTGTCACAGACTGATAAGAATGGTCCTTTAGTCTCTTTCTACAAATGGGCTTTTGTCAGCTTCTTGATAGCAATTTCTATGTGTTACCATAATATTAAATGCATAAAGATTACTGTTAGGCCTTTATTTTGTTTATCGATATAAAATAACCCTTTATGCGTTTGGAACTACATGCTGCTATTTTCCTGATATTAATGTTCTCAGTGTTTTCTTCTTTTCTTTGTCTGAAATAATTTCACTCATCCTTCTGATTTTAAACTTTTGGTGTCTGTCATTTTGTTTCATATATTTTTACTTATAAGCAACATTTGATTGGATTTTAACATACCTCTCAAAGGGAAACTTATTCCTTTAATATTTATTGTTATGGCCAATATGTTTGACTTTAATTCTTTAAGTTTTTTTTTCTGAGAGGTACTGTGAAAAGCACTGGTTTACTTCTTCCCACCAGTATTTAGCTGCATGGCCTCAGATAAATTACATAATGTCTCTAGGACTACAGTTTTTATTTGTAAAGGAACATGCATACATAGATTTTCAATCAATCCTTTAAAAGTGCCTCGTACACTGAACAAATTAGCTGACACTATTATTGTCATTGTTGATGGATTGAGTCATATGAAATTGTTATTTGACTGCTTTTGACCTATAAAAATGGCAGTTTCCTACGGTTCAATCTAATATACTTTCTGGACTTTATTTTCTGTCTTTTTCTATGTATCATTTGTTTCATATATATAAACTATTTTTAAATGGCCAAATCTAGTTTCCACTTTACTAGTGATTATCTCTGTTTTCCAAATACATTCATGATTCTGTGTTTCTCTGGTTCCCAAAGTCGAAGAACTGAATAACTTTTGATCCCACTCCTCCGCACAACAGAGAATTTAGTATGCCTTTATTTTTTTTGCCTTCTTGCCACTTCTCAATTTCCATCATATTTATATATATACACTATATATATATTTCAGCGTATAGCTTAAATTTTAAGTGTAGACTTTAGACTCTTGTATTCTAGTTTGTAATAAAATCTGCAGCAGTATTTTGTGTGTGTCTCTAGTTAGTTTTGACCCTCATTTGCACTTGGGGTCCCCTTGCTTATGCTAGTTTGAAAGGTGCCTCCCATGTAGTTGGGGTATGTCCTCATCTTTATCGGGCCAGTTGTATCTTCTGCGTTCCTGAGTTCGACTCAGAATTTTTTCTGCATTCATCAGAGCATCTGACTTGTTGAATTTCCAGAGGTGCAGTGCGAGTCTTTCAGGTTCATGTGGTTCAAGAATTTTCTTTTTACCTATCCTTCACAGAGTTAGTGGAAATAATGCCTAGATTTTGGCTTTTCCCTGCCTCTTTCTCGTACTGCTGCCAGTTTTGCCATTTTGTGCACGTTTTTGAGCAGTTTGGTGGGAAGTTGGGAGGAGTTGTATTGGGACATTCAGTTCAGTGGCTTTCCAACGTTTTGGACCATGACCCATAGTTAGAAAGGGTCATATATATATGAAGAAAATGACAGTTTCATGCAGCTTACTACATATAATAAGCATGATCCCCCCCCATTTCTGTTATAATCTGTTCGTTTTCATTTAAAAGAAGTGTTGGTCATAATTTAGAAGTTTTGAAAACACTGATCTGACTGTGAAGGGTGGTTTGAAAAACACTGATCTAATTTGTTGCTGTTCTATGTGGAATTAGGGTTATTCATTATTCTACAGGTCTTTATTATATACACAGTACCAGTTCTTATGCTAATAGTTGGACTAGAGTGGGGAATAAAGTAGTGATCATCACTGGGGGCATGAAACAGAGTCCAGTGGGAAGGAGGATATTGACCAAATGAGCACCCAGATATATATGGACAAACGTGATGAGTGTTACAAGGGAAAAGCACAGGGAGTTTCAGAAGAAATTAAATGGGGAACCTCATCTGACTTTGGGGTGATTCAGGATTTCCCTAAGTGACATTTGATTAGATCTGCAGAATGAGAAGGGGTTAACTCAGTGAAGGGTCGAGGTGGGGTGTGTGCGGGATTGTAGAGTCATGGAAGAACTGAGTAATGTAAGCAAAATAAAGTACTGGAAGTGAACGACAGATGGAAGGCAGACCTTTTTGTTAGATGAGTTGGCATTTTTGTGATACTTAGTGGGCCTTCCTGTTTGTGGCCTTTTTTTCAAAAGTCAAAGAGGAATAGAAAGAATATTTGGGGGGAGGTGGGTGCCAGTGTGTTTGAAGCAGTTTTGTATTATAGCAGTTTTGTGTATTGGTAAATAATAATAGCATTTGTTGCAGGTATGCTCTGCACTAGAAACGGTACAAAGCTCTGTGTGGATGTAGAGAAGTAGTTTTGGTTGGATTAAAAAAAAATCCTACGTAGTGTAATTACCAATCTAGTAACTATGCATAATTTGTGAGAAAGTAGAGCACTGAAGTTAAGTTTTAGTAAGTGGAGATCTGATGACTGAATGAACATTTCATAGCTTCTTAGTGATTTTTTTAAATAATGGTTTGGAATTATTGCTGTGTTAGGATTTTTATTTTTTATTTCCTTATTTTGTCATGACAGGGCTTTAAGGTTCATTCCCCTGCCCCCTTTTTAAAGCTGGGTGAAGAGTTCTAAAATATTTTAAATTGGATATCCATAAATTAAGTGGACTGATTGAGACTAAGTAAGACAGGCGACCATAATTCAAGTACCAGTTTCCCCACCGCTGTCCATGGGGCCTTTGACAGGACCCACCCTTTCCAGGCCTCAAGGTCCTTGTCTTGAAATAGAAGATTCAGAATAACGTGCACAAATCATTCTCTCCATCGTGTTATGCAGTGACTTCATGCTTTTTATTTTCAACTTTGCTCTGGCTGTTTCACCTTCAAAGAATTGATGTTCTTGTGCCACTGAGTTAATTTAGTCTGACAAGCTCAAGCTAAACATGGGAGAACTCCAAGTATTTACATCCTTACTTGTATCGTAAAGGGAGGCTCAGGTGGTACAAACATCTTGACATTGGACACCAGCACTGATACTTCTGGAAGCATGAAGAGTGGGCAAAGATGAAGACTTCCCTGAGCAAATTCTTGAGACTTTAACATCATAGTTTGTAGTTTGCCCACACTTGAAATTACATTGGTTTTTAACCTTTCAGATTCAGTGAGGGTGAAAAAAATCATTATCTTAGGTTTATATGCTGGATGCTTGCTTTAGGGGAAACGTGTAGTATCTAAATTGTTATACATAATCCACATTTTATAAAAACCCATTGAACAGTAGTGATGTTGTGTCAAAGAAATTTAAAGGGCTAAGGAATCCCCATGGAAGACTGATTCAGTTATAATGACTATTCCGAGTTTAAGGAATATTGGACAAGGATTGGGTTTTCTGTGAAAGGGAATGAGAAGTACTTGGCAACTCAGCTTTTCTTACCAGTGTGTTAAATCAGTTGATTAAAATACATTAGTTTTGGTAATTTCAAAACAGTTTTCAGTCTTCCACTTTCACTTACAAGTACTTTATTTCACTTGTTCTTATTTTTGAGGAAAATGTATTTGAGGAAACAAAAGATAAGATTCATGCTTTTTCTTTTTGAGCACTACCTAATTCCTCATTCATAATAAATATTTATTCAGGAAGTCCAAGTAACTGTGGGTATTCTACTTAGTGTGTTTTGGTATTGCTTCATCAGCTTATATGCCTTTATTTGCTGTTGAATATCTTCTCCTCAAGCTGATACTATGTGGAAACCTGGCCAGGACCTCAGGCTCCCCGTCTGGGACAAGGCAGAGGCAGGTCACACAGGCGGTGTTTGGGAGCAGGTTGGGCATAGGTCCAGGCACGTAATAGGTATGGATGTTGCTCAAGGCTGGTTCTAAGAAGTAGGTTGGATTAGAAGGGGTTGGAGTCATGGGGTTAGGTTAGGTTCAAGGCTGACAGAGTCAGGGAGATGTACAGAGTGTTCTCATGCACCACCTAGTATTTTTTTTTTCATTTTTGCTGTACGCGGGCCTCTCACTGTTGTGGCCTCTCCCGTTGTGAAGCACAGGTTCCGGATGCGCAGGCTCAGCGGCCATGGCTCACGGGCCCAAACGCTCTGCAGCATGTGGGATCTTCCCGGACCGGGGCACAAACCCGTGTCCCCTGCATCGGCAGGCGGACTCTCAACCACTGCGCCACCAGGGAAGCCCTGGGCTTATTTTAATACAGGAAGGATGCACAGAATTTTTTACCTACCCAAACCCCTTTCTTTTTCTGTTTTCATCACATTTTGATGGTGGAATAACTCAGCTGGTAGAAGAATTTTCAGCAAACACATGTTAAAGTATTTAAAGCTGTCGAACTCATCTAAAAATATTTGTTTTTATGTAAAACGCTGTTTAGAGTATTCTTAAAAAAGTTTTGAAAATTATTTTTGAAACCACATATGGCAATATTTAAATAAATCAAACCTGTTATATTTTTCATTTAATCATGTTAGTTTTATGGTCTATTCCCATTATGGTCTATTTTATGATGTAATTCTACCTAGAGGTAACAAATGTGTTTTTGTTTCTACTGACCAATTTCTACCTATTGTTATATGTGATAATATAGTCTGAATCATTATATTTTTAATAGCTTAATAGTAATCCATTAAGTTGTTAAACTATTTTTCATTCAACTATTGCCCTAGTTTTGGACATTTAGTTTATTTCTCATTTCTTTGCTATTTTATTTTATTTTATTTTTTGCTATTTTAAAAAACACTGCACCCAACAACTATCTATGTAATTTTCTGAGACTAAGAGTGAGATCACTAATTTGAGAATAGTATCATTTGGTTTCCAAGTAGGTTTAGAATAAGAAAAACTTTTAAAATTACAAAGGTAGTATGTGTTCATTGTAGAAGACAAAAGAAAATATAAAGAAGAAAAAAAGTTGTTATAATCCCCGCCCAGAGATCTCCAGTATCAACTTTATGGGATATTTCCTTCTGATATTTCCTCTGCACATTTTACTAGTTGGTTGAAATCCTGCTGAGTACAATGAGTATACTGTCTTTTGTCTTAATAGTATATCATAATTAGAGGTGACCTTAATTCCATTCAGAAGCTCTACTTCACTGCAGTGAACACCTTTTTCTGTGTTTTGGATGATTTGTTTAGGGTAGATTCTCAGTTACAGAATGTACTATCTCAAAAGGTAGGGATGATTTTTTGACTAGTGGTGAAAAATGATTAAATCAATTTCCAAAACAATGATAACACATTATACACCTACCAATCAAGTTTGAGAAAAATTTAAAGATATTTGCATGAATGAAATGTAGGTTTGTAGAACTTGGAAAATGAGTAGAGCAATGGGAAGCTTTGATAATAATTGGTCTTGGATGACACTGAGTGCAACTGACCAGACCTTACTGGTGGATGTACTTCTTTCCACTGCGGGGATATCCTTCATTCCTTTACAGTTCCGTGTCTAACGAACAGCATCTTGCAGCTTTCTTTGGTCCTGTACCCTCTGAGTGGACAGATTTTAATGTGCCATAAAATATTTTGCTTTTAACTGCATTCACTCTCTTGACTGATTGTGGAAAATTCCTGGTTAATATGCTTTTGCAAAAGAACTGGTTAACTACTAGAAAATGGAACAATTACTGGAAAAATGGATAGCAAAGGATTAAAAGCTAAATAGTATTTATACCTGCACTTGTTTGGTGTATATTACTCATATTAGTCCCCATAAGTTTTATTTTCCTCCAGATGCTAATTGGTCTTGAGGCCAGGGACAACTTTTGCTCTTTTGGGGGAAATTAAGTGTGCTTCCTTAAGAGATAGTTAATTTACCATTTCATCCATGACTAGAAGGAATCACATGTAATACAGTTCAATTTGATATTCAATTAATGGTCCCTTATTAGCCTTCACAGATACAAAGATGAGTAAGATGGAGGCCTTGTCTTCAAAAAACTTACAAACGGGAGAGGTGGGAACTAAATGAAAATACTGTGTGGTGAATGAAGCGCTAGAAGTTAGTTACTTGAATATTTCCCTACTGAAGGTAAAGAAACTTACTTAGTAAGCGCAGGAAGGAAATGCAGGAAGAGAAAGTGAGAGTGTGAGTTTCGGGAGAGACCGAGGCAGAGGGTTCCCCTCAGGGTCCTATCCATGTATTAGGAAAAGGCCACACATTTCACTGTCCTTGCTAGTAGGTGACACGAAGAGGGGACACAAACAACTGTATGATCCAAAAAGCCTGCAAGTATAAGGGCTAAACAAAGGGCACAACTCTTCATGGTGCTGGGAGGAGAGAGGATTTTATGAATGGTTCTTTAAACATTCAGTATGTTAATGTAATGAACAATGTCTCCAAACACAATCTTTACAATGAATATAACCGTGAGGTTAGAAAGACAACAGCAACGTTGCCCAGTAGGGGTCAATGGCATGATGCCAGAGTTTGTCTCAGAAAAGCAATTCTATGGGAGCTAAAGCAAGACAGTTCAGACAAGTAGCTCTTGGCTGGTGTAGCTCTGTACAAGGATAGACATTTCACATTCCTCGTGGAATAATGGGCTAGATGCCTTTCAGGATATTGCCTGTAAATGTTATTCCTTCAAAAATAATATTTTTGGTAAGTATTGAGTAGCAGTGAGTTCGAGGTTATACAGCTCGACACTGCATCCTTTCCTTGTACTCAGGTAAGTGGGGAGCTGTGTGCTTTAAGTGTCACCCCTGCTGGGCAGCAGGAACGAGGATTGGAATGCGACCACATGCTATGGGAATACCTACAGGCATGTTCTGTAGTCTTTTCAGTTCAAGGAGTAGAAGGAATAGAAATGATGGCCCTGACGTTTTATGCCTTTGGCTGGAGTTTGCAAAACTGGCAGTCTGTGTGCTACATGAATTTGGCCCCATATGCATTTTCTTTGTTCAGTATAAGGTTTTAAAAGGTGACATAGCCAGGCAGGCATTATGACTGGTCCTAATCATGCAGAGTTGAGATCTGTTTTCGCTAGATACTTCATTTATTTATGATACCTGGTTGGTCCCTGGAGATGTTTGTATTCGTGACACCTGCCAAAGTATGATCACAGCATAATGTGAAGTATGTGTAACTTTCCGAGGCAGCGTAGAACAGGTAGTGATTACTCTGGGTGGGGAGGAGGGTCATAAAAGGTTTTGTTGAGAGGTGGTTCTGAGGCTGGGACTGGAAGGATGAAGTAGGTGTTTGCCAGGCACAGAGTTTGGGCAAGGGAAGGTGTTCCAGGAAGAGCCAAGCGCGTATGTAAAGACAGTTGTGTGGATCAGTATTATGTGTTAGGGCAGTTTCGAGCAGGTCCAAAGTGCTGATGGTTCATGAGGATGGGAGGTTATGGCTGAAGTGGGAAGTAGCTGGAGGACTCAGTAGGCTGCGCTCAAGGATCTTGGACTTGAGGCAATGGGAAAACATGGAAGGGTTTAAAACTGACCGTTGGCATGCTAGCTATCTGTTCCAGGAAGATTAGTCTCCACACAGCTAAGGGAAATGGTGGTAGGGGGAAGGGACTTGGAATATCCTAGGGGAGATGATTAGGACCTGAATTAAGGCAGTGATAGTGGGTTTGGAGGGAAGGAGTCAGACGTGAAAGATGTTCAGGAGGAAGAATTGACACAATTTAGTGAACGGGTAGATATGGTAGGCGAGGGAGAGTGGGGAGTAATGGTGAATGAATGGTGATTCCACTGACTAAGATGGAGAAGTAGGAGAGAGCAAGGAGGGCATGGGAAGTCTATGCGTTTGCTAGGGCTGCCATGACAAAGTACCACAAACTGGGTAGCTTAAACAATGGAACATTTTCTCATAACTAGAAGCCCAGGATCAAGGTGTCGGCAGGGTTGGGGTTTTTTTTGTTTTGTTTTGTTTTGTTTTTTTTGCGGTACGCGGGCCTCTCACTGTTGTGGCCTCTCCCGTTGCGGAGCACAGGCTCCGGACGCGCAGGCTCAGCGGCCATGGCTCACGGGCCCAAACGCTCCGCAGCATGTGGGATCTTCCCGGACCGGGGCACGGACCTGTGTCCCCTGCATCGGCAGGCGGACTCTCAACCACTGCGCCACCAGGGGAGCCCAGGGTTGGTTTTTTTTTTTTGAGGCATCTCTTGGCTTGTAGATGGCCCCCTCCCTGTGTATCTTCATATGATCTTTCCTCTGTGTGCATATGTCTGTATCCTAATTTCCTCTTCTTCTGAGGACACCAGCCATATTGGATTAGCGTCCACCCTGAAGACGTCATTTTAACTTGATTACCTCATTAAAGACCCTATATCCAAATAAGGTCAGATTTTGAGGTACTAGGTGTTACGACTTCAACATATGAATCTTTGGGGACACAGTTCAGCCCCTAACAGGAAGGATGAGGAGTGTAGTTGGTACATGTTGAGTTTGA
The DNA here is from genome assembly GCF_949774975.1 of Lagenorhynchus albirostris. Classification (NCBI taxonomy): domain Eukaryota; kingdom Metazoa; phylum Chordata; class Mammalia; order Artiodactyla; family Delphinidae; genus Lagenorhynchus; species Lagenorhynchus albirostris. The sequence goes on from NC_083101.1 coordinate 22,610,435, forward strand.
GATGCCTGTGGATGTGCAGTGGTGGTTCTGGAATGCGTTGAGAGATGTGAGAACACAGCTCAGAAAAGTGCTCCAGATTTGGTAGTTGAAACCATGGGAGTAGTTAGTGATCTTGGACCATGGTACCCAACCTTGTCTTATTTTAAGAATCACCTTGTTGGGGGAGCTTTTAAAATAAATCACATGCAGGGGTTCCACTTGAGACCCTCTGACCCCATCTTTGGGACGGACACTGGGGCAGCCACCTCGGGATTCTAATGTGCATGCAAGTTAGAGAAGAGTGTCTAGGGCATGTGATGGGTGAGCCAGAGAAGATGTATGAAAGAATGGCCCAGATCACTCAAGTGATGGCTGGAAGGGGAGAGCAGGGGGATAAGGGCAGAATTTCAAGAGGCTTCTTGCCTGATGTCCACTGATTTCTCCGTGATGGTTGTGAATGTTATGGAGCTTATTTGAGAGGATTAAAGGCTTAGAAGAGCTACCAGGAGAAATGGAAGACAGCAAAGAGCAGTGACACCGTTAATGGCTGCTGTCATGAGCTCTGCTGAGATGAGAAGAACTGATGAGCAGTGACATCTTCATCTTATCCATACATTTGCTCCATGGGGCCTCTGGAGGCTGTGAGTGGGGGCAGAACTAATCAGAATTGAGGTGTTAAAAGGCAGAAAGGAGTGTGTGAGGTAGCAGGCTGGTGGGGGGGGTGGCCTGTGACATTTAGGCTGGATATTGTGGGAACTGAGGCTGCACAGAGCTGATGAACAGGGGAAAATGGAGGGGGCAGGAAGCTGGATATTTTGACATCCAAGGGCAGATAGAGCGTATGTGAGTGCTAACAGCTGTAGGGATGTACAGTTCCAGTTAGAAAGGGGATTTTGAAGTGCCCTGGGGCAGTTCTGGGTAATGAGGGGCTAAGCAGAGAGGTCAGATTTGGGGGTATGTTGAAATTACTCTTGCTAATGACTTGCTTGATGACTGAGTTGTTTGAGGGTAGGAGGGATTTACTAAATAACCTTTAAGGTCCTTCCAGCCCTATGATTTAACAAAATGTCATTTTTTTTGAGCCACTGCTATCCTTTTTTTCCTCCCTTTTGTTGTTTTGGAATCCGAATACATCAATCTGGAAAGTAACCATTTAACACTTCTCTTTTTATTGATCCCCTTGTAACTGTAAATGTTTGACAGGTTATGGCCTCTTTACATGCCGTTGGAATCTATTAGGGCACGTTTCGTAGGGTTCATACAGGGTGAAGTAGTACATTGGTCAGAAATGTCTCCACCAAACAGCTGGCTTGTGAGTCCTGTAAGGAGCAATTATGACAGGAAGGAGAGGCGTTACTGAAGTTCTTTTTAAAGGTGACGTTAGCTGGATTCATCTTTTACCGCATGGCAAAGGTCATTGTTACTACATTTACCATTTCGGGTTAGGAGTTTAACCTCTTTATTGTGGATTTGTTGGTCCTGGGCATTTTAGTTTTGCGGTAAGATGTTTTGTCTGCAGTTTGCATCTGTATTTGGAATGAGAACGAAGTATCGTTTTTAAAGCTGGGACCCAAAACAATGGAAAGAACTGTGAGGGCACATTCCGTGTTCAGTGGTAGAATTTCTTGTGGTTGTTGGAGGAGATAAATTTGACCCTCATCCTAGCATATAAAGATGACTCTTGAGTTCTTGTTGCAGCAAATGCAGACATCAACTACTGGGATTTTGAGTTTGCTTATTTGGGGAAAAGCATTTTCTAAATCACATCAAGCTTAGTATTAATACAAGAAAGCTTGAAAATTGTAAGAGTGAAACTCCAGAGCGTTCACAAAGCTACGGGCTGAAACCCGACTGGTGTGTCTTGTATGGTCACAGAAATCCCCCTCCTCTGTTGCTTGGGGTTTTACTTTTCTTCTCTCATTCCTTGCCTTCCTTTTCTTCTTTCTTCTGGCAAGTCCTCCCCATTGAGCAGTTTCTCAGCTTTTTACCACCCACCTCCAGGGATGAAGTGTCAGTGAATAATTGCTTTAGGATATTTATTTCCCTAAGTTCAGCCCCGTCTCATACGCTGCCCTTCCCTCATTCTCCTACTACATCCCAGATACTGTTCTCCCTGTAGGGACAAGTTTGGACTGGAACTAAAAGAAGGGATTACCAGTACTGGCTTCTAATACCAGTTTAACCATCAGTTGAAACCAGCCCAGACTGTACTGGTCACTTGGATTCTGCCTTTGTGGACCTACAGGAGATAGAGGCGGAGGGAAAATGAGAGGATGAGAGAGAATGGATGGGTTTGTGTGTGGTTAAGCGGTAATCATTTAGCAACCGTGAAGGTAGGGCATGGGTTCTTGCCTTTTACTTTGCGTCAGAATCAACAGAGAGAGTATGTTTAAAATGTGAAGTCCTGGACCCTCTCACAGAGATTCTGATTCAGGCAATCTGGGAAGGGTTCAGGACTGCATTTTTAACAAACTCTACTGGTAGACCACATTTTCTTTTTTTTTAAAACATCTTTATTGGAGTATAATTGCTTTACAATGGTGTGTTAGTTTCTGCTTTATAACAAAGTGAATCAGCTATACATATACATATATCCCCATATCCCCTCCCTCTTGCGACTCCCTCCCACCCTCCCTATCCCACCCCTCTAGGTGGTCACAGAGCATCGAGCTGATCTCCCTGTGCTATGCGGCTGCTTCCCACTAGCTATCTGTTTTACATTTGGTAGTGTATATATGTCCATGCCACTCTCTCACTTCGTCCCAGCTTACCCTTCCCCCTCCCCGTGTCCTCAAGTCCATTCTCTACGTCTGCATCTTTATTCCTGTCCTGCCCCTAGGTTCTTCATAGCCATTTATTATTTTTTTTAGATTCCATATATATGTGTTAGCATGCTGTATTTGTTTTTCTCTTTCTGACTTACTTCACTCTGTATGACAGACTCTAGGTCCATCCACCTCACTACAAATAACTCAATTTCGTTTCTTTTTATGGCTGAGTAATATTCCATTGTATATATGTGCCACATCTTCTTTATCCATTCGTCTGTCACTGGACACTTAGGTTGCTTCCATGTCCTGGCTATTGTAAATAGAGCTGCAATAAACATTTTGGTACATGACTCCTTTTTTTTTTAACATTTTTATTGGAGTATAATTGCTTTACAATGGTGTGTTAGTTTCTGCTTTATAACAAAGTGAATCAGTTATACATATACATATATCCCCATATCTCTTCTCTCTTGCGTCTCCCTTCCTCCCACCCTCCCTATCCCACCCCTCTAGCTGGTCACACAGCACCGAGCTGATCTCCCTGTGCTATGCGGCTGCTTCCCACTAGCTATCTATTTTATACTTGGTAGTGTATATATGTCCATATATACACTACCACTCTCTCACTTTGTCCCAGCTTACCCTTCCCCCTTCCCGTGTCCTCAAGTCCATTCTCTAGTAGGTCTGCATCTCTATTCCTGCATGACTCTTCTTGAATTATGGTTTTCTCAGGGTATATGCCCAGAAGTGGGATTGCTGGGTCGTATGGTAGTTCTATTTTTAGTTTTTTAAGGAACGTCCGTACTGTTCTCCATAGTGGCTGTATCAGATTACATTCCCACCAACAGTGCACGAGGGTTCCCTTTTCTCCACACCCTCTCCAGCATTTATTGTTTCTAGATTTTTTGATGATGGCCATTCTGACCGGTGCGAGGTGATACCTCATTGTAGTTTTGATTTGCATTTCTCTAATGATTAGTAATGTTGAGCATTCTTTCATGTGTTTGTTGGCAATCTGTGTATCTTCTTTGGAGAAATGTCTATTTAGGTCTTCTGCCCATTTTTGGATCGGGTTGTTTGTTTTTTTAATATTGAGCGGCATGAGCTGCTTGTGAATTTTGGAGATTAATCCTTTGTCAGTTGCTTCATTAGCAAATATTTTCTCCCCCACATCTTCTTTGAGAAACTTTTAGGGACTTTAATTTTTATAATTCTCAGTTTCACAGTAATAGCACATTTCAAGGCTGGACCCATTTGAAATGGCTGTTATCTCAAACTATAGACTTTATTTCATGATAGTGTGTTCTTTAAATACCTCATATCTGAAAATTAAAATGAAAGCAAGTGAGATGTAGGTTTCACCGTGTTCTGGATTGGTCAGAAGCACCCAGCAAGGGTATTGTATTGTGTTTTAGGTTGTAAAAGGGGTTGTAAAGGATCTATGAGATAGGAATTTTGAGAAGGGAAAGGAGTAAATGGGTGACTCGACCTCTACCTTTGTCTGCCTGATCCACCTTCAGGTGTTGGAAGGATGAGATTCAGTTTGATTACAGAAGAGCAGCTGAGCCTCCTGGATGGGCTTTTCAGCTGGGATGATGTGAACTATATTTAAGAGAATTTCTAGCGAGCAACCTGCCCAAGGACTTCATGGCTGGCCTTGGAAGGGAGTGAGCTTCCTGTCATTGGAAGTGTTCCAGCAGATAATGGAGAATGTAGACGAGATGAAAGCATTGGGGAAGAGGAAGAACTAGATGACCTCAGCAGTTTCCTTCCAATTGTGAGATACTACTTATTTCATGAACAGCACACTTAAAAGTTTTAGGATTCTATACAAGAATCCAAGGTGAAAATAAGACTAGGTAAACTATAGTTGGTCAATGGATTACACACCACACTCCCTCCCTCCCTCTCCCTCCCTCCCTGCCACCCTCCCTTCCTCCCTTCCTCCTCCCTCCCTCCCTCCCTCCCTCCCTCCCTCCCTCTCTCTCTCTCTCTCTCAGGCTCACAAATGATAAATGCCAGGCTGGTTTTGGGTTGCCTTTGAAGTTTATTATTTGCAGGTGTAGAAGCTCTTAGTTTTAGCTTGTAATGTTTCGAGACATGAAGTGCTCTCTTGAACTGTCTTTGATGATTTGATGTTTATACATCGGTTCTGCTGTGAATTTGGAAGGCACTGCAGAATCACTCTTTTAGAGATCAGACGACGGCTGGATAGAATAAATTAAAAGTTTTCTCCTGATATTTTGTAGATTCTTGTTCTTTGCCTAGGGATCTGCCTTCGGAGATCTGCTTATGGAAACGGAGTCATGGCAATTTGTGTGAACTCATGAGCCGATGTGAGGTTTTCCTATCATTAGCTAGTAACATATATTTAAAGTCACATAAAAGTATGCTGCCTATGGTCTGAATTTTTATTCCTGAATAAATTAGAGATTGAAATCTGTGGTTTCTAGTTCAAGGATATTGTACATAAACACAGAAATCATGTATCTGATGTGGATTTTGATGTCATGAAAGAGAAGTGGCAGCAGCCAGACATTATTAGCTTTTCCCCCTTTTTCTTCGTTGCATCGGTCTTCTGCCGTTATGCTGAAAGGCCGTAGTAAATCTGGACTTTCTTTCTCTAAATGCCAATAATTGTAAATTTTGAAGTGTTTTTTAGGTAGGTGGTTTTAGCCCCTACCTATCGTTTTTCCTGGTTCTCTTGCTTTCACTGCTCTTGTTCCCAGGACTCAAAATTGAGGCCAGATGTGTGTCAACATTGAGAAACCCTGACTGGCTCTCTTGTTCTCTCCCTTCCTGATATTAACGCACGAAGGAAACTGCGACACCAGGGACGGCCACCATTAGCATTCTTCTATTATTTCTGCCCGTGATTCCCCTGCACTTTCTGTATGAGATCAGCACATACTTTCGTTCTGTGCTTTAAAATTTTAACATTTAAAGGCAACACTTTCCCATAACATCATAAGTCTCTGAAAACATTATATATAAATATATGGATATGCAGCAGATTTTAAATTTTGATTATTTTATTTTGGGGGGAGAGTAGAGTATTTTATTTATTGGCACATGATTTATAAAATTTTGATTATTTGATTAAAATTATTTGTTTTTGGCTGCGTTGGGTCTTCATTGCTGCACGCGGGCTTTCTCTAGTTGCAGTGAGAGGGGGCTACTCTTAGTTGTGGTGCGCAGGCTTCTCATTGCAGTGGCTTCTCTTGTTGCAGAGCATGGGCTGTAGGTGCACGGGCTTCAGTAGTTGTGGCACACGGGCTTAGTAGTTGTGGCTCGCGGGCTCTAGAGTACAGGCGTAGTAGTTGTGGCACACGGGCTTAGTTGCTCCACGGCATGTGGGATCTTACTGGACTGGACTTGAACCCGTGTCCCCTGCATTGGCAGGTGGATTCTTAACCACTGTGCCACCAGGGAAGTCCAAAAATTTTGATTATTATTATTATTTTTCCCTAATAAACCAGAACAATGTCTTTTTTATTAAGTATATATAATATCATATCTAAATGTTTTCCTGTAAGAAAAGAAAAAGAAAGATGCAGTTTTTGAAGAAACACCCATGTGTTTGTGAAAAACTGGTAAGGAGAATTGCAATGTCCCTATTTTGCGGCCTGTGATATTTATCTATTTATTTACATCTTTATTGGAGTATAATTGCTTTACAATGGTGTGTTAGTTTCTGCTTTATAACAAAGTGAATCAGTTGTACATATACATATGGCCCCATATCTCTTCCCTCTTGCATCTCCCTCCCTCCCACGCTCCCTATCCCACCACTCCAGGTGGTCACAAAGCACCGAGCTGATCTCCCTGTGCTATGTGGCTGCTTTCCACTAGCTATCTATTTTATATTTGGTAGTGTATATATGTCCATGCCACTCTCTCACTTTGTCCCAGCTTACCCTTCCCACTCCCCGTATCCTCAAGTCCATTCTCTAGTAGGTCTGCATCTTTATTCCCATCTTGCCCCTAGGTTCTTCATGACCTTTTTTTTTGATTCCATATATATGTGTTAGCATACGATATTTTTTTTCTCTTTCTGACTTACTTCACTCTGTGTGACAGTCTCTAGGTCCATCCACCTCGCTACAAATAACTCAGTTTCGTTCCCTTTTATGGTTGAGTAATATTCCATTGTATATATGTGCCACATCTTCTTTATCCATTCATCTGTTGATGGACACTTTGGTTGCTTCCATGTCCTGGCTATTGTAAATAGAGCTGCAATCAACATTTTGGTACATGACTCTTTTTGAGTTATGGTTTTCTCAGGGTATATGCCCAGTAGTGGGATTGCTGGGTCGTATGGTAGTTCTATTTTTAGTTTTTTAAGGAACGTCCGTACTGTTCTCCATAGTGGCTGTATCGGTTTACATTCCCACCAACAGTGCATGAGGATTCCCTTTTCTCCACACCCTCTCCAGCATTTATTGCTTCTAGATTTTTTGATGATGGCCATTCTGACTGGTGTGAGATGATATCTCATTGTAGTTTTGATTTGCATTTCTCTAATGATTAATGATGTTGAGCATTATTTCATGTGTCTGTTCGCAATCTGTATTTCTTCTTTGAAGAAATGTCTATTTAGGTCTTCTGCCCATTTTTGGATTGGGTTGTTTGTTTTTTTAATACTGAGCTGCATGAGCTGCTTGTAAATTTTGGAAATTAATCCTTTGTCAGTTGATTGATTTGCAAATATTTTCTCCCATTCTGAGGGTTTTCTTTTCGTCATGTTTATGGTTTCCTTTGCTGTGCAAAAGCTTTGAAGTTTCATTAGGTCCCATTTGTTTATTTTTGTTTTTATTTCCATTTCTCTAGGAGGTGGGTCTAAAAGGATCTTGCTGTGATTTATGTCACAGAGTGTTCTGCCTATGTTTTCCTCTAAGAGTTTGATGGTGTCTGGCCTTACATTTCGGTCTTTAATCCATTTTGAGTTTATTTTTGTGTATGGTGTTAGAGAGTGTTCTAATTTCACTCTTTTACATGTAGCTGTCCAGTTTTCCCAGCACCACTTATTGAAGAGGATTTCTTTTCTCCATTGTATATTCTTACCTCCTTTATCAAAGATAAGGTGACCATATGTGCGTGGGTTTATCTCTGGGCTTTCTATCCTGTTCCATTGATCTATATTTCTGTTTCTGTTCCAGTACCATAGTGTCTTGATTACTGTAGCTTTGTAGTATAGTCTGAAGTTAGGGAGCCTGATTACTCTAGCTCTGTTTTTCTTTCTCAAGATTGCTTTGGCTATTCGGGGTCCTTTGTGTTTCCATACAAATTGTGAAATTTTTTGTTCTAGTTCTGTGAAAAATGCCATTGGTAGTTTGATAGGAATTGCATTGATTCTGTAGATTGCTTTGGGTAGTATAGTCATTTTCACAATGTTGATTCTTCCAGTCCAAGAACATGGTATGTCTCTCCATCTATTTGGATCATCTTTAATTTCTTTCATCAGTGTCTTATAATTTTCTGCATACAGGTCTTTTGTCTCCTTAGGTAGGTTTATTCCTAGATATTGTGTTCTTTTTGTTGCAATGGTAAATGGGAGTGTTTTCTTAATTTCACTTTCAGATTTTTTAACATTAGTGTATAGGAATGCAAGAGATATCTGTGCATTAATTTTGTATCCTGCTACTTTACCAAATTCATTGATTGGCTCTAGTAGTTTTCTGGTAGCATCTTTAGGATTCTCTATGTATAGTATCATGTCATCTGCAAACAGTGACAGCTTTACTTCTTCTTTTCCTATTTGGATTCCTTTTATTTCTTTTTCTTCTCTGTTTGCTGTGGCTAAAACTTCCAAAACTATGTTGAATAATAGTGGCGAGAGTGGGCAACCTTGTCTTGTTCCTGATCTTAGTTGACATGGTTTCAGTTTTTCACCATTGAGGACGATGTTGGCTGTGGGTTTGTCATATATGGTCTTTATTATTTTGAGGAAAGTTCTCTCTATGCCTACTTTCTGGACGATTTTTATCATAAAAGGGTGTTGAATTTTGTTGAAAGCTTACTCTGCATCTATTGAGATGATCATATGGTTTTTCTCCTTCACTTTGTTAATATGGTGTATCACACTGATTGATTTGTGTATATTGAAGAATCCTTGCATTCCTGGGATAAACCCCACTTGATCATAGTGTATGATCCTTTTAATGTGCTGTTGGATTCTGTTTGCTAGTATTTTGTTCAGGATTTTTGCACCTACATTCATCAGTGATATTGGCCTGTAGTTTTCTTTCTTTGTGACATCTTTGTCATCTTTTGGTATCAGAGTGATGGTGGCTTCATAGAATGAGTTTGGGAGTGTTCCTCCCTCTGCTATATTTTGGAAGAGTTTGAGAAGGATAGGTGTTAGCTCTTCTCTAAATGTTTGATAAAATTCACCTGAGAAGCCCTCTGGTCCTGGCCTTTTGTTTGTTGGAAGATTTTTAATCACAGTTTCAATTTCAGTGCTTGTGATTGGCCTGTTCATATTTTCTATTTCTTCCTGGTTCAGTCTTGGAAGTTTGTGCATTTTAAGAATTTGTCCATTTCTTCCAGGTTGTCCATTTTATTGGCATATAGTTGCTTGTAGTAGCCTCTCATGATCCTTTGTATTTCTGCAGTGTCAGTTGTTACTTCTCCTATTTCATTTCTAATTCTGTTGATTTGAGTCTTCTCCCTTTTTTTCTTGATGAGTCTGGCTAATGGTTTATCAATTTTGTTTATCTTCTCAAAGAACCAGATTCTAGTTTTATTGATATTTGCTATCATTTCCTTCATTTCTTTTTCATTTATTTCTGATGTGATCTTTATGAGTTCTTTCCTTCTGCTAACTTTGGGTTTTTTTTTTGTTCTTCTTTCTCTAATTGTTTTAGGTGTAAGGTTAGGTTGTTTATTGAGATGTTTCTTGTTTCTTTTTTTTTTTTTTGCCGTACGCAGGCCTCTCACTGTTGTGGCCTCTCCTGTTGCGGAGCACAGGCTCTGGATGCGCAAGCTCAGTGGCCATGGCTCACGGGCGCAGCTGCTCCGCGGCATGTGGGATCTTCCCAGACCGGGGCACGAACCCGTGTCCCCTGCATCGGCAGGTGGACTCTCAACTGCTGCACCACCAGGGAAGCCCTCTTGTTTCTTAAGGTAGGATTGTATTGCTATAAACTTCCCTCTTAGAACTGCTTTTGCTGCATCCCATAGGTTTTGGGTCATCATGTTTTCATTGTCATTTGTTTCTAGGTATTTTTTGATTTCCTCTTTGATTTCTTCAGTGATCTCTTGGTTATTAAGTAGAGTTGTTTAGCCTCCTTGTGTTTGTATTTCTTACAGATTCTTTCCTGTAGTTGATATCTAGTCTCATAGCATTGTGGTCAGAAAATATACTTGATACGATTCAGTTTTCTTAAATTTACCAGCACTTGTTTTGTGACCCAAGAGATGATCTATCCTGGAGAATGTTCCATGAGCACTTGAGAAGAATGTGTATTCTGTTGTTTTTGGAAGGAACATCCTATAAATATCAATTAAGTCCATCTTGTTTAATGTATCATTTAAAGCTTGTGTTTCCTTATTTATTTTCATTTTGGATGATCTGTCCATTAGTGAAAGTGGGGTGTTAAAGTCCCCTACTATGATTGTGTTACTGTCGATTTCCGCTTTAATGGCTGTTAGTATTTGCCTTATGTATTGAAGTGCTTCTATGTTGGGTGCATAAATATTTACAATTGTTATATCTTCTTCTTGGATTGATCCCTTGATCATTTTGTAGTGTCCTTTTTTGTCTCTTGTAATAGTCTTTGTTTTAAAGTCTATTTTGTGTGATATGAGAATTGCTACTCCAGCTTTCTTTTGATTTCTATTTGCCTGGAATATCTTTTTCCATCCCCTCACTTTCAGTCTGTATGTGTCCCTAGGTCTGAAGTGGGTCTCTTGTAGACAGCATATATACAAGTCTTGTTTTTGTATCCATTCAGCCAGTCTATGTCTTTTGGTTGGAGCATTTAATCAATTTACATTTAAGGTAGTTATCAATATGTATGTTCCTATTACCATTTTCTTAATTGTTTTGGGTTTATTATTGTAGGTCTTTTCCTTCTCTTGTGTTTCCTGCCTTGAGAAGTTCCTTTAGCATTTGTTGTAAAGCTGGTTTTGTGGTGCTGAATTCTCTTAGCTTTTGCTTGTCTGTAAAGGTGTTAATTTCTCCATCAAATCTGAATGAGATCCTTGCAGGGTAGGGTAATCTTGGTTGTTGGTTTTTCTCCTTCATCACTTTAGATATGTCCTGCTGCTCACTTCTGGCTTGCAGAGTTTCTGCTGAAAGAGCAGCTGTTAACCTTATGGGGATTCCCTTATGTGTTATTTGTTGTTTTCCCCTTGCTGCTCTTAATATGTTTTCTTTGTACTTAATTTTTGATAGTTTGATTAATATGTGTCTTGGCATGCTTCTCCTTGGATTTATCCTGTATGGGACTCTCTATGCTTCCTGGACTTGATTAACTATTTCCTTTCCCATATTAGGGAAGTTTTCAACTATAATCTCTTCAAATATTTTCTCAGTCCCTTTTCTGTTCTTCTTCTGGGACCCCTGTAATTCGAATGTTGGTGCGTTTGTTGTTGTCCCAGAGGTCTCTGAGACTGTCCTCAAATCTTTTCTTTCTTTTACCTTTATTCTGCTCTGTAGTAGTTATTTCCGCTATTTTATCTTCCAGGTCACTTATCTGTTGTTCTGCCTCAGTTATTCTGCTATTGATTCGTTCTAGTGAATTTTTAATTTCATTTATTGTGTTGTTCATCATTTTGTTTGCTCTTTAGTTCTTCTAGGTCCTTGTTAAACGTTCCTTGTATTTTCTCCATTCTGTTTCCAAGATTTTGGATCATCTTTACTATCATTATTCTGAATTCTTTTTCAGGTAGACTGCTTATTTCCTCTTCAGTTGTTAGGTCTGGTGGGTTTTTGCCTTGCTCCCTCCTCTGCTGTGTGTTTCTCTGTCTTCTGATTTTGCTTAACTTACTGTGTTTGGGGTCTCCTTTTCGCAGGGTGCAGGTTCGTAGTTTCCTTTGTTTTTGGTGTCTGTCCCCAGTGGCTAAGGTTGGTTCAGTGGGTTGTGTAGGCTTCCTGGTGGAGGGGACTAGTGCCTGTGTTCTGGTGGATGAGGCTGGATCTTGTCTTTCTGTTGGGCAGGTTCATGTCTGGTGGTGTGTTTTGGGGTGTCTGTTGCCTTATTATGATTTTAGGCAGCCTCTGTGCTAATGGATGGGGTTGTGTTCCTGTTTTGCTAGTTGTGTGTCGTGGGATGTCCAGCACTGTAGCTTGCTGGTCATTGAGTGGAGCTGGGTCTTGTCGTTGAGATGGAGATTGCTGGGAGGTTTTCCCCATTTGATATTGTGTGGAGCTGGGAGGTCTCTTGTGGACCAGTGTCCTGAAGTTGGCTCTCCCACCTCTGTGGCACAGCACTGACGCCTGGAAGGAGCACTGAAAGCCTGTCCTCCACACGGCTCAGAACAAAAGGGAGGAAGAAAAGAAAGAAAGAAGATAAAATAAAATGAAGTAAAATAAAATAATTAAAATAAAAATTATTAAGAAAAATTTTTAAGCAATAAAAAAAAAGGAGAAAAAATGGACAGAACCCTAGTACAAATGGTAAAAGCAAAGCTATACAGACAAAATCACACACAGAAGCATACACATACACATTCACAAAAAGAGAAAAAGGGAAGAAAATATATATATTGTTGCTCCCAAAGTCCACCTTCTCATTTTGGGATGATTCGTTGTCTATTCAGGTATTCCACAGATACAGGGTACATCAAGTCGATTGTGGAGATTTAATCTGCTGAGGCTGCTGGGAGAGATTTCCCTTGCTCTTCGTTGTTCGCACAGCTCCTGGGATTCAGCTTTGGATTTGGCCCTGCCTCTGCGTTTAGGTCGCCTGAGGGCATCTGTTCTTCGCTCAGACAGGATGGGGTTACAGGAGCAGCTGATTCGGGGGCTCTGGCTCACTCAGGCTGGGGGTAGGGGGGGGTTCGGATGCGGGGCGAGCCTGTGGCAGCAGAGGCCAACATGACGTTGCACCAGCCTGAGGCGCGCCGTGCGTTCTCCCGGGGAAGTTGTCCCTGCATCACGGGACCCTGGCAGTGGCGGGCTGGACAGGCTCCCGGGAGGGGGGTGTGGATAGTGACCTGTGCTGCACACAGCCTTCTTGGTGGCGGCAGCAGCAGCCTTAGAGTCTCATGCCCGTCTCTGGGGTCCGCGCTAATAGCCATGGCTCATGCCCACCTCTGGAACTCCTTTAAGCGGCGCTCTTAATCCCCTCTACTCGTGCACCAGGAAACAAAGAGGGAAGAAAAAGTCTTGCCTCCTCAGCAGCTGCAGGCTTTTTCCTGGACTCCCTCACAGCTAGCCGTGGCGCACTAACTCTCTGCAGGCTGTGTTCACGTGCCAACCCCAGTCCTCTCCCTGGGATCTAAGCTCCGAAGCCGGAGCCTCAGCTCCCAGCCCCGCCCGCCCCGGCGGGTGAGCAGACAAGCCTCTCAGGCTGGTGAGTGCTGGTCGGCACCGATCCTCTGTGTGGGAATCTCTCCATTTTGCCCTCCGCACCCCTGTTGCTGCGCTCTCCTCCGTGGCTCTGAGGCTTCCCCCTTCCGCCACCCGCAGTCTCCGCCCACGAAGGGGCTTCCTAGTGTGTGGAAACCTTTCCTCCTTCACGGCTCCCTCCCAGTGGTGCAGGTCCCGTCCCTATTCTTTTGTCTGTTTTTCTTTTTTCTTTTGCCCTACCCAGGTACGTGGGGAGTTTCTTGCCTTTTGGGAGGTCTGAGGTCTTCTGCCAGCGTTCAGTAGGTGTTCTGTAGGAGTTGTTCCACGTGTAGATGTATTTCTGATGCATTTGTGGGGAGGAAGGTGATCTCCGCGTTTTACTCTTCCGCCATCTTCAAGCTCTCATGTCTTGATTATTTTAAAATGAGGTTTTCTTGCACAAAATTTTACCTGCAATCTATGGCCAGATGACCCACCTGTGTATCCACATGCATATGTTAAAAATTGTTTTCTTAATTGTGAAACAATAATTGTGTAAAATATAAGCAATAGAAACAATATAACAAATGAAAATTTGTAAAATACACAAAAATTATAAACCATGTAACTAAGCATCCAAAATAAAAGCACTTTTAATGTTTTCAAATACCAACTCTTTCCCCCTCTGCATTTGTGCTTATAATTTGTTTGGTCATTGATTAGAAACTGTAGGGGAAAATCCAAATTCTTACGAACTAGGAATATTAGCTGTTAATATCTTTGGTATATGTCTCTTCATATATTAAAAGACATTGATGCATTTCATATTGTTAAAATTTTAATATTTAGTAACTTTTCTTATTTTAAAAATGATACATGTACAGTTCAGAACCTCTGGAAAAGATAAAAAGCATAAAGCAAATGCTGACAGAAGTCTTTCCACTTAAAAATAAACATTAACCATTTTTAAACCATTATTTTCAAGTATGTACATGTCTATAAATGCATATTTTTTAAATAGGTCTTTATTGGAGTATAAGTGCTTCACAGTACTGTGTCAGTTTCTGTTGTACAGCAAAGTGAATCAGCCATATGCATACATATGTCCCCATATCCCCTCCCTCTTGAACTTCCCTCCCATCCTCCCTATCCCACCCCTCTAGGTCATCGCAAAGCACGGAACTGATCTCCCTGGGCTATGCTGCTGCTTCCCACTAGCTAACTATTTTACATTTGGTAGTATATATATGTCAGTGTTAGTCTCACTTTGCCCCAGCTTCCCCCTTCCACCTCATGTTCTCAAGTGCATTCTGTATGTCTACATCTTTATTCCTGTCTTGCAACTAGGTTCATCAGTATCATTTTGTTTTTTGGGTTTTTTTTACATTCCATATGTACGCATTAGCATACAGTATTTGTTTTTCTCTTTCTGACTTAATTCACTTTGTACGACAGACTCTAGGTCTGTCCTAGACAGACCTAGACTCTAGGTCTGTCCACCTCACTACAAAGAAGTCAATTTTGTTCCTTTTTATGGCTGTGTAATATTGCATTGTATATATGTGCCACATCTTCTTTATCCATTCATCTGTCGATGGACACTAGGTTGCTTCCGTGTCCTGGCTATTGTAAGTAGGGCTGCAATGAACGTTGTGGTAAATGTGTCTTTTTGAATTATGGTTTTCTCAGGGTATATGCCCAGTACTGGGATTGCTGGGTCATATGGTAGTTCTATTTTTAGTTTTTTAAGCAACCTCCATACTGTTTTCCATAGTGGTTGTATCAATTTACATTCCCACCAACAGTGCAAGAGGGTTCCCTTTTCTCCATACCCTCTCCAGCATTTGTTGTTTGTAGATTTTTTGATAATGGTCATTCTGACTGGTATGAGGTGATACCTCATTGTAGTTTTGATTTGCATTTTTCTAATAAATAATGATGTTGATCATCTTTTCATGTGCCTTTTGGCCATCTGTATGTCTTCCTTGGTGAAATGTCTATTTAGATCTTCTGCCTATTTTTTAAGTGGATTGTTTGTTTTTTTGATATTGAGCTCCATGAGCTGTTTGTATATTTTGGAGATTAATGCTTTGTCTGTTGTTTCATTTGCAAATGTTTTCTCCCATTCTGAGGGTTGTCTTTTCGTCTTGTTTATGGTTTCCTTTGTTGTGCAAAAGCTTTTAAGTTTAATTAAGTCCCATTTAAAAATTTTTTTTATTTTTGTCACCCTAGGAGGTGGGTCAAAAAAGATCTTGTCAAAGGGTGTTTTTCCTATGTTTTCTCTAAGAGTTTTATAGTGTCTGGTCTTACGTTTAAGTCTTTAATCCATTTTGAGTTTATTTTTCTGTATGATGTTAGGTAGTGTTCTAATTTCATTCTTTTACATGTAGCTGTCCAGTTTTCCCAGCACCACTTATTGAAGAGGCTGTCTTTTCTCCATTGTGTGTTCTTGCCTCCTTTGTCATAAATTAGGTGCCCATATGTGTGTGGGTTTATCTCTGGGCCTTCTATTCCTGTACCATTGATCTATATTTCTGTGTTTGTGCCAGTACCATACTGTCTTGATTACTGTAGCTTTGTGGTATAGTTTGAAGTCAGGGAGCCTGATTCCTCCAGCTCCATTTTTCTTTCTCAAGATTGCTTTGGCTGTTTGTGGTCTTTTGTGTTTCCATACAAATTATAAAATTTTTTGTTCTAATTCTGTGAAGAATGCCATTGGTAGTTTGATAGGGATTGCATTGAATCTGTAGATTGCTTTGGGTAGTATAGTCATTTTCACAATATTGATTCTTCCAATCCAAGAACATGGTATATTTCTCCATCTGTTTATGTCGTCTTTGATTTCTTTCATCAGTGTTTTATCATTTTCTGAGTACAAGTCTTTCACCTCCTTAGGCAGGTTTTTTCCTAGGTATTTTATTCCTTTTGTTACTGTGGTAAATGGGAGTGTTTCCTTAATTTCTCTTTCTGATTTTTCATTGTTGATGTATAGGAATGCCAGAGATTTCTATGCATTAATTTTGTATCTTGCAACCTTACCAGATTCATTGATTAGTTCTAGTAGTTTTCTGTTGGCATCTTTAGGATTTTCTATGTATAGTGTCATGTCATCTGTAAACAATGACAGTTTTACTTTTTTTCCAATTTGTATTCCTTTTATTTTTCCTCTCTGATTGCTGTGGCTAGGACTTCCAAAACTATGTTGAATAAGAGTGGCCAGAGTGGCCACCCTTGTCTTATTCCTAATCTTAGTGGAAGTGCTTTCAGTGTTTGACCATTGAGTATGATGTTTGCTGTGGGTTTGTCATATATGGCCTTTATTACGTTGAGGTAGGTTCCCTCTATGCCCATTTTCTGGAGAGTTTTTATCATAAATGGTGTTGAATTTTGTCAGAAGCTTTTTCTGCTTCTATTGAGATGATCATATGGTTTTTATTCCTTAATTTGTTAATGTGGTGTATTGTATTGATTGATTTGTGTATATTGAAGAATCCTTGCATCCCTTGGATAAATCCCACTTGATCATGGTGTATGATCCTTTTAATGTGTTGTTGGATTCTGTTTGCTAGTGTTGTGTTCAGGATTTTTGCATCTGTGATACTGGTCTATAATTTTTTTGTGACATGTTTTTCTGGTTACTATCAGGGTGATGGTGGCTTCTTAGAATGAATTTGAGAGTGTTTCTCCCTTTGCAATTTTTTGGAAGAGCTTGAGAAGGATGGTTGTTAGCTCTACTCTAAATGTTTGATAGAATCCACGTGTGAAGCCAGTTGGTCCTGGACTTTTGTTTGTTGGAAGATTTTTAATTATGGTTTCAAAATCATTACTTGGGATAGTAAATGCATACTTAAAAAAAAATAAAAGTACTAGAGTATGTATTGCTTTGTAGGGTTTTTTGTGGTTTCGCTTTTTTTTTAACTTAGAAATGTATCAAATATTTTTTGTCAGTAAATGCACTATTAAGTTTGTTTTGGTGTGAATTTCTTTTTATTGATCTTGCTGTTTCCTGTATCTGAGGATTCATGTCTACCACCAGTTCTGGTTCGTTTTTGTCCATTATTTCTTTGAGTAACACTTCTGTTCTGGCATTTCTGTGGTTCTGGATCCCCACTTAGATGATTATGAGACCTTTTCAATATCATTCCTGCCTCTGAACCTCACTTTCAAATTCTCATCTCTGTGCCTCTGTCCTCCATTCTGTGTAATTTTTTTTTTTTTGTAGTAAGTCTCATTTACTGATTTTCTCATTGGTTGCACTTAATCAGGTAGTTATCTCACACAGTGAGTTATGGTTTTCATTTCTAGAAACTCTGAATCTTTTTCAAATTTGTGTCTTGTAAAATGTACCATTCCTTTACTGTATCCTCTTTTATTGTTAAACATATTAAGCATTTTACTTTTACGGTCTGTATCTGATAATTCCATTTTCTGTAAACTTTGTAGGTCTGATTCTGCTATTTGTTGTTTTTGATGACTCTGGTATGTGCTGACCTGCTTCCTCATGTGTTCTGTGATTTTTTTTTTTTTTTGATGTGAGCTCATGTTTCTAAGAAGTTTTCCTCTAGTAATTCTTTGAGAACTTAAAGTGAAATACAAAGAACTTGTATTTGCTTCTACCGATGCCTTAAGGGCACTATCAGCTCATGTCCACATCAGTTTAAATATCCCAGTTGAGGTTTTTGGGTGACCACAGCAGTAGTATGAATTTAGGCTCCCAGTGTATCAGGGGCAAATGTCTGGATAGAAATTCTCAGAGGAGGCACCTTCCTGCTTAGATCCAAATCTGAGACAGTCATGTTTCTTTATCCTCTCCCTATGTGACATGGGTCAGTACTTTTCCCCCTTGTTCACCTGTTGAGGGTGGGATGTCCCAGCTTTTTGATCTGACTTCGACTTCCCACTTGATTTCTGCTTGTAAAAGTCACAACCAGAGGTCACGTGGGATTGGGATGTAACTGGTTGCTAAGTTATGTGTTCTTTTACCTTGACATAATTTGGCTTCTCAGGGGGTTCATTACTTTTTTAGCCAACTTGGCTAAGCATTTAAAAAGGTAGGTAGGGATGTGTGCACGTATGTGCGCGTGCACGTACGTGCGCGCGCACGTGTGTGTGTGTGTATGTTACATATGTGTTCATACACCCAGCAGTTTTAGGTGTTTTTGTAGTAGGAGGGTTTTCAGGGTATTTTGTCCTCAGTATTCCTGGAAAGGAAGTCTACAGTACGACTTTTTTTTTTTCTTTTGCTGTACGAACGTGGGCCTCTCACTGTTGTGGCTTCTGCCGTTGTGGAGCACAGGCTCTGGACGCGCAGGCTCAGTGGCCATGGCTCACGGGCCCAGCCGCTCCGCAGCATGTGGGATCTTCCCAGACCGGGGCATAAACCCGTGTCCCCTGCATTGGCAGGCGAACTCTCAACCACTGCGCCACCAGGGAATCCCTGATTACATTTTTATTTACTTAAATAATCCTCTTCCTTGGGACCTTAAGGTTGCTTTCAATTTTTGTTGCAAAGGATATCCTCATATAGATATCTTAGCATAGATGGCTGATTATTTCCTCAAGATAAATAGCTTGAAGCAAAATTGCTAGGTCAAAGGGTATGCTTGTTTGGTTTTTGATAGATATTGCCATAATCATCCTGAAGTATGAGGAGCATTGCTCCACATTGAAACTCCTGAACACAGCACTTGAAAGTACCATACTTCACTAACCCCTGAGTGTTATAAGTTTAAACAAATCATCAGTGTATCGGGGGAGATGACATTTTATTTTTAAAACTCAGATTTCTTTGATCATTGGAGAGGTTAAGCACAACTTTTTCTTAGCATTGAATGTTTGTATTTCTCATAAATTTCCAGTTCATCTTTACAATCATTTTTCTACTGGGATGCTCATGAGTAAGTTTTTTTTTATTCATTTAAATTATATACTTAATATATATGTACTACTTCTTTTTAAAACTTTTGAGATATTAATAGCTTTTCATATAATGTAAGACATCTTTCCAGTGTGCATCTCTTTATTCTTAAATATGAAGAGGCTTTAAATGTTTAGATAGTCACCTTTATCAGTCGTTTAGGCTTTTTGCTTTGGCATTATGCTAAAATAGCCTCCCCTACTCTAGGATTATAAAAGTGTTTATTATGTTTTCCCTTAGGTCTGTTAAGGCTTTGTTTTTCATTGAAAATGTGTTTGTTTATGTAATGTGAAGATCTGTCTCTCACTTTATACCATCGTGGATTTCTTATTCAAGCCGGTTTGCCTGTGTTCCTGTTTGGAGGTATGATTTAGATAAAGCCAAATCATTTGGGAATTTCTTCATGTTGAAGCTGTAACTTTTGAAAATGGAATTGGCAAGATATAGAATTGGTATGATACTGAATTGGGAATGTAGATGTTTATGCAGGCAATGGTGAACTCCAAATCCATGATGAAAAAAGTAGGTGAGTGTGTTAAGGAAGAAAGAACGAGTTAAGGGATGTGATAAAGAAGGTTAACTATAGGGCTTAACCATCACAGGGTCATCTTCCTACCCATCTGTGTGTGTTTTCTGTTGTTCTGATTGCTATTGGAAAAAGAATGTGTGGGATGGACCAGAAAGGCTCTTGAATTGAAAAAGCTGGGAAGACCTTTATTACCCACACTTTGTTTCTTGTGTGAAATGGCTTTTTGTATGCAGTGGGTGCTCAATCAGTATTTGTTGCATGAATGAATGAATGAATGGAGATTCCCTGGTTAGGAAACAGAGCTGTGTTTCAATACTGTGTATTTTGGGGTAAACCAAGTTTTTGGTTCACTTTTCATTTCTAGTGGTTCCTTGTCTGCCTTCATTTCTCCTTTTGTCCAACAAGCCTTTTATGAGGACTGTCTCTATGCCAGACACACTGAACGTTAGGATAAAAAGATAATTATGGTGCTGACTTTGTCCTCAAGGAGCTCAGAGTCCAGTAATTGTCTCACAAGTGAATAGAGTTTAGTGTGATGAATGCTGTCTCTCATGTGCAAGGTGCAGAGGGGATGGCATATAGGAAGGCACGAGCAACGCACTGCTGCTGCTGATGTGTGTGTTAGGGGGTGACTTAGGAAGGAGACTTCTGAGACTTTATAATGAAAGACTGAAGAATAAAGGAGAGTTCACTTTGTGGATAGGCGGTGGAAGAGGGCATTCCGATCATGAAAATAGAATATGAGAAGACATGAAATAATGTGTTTTCCAGGAACTCCAGGTGGTTTGGTTGGTAAGTAATGGAAGACTTGCTCAGGCATGAGGTAGAGGCCAGACCTCTTGTGGGGTGTTCCAAGGAGTCTGAAGTTTGCCTCTTCTCTGTTTCAATTGTTGTTAACAGTTGAAAGGATTTCCACAGTTTTTTATTTTTTGTTTTGTTTCCAGTTAGATCATTATGGGAGGTTAAAATGGAGAGAGACAGAGAAGTGAATTCAGATTAGAGATAGAGACCCTTGCAGTTGTCCCAGGGAGATGACCTGAACTAAGTGACAGTGGGAGCTGGAGGAGAAAGAATGGATTTGAATTTATTGAAAAGTGTAGTCAACAGGATTTAGTGACATGCTCAGCGTAGGGAAAATAAGTTGGGTCTGGGATAGTTTTGAATTGGGGTTTTTTTAAATTTTGGACAGGTCAATTGGAGTGTGGGAGAATGTTCTGGAATGGGGCTGCATATTTAAGAACCAAGAGCCTGCAAATGTCTTTGGGATCCATTGGTATCAATAAGATGGCCTAGCGAAAGTGAGCAGAAATAGAAAAGGGCTAAGCAAAGGACTCGGGGGGTGCACCAACATTTCCGGATCCTTAGAGGAAGAAGATGCTGCAAAGAGGCCTGAGAGAACCAGCACGAAGTTGGATAAGAATCAAGGATCGTGCTGTCATGAGTAGGGCAAGTTTTAAAAGACTCTGATTAACAATTTAAAATGCCACTACAGAGTCCAGTAGTCAAGGACAGAGAAATGTGCTTATTTAGAAGAAAAGGATCTTTTCTCAAAATTTTGAGCAGTGAGGGCAGAAACCATGGTACATCGTACAAGGATGCAAAAGCAGTGGTGAGCACAGACTGTTCATTCAGTATTCTTGGCCTTGAAAAGAGAGAGCGGGTGGAGGAGGGGCAAGGAGCTGGGGAAGAGGAGGAAGGAGTAGTAGTTGGGGTCAAGGAGTATTTCTTTCTGTATTCTTTTTAAAATGGGAATCATAGCATGTTTTCATTCTGAGGGCTGGGAACTGAGGAGAGAACAAAGCTGAAGATACAGAGAGGGAATAATTGAATGAAGCCAACTTTAGTTCTAAACTATTCATGGCCAAGTGGGGACAAGAATGGGTGGGAGAAATGTCTTACAAAGTCAGTGTTGGCCAGAATTGGTGACTGTTATTATCTTTGGAAGATACAGGTTTTCCCGGCAAGCATTTCACAAATGTTTATGGTCCCCAAAACTCTGGTAGCTGTCTGTTGGGTATATGCTACAGCCTTAATTATGTCTTTATGGAAAAATTAGCTGGGTGTTTTCCCCTAAGTCTGAATAGCTGGGATAACCTTTATTGGATCATTAATATGTCTTTGACACTACTAACAGTATAAGAATATTACGTGTCCCTTGGAACAGTGTTCAAAGGTATATGTAATTAAATTCAGTTACTTCTGGATTATTGCTGCCCAGCCGAATTCCGGTTTCCCTTACATTCTTGTTTCTGTGAGCCCCAAGAACCTGAAGTACAGTCAGGTTTGGGGGGATGATCGCTATGATATGTGGCTCTAGCGTCTTGCCTTCACTTCCTTAAAGACTGGTTTATTTTTCATGCTCCCGCTCTGTGGGGTGGTGCTCTTGGGAAGGAAGGAAGCTCCTAACCCCGCCAAGTTGCATGGGTACCTGGATGACGCTGCCCATTCTGTGATCGTTGCCACTACTTTTTAGTTACTGCACCCCAAATAATCGTTCACCTTACTCCAACCCCCCAAAACAGAAGGAAGTTTTCTTTTCAAGTAGGAAAACTTTTTAAGGCATTTTCAGAGATGCCTGCGTGTTTATAACTCTTTAAGTGCCAAAGATAGCCTTTCTTTTTCAATTTGTGGTACCTTCCATTAAGCAAATTACATTAGGTTTCTCCAGAGGATATGCTCTGGGATGATTTGTGTGCCACCCTGCTGGTCTCACTCTTGCCAGCCTTTTTCTTAACAAGCACTTGGGTGCACCTATAAGCTCTCTCCTACCTTGGAGCGTTCTGGGTTGCCTACTAAAATCCAGGGATTGAGGCAGTCATAGTCTGTCCTCTGTTTGAGAATGGATGTCTGTGGTTTACATACTTTCCTATAGAACCACAGGATTTAGGGATTTCCATTCTAAATGACCTGGATTTCTAGAGTTCCTGATCTGGGTATGCAAATTAGCCTTCTTATAACCAGCACTTCTTTATTTTAAAGAGATGTTGCACACCCCTAATACTTTAGAGTTTGGATGGACCACATATTTCTAGAGCCTGTTCTTTGTATTCCTCTTTTACTGATAGTTTTAATTTCTTTGTTCTTTTAGCCTTGGCAAGAAAAATCCTATCTCTATATGTGGCTTTAGATCCTCTGGTTTATCTAACTTGGATTAGTGATGAGAATGCCTTCCTATCTAGCTCTCAGAAGACAATGGATATTGCTTACAATCAGCCTCACTATACCCCACCCATTTTTTTTTACAGTTTAATTTTTTAAATTGAGATAGAATTGACATATATTAGTTTCAGGTGTACAACATGGTTCAATATATGTATAATGATATAGTTTACATTTTGTTGCCTTTTTTTGCTTTTCAGCCAACCTAAAATTTTTTTTTAAATAACATGTCCTTTTATTTATTTATTTATTTAATTTTTATTTTATATTGGAGTGTAGTTGATTTTCAATGTTGTGTTAGTTTCAGGTGTACAGCAAAGTGATTCAGTTATGCATAGACATATACATTCTTTTTCAGATTCTTTTCCCATATAGTTTATTACAGAATATTGAGTAGAGTTCCTTGTGTCCTTGTTGATTATCTATTTTATATATAGTAGTGTGTATATGTTAATCCCAAACTCCTAATTTATCCCTCCCCCATACTTTTACCCTTTGGTAACCGTAGGTTTGTTTTTGAAGTCTGTGAGTCTGTTTCTCTTTGGCAAATAAGTTCATTTGTATCATTGTTTTAGATTCTGTCCCCACCCATTGTTAGTTTACATCATGGGGCACTTTTCCTGATTTTAAAAGATAAATTCTTTCTGAAATATGTTCTTACTTGTTTCTGGTTTTGTGTGGTTAACTTTGACACACGATGAGTATTGACTGGTAAATTAACTGCTTGTTTTACCTTACGTTAACTACAATACATATACATATTACCCTGATTTACTGTTTAGTGTGCAGAGTGATGTGACTTAGAAATAAGTTTGAAAATTTATTTCTCAAGGGAATTTTCTGTGCAAAACATAATAGATGAATATGTAATTAGAACTCTATTCCTTTTAAAGGAACATGGGACAGCTTAGCACTTCCATGTGTTTGATTTTAACATATTAAAAGTTAGAAAACATGATGAACAAGAAGGGTTAATTATGAGCTTATTATAACTACTTGTCTTAATGTTTATATTGTTCTAGATGCATTTAGTTAGAGTTCATGCTGACTCCAAAATGACAGAACTCTCTGGAGACCCCATTTTGTAGAATGATGCTTCTTCCATTTTTCATTGAAAAGTGACAAAACTTTTTTCCACTTCACAGTTTTTGTGGACAGTATGCCAGCAATGCCCAATAGAAACTTTTAGAGATGGAAATGTTCTATTTTTGCACTGTCCACATATGGCAAGTGACTATCATATTGGACAGTGCAGGCCTTGACTTTGGGGTTAAAACCATCCCTCATTTGCTAGCTGTGTAGTTCCTAACTTGTCTCAGAGAGCTTATTCTTCTGGGCAGACACAGCTGCACAATGAGGCACACAACTGGGCAAGTGGTCCAGCGCTTGCTGGATTCCAGCCCTGCCTCTCCCACTTAGTCACATGCCCTTGTACAGTGACAAGGACCACCCCCCTGACCACCCCTAGGCTCTGCACCTTGACTGCTAAAACAGGAGAAAACCCTGGTCCCATTTCGCCAAGAAGTCTCCCCAGTCAAAGTGGGGCCCATTCTTTCCTGAGTTACGAATCAATGCTGAGAGGCTTGGCTGTTGACAAGGAAAATTGTCGTGTTAGAATTCTTCCTCTACCCAGATCTTTTAGAACTGGATTTCTGTTCTCCCGTATTCAGGAGGCCACGAACCAGCCAATGGAGTATTTATTGTACTTACTGACTTATGAAAAAACTTCTCAGCACAGAACTTCTGAAAGTGATGGGAGAAAGGGATAATAGTGGATCGCTGTCTGGTCGAAAGCAGAGCTGCGTGGTATGGAGCTGGTCCATGCTGTTCTCTTTGGTCCCCGCCCCTTTTTCTGGAAAATGAGATAGAGTGGGGGAGGTCTGACCCTTCTAACTTACTTCTCCCTGTTCGTTTTCAGCAAGCAAATCATTCAATGGACACTGATTGTTTTTAATTCAGCTCCATCTTCACCGCACTGAATAGATACTACACTGCACTTAGTGTACATTATTCCCAGGTTCTTATAAATGGCTGGCTGCTCTTCTTGGTTTCCGAGCCAATTTTGAGTTTTTGCCTCTTTGTCTTTATGTGTATTTTAACTGGAAATTGGGTGGGGACAGTCAGGGAATTTGGGCTAATGTCATCTTTATTCAGAAGTCAGTTTATGACCATTTACAGTATGAGTTATTTAATCATAGCTTTTTTTTTTTTTCATAGCTTTTGATTGTAAGGAAATGCCTCTGGTTGAACTGGCTGATCTCAAAGGTTTTGGACGTTAATGTTTCTTAAGAGGGTTGACACAGCCGCACTGAGAGTCACGTGGTGTATAGGAATTACCTTTTGACAGATCAAATTCCATTTCCAAATGATATAAAACCTATCTGTGTCCTCATCTCTCTGCCTTCTTTCAAATTTATAATTTAAGAGCTTAAAAAAAACCTCTGTATGAGTTAGATATTGCCTTTCCAGTAGAGCTATAATATGATCTTGTGCTCATGAAAAGGAAATGAATTTAAGAAACCTCAGATGTGTTGTCCAGTCCTTTTTTTTTTTTTTCCGTCCAGTCCTTTTTTAAAGGAGAGCTTGCTGTGGACTTCGTCAGAACTAAAGGTGTTGCTTTTGGCAGACACCCTTCACCATTCAGATGGAGACATTAAATAGCTCCACTCCACAGGCCACTTCATATGATGTGGTGGGTACATCGCAGCTCTTTTATTCTTATGGACACACACTGGGATCAAGTCCTGCTCAAAAACAACTTGTTCTTAGAAGCTTCGCTAAGTGTGTTTTTAAAAAAGTGTCCAAGGTTTATGAATGGTTCTACCTGCCCTGCCTTTTTCTGTGGTGTTTCAGTTAAAGTCTTTATTGAATAATCCAAAAGCTCCTTCCTGAGAAAATTCCTGGCTATCCTCATCACTGAATAGGTGAAATGACCCTCAATTTGGATTATAATCTAATTTATTTTGTTTGTTAAAGAAAATTCCAAATGCCTGGTATCAAAAGCACATGAGGGGGCTTCCCTGGTGGCGCAGTGGTTGAGAGTCCGCCTGCCGTTGCAGGGGACACGGGTTCGTGCCCCGGTCCGGGAAGATCCCACATGCCGCGGAGCGGCTGGGCCCGTGAGCCATGGCCGCTAAGCCTGCGCGTCCGGAGCCTGTGCTCCGCAACGGGAGAGGCCACAACAGTGAGAGGCCCGCCTATCGCAAAAAAAAAAAAAAAAGCACATGAGGGGACTTCCCTGGTGGTCCAGTGTTAAAGAATCCCCTTCCAGTGCAGGGGGATGTGGGTTCAATCCCTGGTCTGGGAACTAAGATCCCACATGCTGCGGGACAACTAAGCCCGCGTGCCACAACTACTGAGCTTGCACGCCTCAATGAGAGAGGCCGCGTGCCACAAACTGCAGAGGCCACAGGCTCTGGAGCCCGTGCACCACAATGAAGAACCTGGGCCGCAGCGAATGATCCTGCGTGACTCAACGAAGATCCCGCGTGCCGCAGCCAAGACCTGACGTGGCCAAAAAAGGAAGGGGGGGGGAGGGAGGGAGGAAGGGAATTAAAAAAAAAAAAACACATGAAAGTGGTTTTTGGTTAATAGTGCTCACCGCTTACACTTCAGACACTTATCAGAGACTTCAGTCTTGAATTATCTACTTTCCAGTCCTATCAAAGACCATTTGAGGCAACCGGGATATTAAATGGACAGTCCAGTGAGTGGTTCTCAAAGTGTGGTCCTGGGACCTGCAGCACCAGCATCACTTGAGAACCCGTTAGTAAGCGCAAATTCTCCGGCTCATCCCAGACCTACTGCATCAGAAACTAAGGGGATGGAGCCCAACCACTGATGTTGGAACAAGTCCTCCAGTGAATTCTGGATGCTGCATGCTACAGTTTGAGAATTACTGGTCTTATGCAGGAGTTAACACATCTGACTTTCAGCCTAGGCTCACTTTGAACAGTTGTTAAAGTACCGATTCTTGGTTCCCACCTGTACAGAGTCTGATTCAGTAGGCCTCAGGTAGGGCCCAGGAATCAGTGTTTTTATACTCTGTGGCAAAGCCTGCTTTGGGAACCTCTGCTCTCACTTTGTGTCATATTACATTAGTCAGTAGCTTTACGTGAAGAATACAATACTTTGGTTCCTATGTAAATGTCCTTATAGAACTCTGATTTAAGACAGTGGCATGTGATCAGAGGTTGCTTCAGAATTAATTAAGGAGACTTTAAAAATACAGGAGACTGGGTTCTACTATATCAAGAGATCTGGTTAGGGGTGAGGAGAAGTATTTGTTTTTGTGTATGTTTTGTGTTTAAGTTCATGGGTGAAATGCCCAGGTATTTTTGTCTTCGGATTTCATTGAGAATTGATAGAAGAAATCATCATGTTAATATTTCTGTGTATTTTGTTCTGTATGAGAACTGTTACTAGTATTTAGTAGAAGAGAATTGTCCCTCTCTCCTGATACTTAATGTGCAACTCTTCTTTTTTCTTTTGCTTTGGTTAACAGAGAGCTCAGAGAAAAATTTTGCACAAAATTTTGAAATAATCTATTTCCATAGCCCACTTCAGTCCATGACTCATTCTTTTTTCCCCAGTTTTATTGAGATATTATTGACATATTGTGTAAGCGTAAGGTGTACAACATGATGATCAGATACACATATAGATTGCAAAATGATTACTACAATAAGGTTAGTTGACACATCCATCATCTCAAAAAATCAACTTTTTTAGGGGGTGGTGATAACATTTAAGATCTACTTTCAATGACTTTCAAGTATATAATATAGTATATTAATTATCATCTGTACATTAGATCCCCAGAACTTATTCATCTTATAGCTAGAAGTTTGTACCCTTTGACCAATATCTCCCCATTTCCCCCACCCCCTAGCCACTGATAACCACTATTCTACTATTTCTATGAATTCGCTTTTTTTTAATTTAAAAATTTTTTTAGTGGAATTTCCATTTTATTCCCATTTCTTTTAGTTTTTAAAATAACAGCTTTATTGAGATATAAATCATATACCGTAAAATTTACCCCTTAAAAATGTATGTTTCTGGGGCTTCCCTGGTGGTGCAGTGGTTGAGAGTCCGCCTGCCGATGCAGGGGACACGGGTTTGTGCCCCGGTCCGGGAAGATCCCACATGCCGTGGAGCGGCTGGGCCCGTGAGCCATGGCCGCTGAGCCTGCGCGTCCGGAGCCTGTGCTCCGCAACGGGAGAGGCCACAACAGTGAGAGGCCCACGTACCGCAAAAAAAAAAAAAAAAAAAGTATGTTTCAGTGGTTTTTAGTATATTTACAGAGATGTGCAGCCATCATCATCATCTAATTTTAGACCATTTTCATTATCACAAAAGAAACTGCGTGCCCAATAGCAGTCAACTCCCATTTTCCCCTCCCACCAGCCCCTGACGACTGCTAATCTGTATCTATGGATTTGCCTAGTCTGGGTGAGTTCGCTTTTTTAGATTTCATACATGAGTGAGATCTTATAGTATTTCGTCTTTTTCTTTCTGACTTATTTCACTTTGCATAATGCATTCTAGGTTCATCTATGTTGTGGCAAATGGCAGGATTTCTTTCTCTTTTATTGTTGAATATTCCATTGTATATATGTTATACATATACACCATATTTTCTTTATCCATTTATCCAATGATACACACTTAGGTTGTTTCCATGTCTTGGTTATTGTAAATAATGCTGCAGGGAACATGGGGGTACGGTTATCTCTTTGAGATAGTGATTTTATTTCCTTTGGATATATACCCAGAAGTAGGATTGATAGATCATATGGTAGTTCTATTTTTAATTTTTTGAGGAAACTTCATACTGTTTTCTGTAGTGGCTGAACCAATTTACATTCCCACCAACAGTGTACAAGGGTTCTTTTTTCTCCACAGTGTTGCCAACACTTGTCTCTTTTTGATAATAGCTTTTCTAAGGGGTGTGAGTTGATATATCATAGTGGTTTTGATTTGCATTTTTCTGATGACTAGTGGTGAACATTTTTCATATATGTGTTGGCCATTTGCATGCCTTCTGTGGAAAATGTCTATTCAAGGCCTTTGCCCATTGTTAATTGAATTGTTTGTTGTTTTGCTATTGTTGTATGGGTTCCTTATATATTTTGATTATTAACCCCTGACCCAGATAGATGGTTTGCAACTTTTTCTCCCATTCCATGGATTGCCTTTTCATTTTGTTGATGGTTTCATTCGCTGTGCAAAAGTTTTTAGTTTGATGTAGTCCCACTTGTTTTTGCTTTTATTGTTTGTGCTTTTGGTGCTACATCTAAACTATCATTGCCAAGACCAATGTCTAGGAACTTCTTCCGTATGTTTTTTTCTAGTAGTTTTATAGTTTTGGGTCTTTGCTTGTTTGTACATACAATGTCATATCATTTGCAAATATTTTTCTTTATCCATTCATCTGTTGATGGATACTTGGTTTGCTTCCACATCTTAGCTATTGTAAATAGTGCTGCTATGGACAGTGGGGTGCATGTATCTTTTCAAATTAGTGTTTTCATTTTTGCTACAAATATACCCAGGAGTGGAATTGCTAGATCATACGGTAGTTCTATTGTTAGCTTTCTGAGGAACCTCCATACTGTTTTCTACAGTGGCTGCACCAGTTTACATTCCCACCAGGAGTTGTACAAGAGTTCCCTTTTCTCCGCATCCTCACCAACATGTTATTTGTATTTTGATGATAGCCATTCTGACAAGTGTGAGATGATATCTCATTTTGATTTGTATTTCTCTAATAATTAATGATGTTGAGCATCTTTTCATGTGCCTATTCACCATCTGTATGTCTTCTTTGGAAAAATGTTTCTTCAGGTCTTTTGCCCATTTTTTGATTGGGTTGTTTGTTTTTTGATATTGAGCTGTATGAACTGTCTATATTTATGTATTTTGGACATTAACCCCTTATTGGTAGTTTCATTTACAAATATTTTCTCCTATTCTGTAGGTTGTCTTTTTTTTTGTCAGTGATTTCCTTTGCTGTACAAAAGCATTTAAGTTTAATTAGGTCCCATAGAGAATAGATTGGTTGTTGCCAAGGAGTGGGGGCGGTTGGGAGAGGGTTGGATTGGGAGTTTGGGATTAGCAGATGCAAACTGGTATATGTAGAATGGGTAAACAACAAGGTACTACTGTATAACACAGGGAACTATATTCAATATCCTGTGATAAACCATAATGGAAAAGAATATGAAAAAAATGTATATATATGTATAACTGAGTCACTTTGCTGTACAGCAGTAATTAACACAACATTGTAATTCACCTATACTTCAATAAAAAATAAATTAAAAAAAGAAAAGTTTAATTAGGTCCCATTTGTTTATTCTTGCTTTTATTTCTTTTGCCTTAGGAAATGGATCCAAAAATTATTGCTACGATTTATGTCAAACAGTGTTCTATGTTCTCCTCTAGGCATTTTATGGTTTCAGGGCTTACATTTAGGTCTTTAATCCATTTTGAGTTTATTTTTATATATGGTGTGAGGAAATGTTCTAATTTCATTGTTTTACATGTAGCTGTTCAGTTTTCCTAGCACCACTTATTGAAGAGACTGTCTTTTCTTCATTGTGTACTCTTGCCTCCTATGTCTTAGATTAATTGACCATAGGTACATGGGTTCATCTGTGGGCTCTTTCTTCAGTTCCATTGATCTATGTGTCTGTTTTTGTGCCAGTACCATACTGTTTTGATTACTGTAGCTTTGTAGTATAATCTGAAGTCTGGGAGCCTGATACCTCCAGCATTGTTCTTTTTTCTCAAGATTGCTTTGGCAATTTGGGGTCTTTTGTGGTTCTGTATGAATTTTAGGATTATTCTAGTTCTGTGAAAAATGTCCTGGGCATTTTGATAGGGATTGCATTAAATCTGTAGATTGCTTTGGGTAGCATAGCCATTTAACAATATTAATTCTTCCAATCCAAGAGCTTTCCATTTCTTTGTGTCATCTTCAGTTTCCTTTGTCAGTATTTTATAGTTTTCAGAGTATAGGTCTTTCACCTTCTAGGTTAAGTGTATTCCTAGATATTTTATTATTTTGATGTGATTTTGAACAAGATTGTTTTTTAACTTTCTCTTTCTGAGAGTTAATTATTAGTGTATAGAAAAGCAACAGATTTGTGCACATTAATCTTGTATCCTGCAACTTTGCTGAATTCATTTTTTTTTAATTTATTTATTTTTTTGCGGTACACGGGCCTCTTACTGTTGTGGGCTCTCCCGTTGTGGAGCACAGGCTCCAGATGCACAGGCTCAGCGGCCATGGCTCACGGACCCAGCCGCTCTGCGGCATGTGGGATCCTTCCGGAACGGGGCACGAACCTGCGTCCCCTGCAACGGCAGGCGGACTCTCCACCATTGCGCCACGAGGGAAGCCCTGAATTCATTTATTAGTTCTAGTAATTTTTCAGTGGAGACTTTAGGATTTTCTATATAAGTTATCATGTCACCTACAAATAGTTACAGTTTCACTTCTTCCCTTCCAATTTGGATGCCTTTTATTTCTTTTTCTTGTCTGATTGCTGTGGCTAGGACTTACAATACTATGTTAAATAGAAGTGATAAGAGTGGGCATCTTGTCGTGTTCCTGAATTTAGAGGAAATGCTTTCAACTTTTCACTGTTGAATATGATGTTAGCTGTGGGCTTATCATAAATGGTCTTCATTATGTTGAGATATGTTTCCTCTGTACCCACTTTGATGAGAGTTTGTGCCATGAATGCATGTTGTATTTTGTCAGATGCTTTTTTGGCATCTATTGAAATGATCACATGATTTTTATCATTACTTTTGTTAGTGTGGTGTATCACACTGACTGATTTGCAAATGTTGAACCATCCTGTGTCCCTTTAATAAATTCAACTTGATCATGGTGTATGATCCTTTTTATATATTGTTGGATTTGGTTTGCTAATATTTTGTTGAAGATTTTTGCATCTATATTCATGAAAGGTATTGGCCTGTAATTTTCTTTTTTTTGTAGTGCCTTTGCCTGATTTTGATATAAGGGTAATGGTATGGCCCGGTAGAATAATTTGAGAGTGTTCTATCCTCTTCAGTTTCTTGGAATCATTTGAGAAGGATAAGTATTAGTTCTTCTTTATATGTTTGATAAAATTCCCCTGTGAAGCCATCTGGTCCTGGATTTTGTTTGCTGGGAGGTTTTTTCTTCCTTTTTATTACAAGTTCAATTCCACTTTTAGTGATAGGTCTGTTCAGGTTGTTCATTCCTTCTTGATTCAGTCTTGGCAGGTTGTATTGAGTATGTTTCTAGGAATTTGTCCATTTCTTCTAGGTTGCCCAATTGGTTGGCATATCACTGTTGTAGTGTTCTCTTATGATTGTTGTACCTCTGTGGTATTGGTTCTTATTTTTTCTCTTTCGTTTCTTATTTTGCTTATTTGGGTCCTTGCTCTTTTCTTCTTGGTGAGCCTGGCTAGAGGTTTGTTGATTTTGTTTCTCCTTTCAAAAAAACAGCTCTTGGTTTTATTGATCTTTTGTATTGTTTTTTGATATCTATTTTATTTATTTCCTCTCTGATCTTTATTATTTTCTTCCTTCTGCTGAATTTGGGCTTTATTTGTCATTTTTCTAATTCCTTTACGTGGTAGGTTAGGTTGTTTATTTGAGATTTTTCTTGTTTCTTGAGAAAGGTCTGTATCACTGTAAACTTTCCTCTTAGGGCTGCTTTTGCTGCATCCCATAGATTTTGGAGTGTTGTGTTTCCATTTTCATTTGTCTTGAGGTATTTTCTGATTTCCTCTTTGATTTCTACATTGACCCATTTTTTTTTTAATTATTTATTTTTTTTCTGTGTTGGGTGTTCGTTTCTGTGTGTGGGCTTTTTCTAGTTGCAGCGAGCAGGGCCCACTCTTCATCGCAGTGCACGGGCCTCCCACTGTCGCGGCCTCTCTTGTTGCGTAGCACAAGCTCCAGACGTGCAGGCTCAGTAGTTGTGGCTCATGGGCCTAGTTGCTCTGTGGCATGTGGGATCTTCCCAGACCAGGGCTCGAACCCGTGTCCCCTGCATTGGCAGGCAGATTCTCAACCACTGCATCACCAGGGAAGCCCAACCCATTGGTTTTTTAGTAGCACTTTGTTTAGTCTCCACGTGTTTGTTCTTTCTCCATTTTTCCTTCTGTAGTTGCTTTCTAGTTTCATTCTGTTGTGGTTGGAAAAAATGATTGATATTTCTATTCTCTTAAATTTGTTGAGACTTGTTTTGTGGCCTAGCATGTGATCTATCCTGGAGAATGATTAATGTGCACTTGAAAAGAATGTGTATTCTGTTGTTTTTGGATGTAATGTCCTGCAGATATCTATTAAGTCCAACTGGACTTGTTGTCTCTTTTAAGACCACTGTTGCCTTATTAATTTTCTGTCTGGATGATCTCTCCATTGATGTGAGTGGGGTGTTCTCACCTACTATTATTGTACTGTTGTCAATTTATCCCTTTATGTTTGTTAGTATTTGCTTTATATGTGTAGGTGCTTTTGCATTGGGTGCATATATTGTTAGTGAGTGTAACATCCTGTTCCTGTACTGATCTCTTATATAATCGCCTTCTTTGTCTTTTGTTATAGCCTTTGTTTTAAAGTCTGTTTTATCTGATATGAGTTTTGTTGTCCTTGCTTTCTTGTCATTTATGTTTGCATGCAACTTTTTTTCCCATTACTGCACTTTCAGTCCATATATGTCTTTAGCCCAGAAGTGAGTCTCTTGTAGGCAGCATGTAGAAGGGTCTTGTTTTTTTTTTTAATAAATTTATTTATTTATTTTTGTCTGTGTTGAGTCCCCATTGCTGCATGTGGCGAGTGGGGGCTACTCTTCGTTGCAGTGTGTGGGCTTCTCATTGCGGTGGCTTCTCTTGTTGCGGAGCACGGGCTCTAGGCGCGTGGGCTTCAGTAGTTGTGGCACGCAGGCTCAGTAGCTGTGGCTTGCAGGCTCTAGAGCACAGGCTTAGTAGTTGTGGCACATGGGCTTAGTTTCTCTGCGGCGTATGGGATCTTCCTGGACCAGGGCTTGAACCTGTGTCTCCCGCATTGACAGGCAGATTCTTAACCACTGTGCCACCAGGGAAGCCGGCTCTTGTTTTTTTATTCAGTTAGTTGCCCTATGTCTTTTGATTGGTGTATTTATTAGTCATTGACATTTAAAGTAATTATTGATAGGTATGTACTTACTGCCATTTTAATACTTGTTTTCCAGTTGTTTTTGTAGTTCTTCTCTGTTCATTTTAAATTCTTTTTGTTTTTTTTTTCTCTTATAGTTTGATGGTTTGCTTTACTAGTATGTTTGTGTTCCTTCCTTTTTGGTTTTTATATATCTGTTGTAGATTTTTGATTTGTGGTTACCATGACGTTCATATATGTTGACCTGTAACTGTATCTACTTGCTTTAAACTGGTAGTCATATAAGTTCAAGCACATTCTAAGAGATGTACATTTTTTTTTACTCCGCTCACCCCAATTTTGTGTTTTTGATGTCCTATTTTACATCTTCGTGTTTGTCCTTTTACTGCTTATTGCAGTTATAGTTGCTTTTACAATATTTTTGTCTTTTAATCCATGTACTGGCTTATTTATGTGGTTGATCCTTAATCCTTATCATATATTTGCCTCTTCTAGTGGGGTTTTCCCTTTCCTGTGGATTCTTTCTTTTCCATTTAGAGAAGACACATCAACATTTCTTTTAGGGGAGGTTTAGTATTAATGAACTCTTCTAGTTTTTGCTTCTCTGAGAAGTTCTTTATTCCTCCTTCTATTCTAAATGATAATCTTGTTGGGTACAGTGTTCCAGGTTTCAAGTTTTTCCCTTTCAGCGCTTTGAATATGTTATGCCACTTCCATCTGGCCTGCAAATTTTCTGCAGAGAAATCAGCTGATAGCCTTATGGGGATTCCCTTGTATCTGACTTTTTTTTTTTTTTTTTCCTCTTGCTGCCTTTAGAATTCTCTCTTTAACTTTTGCCATTTTAATTATGATATGTCCTGGTGTGGGTCTGTTTCAGTTCATCTTGTTTTGGACCCTCTGTGCTTCTCATACCTGGATATCATTTTCCTTCTTCAGGTTTGGGAAGTTTTCAGCCATAATTGCCTCAAATACATTTTTTGATCCCCTTCTCTCTCTTCTTTTTCTGGAACCCCTATAATGTGAATGTTGGAACACTTAATGTTATCCCAGAGATCTCTTAAATTGCTTTCATTTTTAAAAATTTGTTTTTCTTTCTGACTTTCTGATTGGGTGGTTCCCATTATTCCATCTTCCAGATCACTTATGCATTCTTCTGTATCACTTAGTCTGCTATTCATTCCTTCTAGTGTGTTTTTTATTTCAGCTATTGAATCATTAATTTCTGATTGGGTCTTTTTTCTATATTCTAGTTCCTTGTTCAGTGTTTAAGTCAATTCTTTTTCCTAATTCAGTTAACGTTTTTGTTAGCAGTGTTTTGAATTATTTATCTGGTAAATTGTTTATTTCTATTTCATTATTTTTTCAGGGGTTTTCTTTTCCTCTTTCAATTGAGTAGTTCCTCTACCTTTTCATTTTGCTAAACTTTCTCTGCCTCTATGAACTTAGATATAACAGTTACCTATTGTGGTCTTGAAGGGGTGTTCTTATGTGGGAGCATCCCTATACAGACTGCTTTTAGCCAGTGCCTTTGGTGGGAGTGCTGGGTTTGACATGGATGCCATTCCCATCTTTCCTTAGGGTGTGCTGGCAGCTTTCACCTTGGTGGGGGCGGGGGTGCTAGAGATGGAGGGGCAAGAGCTGGAGCCAGGTGTGAGGTGGGACTTCCTTTCTGCTGCTCAGTGGCTGTCACTGCCCTGTCAGGGGTGGGGGGTTGATCCCAAGTTGCTGGGGCAGAAGCCTGAGGGTGGAGCTCATGTTGGCTCTGTTCCCTTTAAGTGTGTGTTTTCCCTTCTCCCTTCACTGGGACTTTGCCCCAGAAGAGGGAAGTGCTGAAGCAAGTGGGGCCTGTGCATAGACAGAGGTCTAATGTGTTGCCTCCGTAGGTGGCTGTGGCTCTGCTCAGACACAGCCTCAGGTGTGAGCCCCCTTTGTCTCTCATAGCCGATCATTCTCCCCTTCCTTTACCACCCCTGCCCTGTTGTGGAACTACTCCACAGGGCTGGTGGGTACCCGCATGGATTCTCAAGGAGTGTTGGAGAGTTAGCTGTGGTAGGGGGACGCCATCAGAGATCTGGGCAGCTCCTGGGGCACTACCTAGGTAAGCACATTGC
This sequence comes from Lagenorhynchus albirostris, assembly GCF_949774975.1. NCBI lineage: Eukaryota > Metazoa > Chordata > Mammalia > Artiodactyla > Delphinidae > Lagenorhynchus > Lagenorhynchus albirostris. Next base: position 22,646,565 of record NC_083101.1, read on the forward strand.
TCACGCATGCTCCTTATGAGTGGAGTCCAGTCTTCTGCAACCTTTCTGTCTGACTCAGTGGTCTTCCAGATAGCCAAGGGGGCTTGTCTCCACTGTGTCGGACCCCAGGACTAGGATGCCCAGTCTCTGGCTTGACCTGCTGACTCCCCGGGGCAGGTGTCCACTTGTGTAATCTCCCTTTTTCTCTGGGTCCCTTCCCAGGGGCACAGGTCCCAAGCTGACTGCTTTTCTTCCCTTCCTACTTGACTACTTTTGTATCTTTCTTACAGCCTTGGATGTATAGGAGTCCTTCTGCCAGTTTCCAGGTTTCAGTGAGAATTTTTCCACATGTAGATGTATTTTTGATGTGTTTGTGGGAGATGATGAGCTCTACGTCCTTTTACTCGGCCATCTTGATCTTGTTCCCCATACTGTTTTGATTACTATAGCTTTGTAATGAAGCTTGAAATCAGGAATTGTGATGCTTCCAGCTTTATTCTGCTTTCTCAGGATTGCTTTGGCTATGTGGGATCTTTTATGGTTCCATATCAATTTAGGATTGTTTGTTCTATTTCTGTGAAAAATGCCATTGGAATTTTGATTTGGATTGCACTGAATCTATGGATAGCTTTGGGTAGTATGGATATGGTAACAATATTCTTCTGATCCATGAGCACAAGATATCTTTCGATTTATTTGTGTCTTCAGTTTTTCTCATCAGTCTCTTGTAATTTTCAGTGTACAGGTCTTTCACTTCCTTTGTTAAATTTATTCCTAAGAATTTTATTGTTTTAGATGCTATTATAAATGGGGTTGTCTTTCTTTATTTTTCAGGTATTCATTATTAGAGTATAAAAACACAATGGATTTTTGTATGTTTATTTTTATATCTTGCAACTTTACTGAATTAGTTTATTACACCTAACAGTTTTTTGATGGAATCTGTAGGATTTTATATAGTTAAGATCGCATCATCTGCAAACAACTTTACTGCTTCCTTTTGATTTGGATACCTTTTATTTGTATTGTCTAATTGCTCTGGTTAGGACTTCCAGGTCTATATTGAATAGGAGTGGTAAGAGTGGATATCCTTGTCTTGTTCCTGACCTTGGTGGGAAAAATTTCACCCTTTTACCGTTGAGTATGATATTAGCTGTCAGTGTGTCATAATAGCCTTTATTATGTTGAGGTACATTCCTGCTATACCCAGTTTGTTTTGAGTTTTTATCATGAACGTATGTTGAATTTGTCAAATACTTTTTCTGCATCTATTAAGAGGATCATATGACCTTTATCCTTTATTCTGTTAATGTGGTGTATTACATTAATGGATTTTTATTATGTTGACCCATTCTTATATCCTAGAGATAAATCCCACTTGATCATGGTGTCTCATCCTTTTAACATGGTGTTGAATTTGGTTTGCCAGAATTTTGTTGAGAATTTTCGCATCTTTATTCGTCAGGGACATTGGCCTGTAGTTTTCTTTTCTTGTAGTATCCTTATCTGGCTTTGGTATCAGGGTATGCTGGTCTTGTAAAATGAGTTTGGGAGTGTTCCCTCCTCTTCAGTTTTTTTGGGAGAGTTTGAGAAAGATTGGTATTAATTCTTCTTTAAGTGTTTGATAGAATTCACCAGTGAAACCTTCTGGTCCTAGTCTTTCCCTTTCGGGAGGTTTTGCTTTTTCAGTCTCCTTATTATTGGTCTGTTCAGTTTTTCTATTTCTTTATGATTCTGTCCTGGCGGATTGTATGTTTCTAGGGATTTATCCATTTCTTCTAGATCATCCAGTTTGTTGGCTTATAATTGTTCATAGTCATGACTCTTGTTCTTTTATAACCTCTTGTAACCTGGCTGAAACTTGTTTGGAGATAAATGGGATCCAGAAAATAAGTAAATGATGGAATATCTGCCTCTGCTTTGAAACGAGCTTCTTGTTTGGAGAAACTTTCCCAGCCCTTGGTCAGTATTTCTTTATGTCTCCTCCATTTGATGGATGCACTACAGTTATTGCCTGGCTGTGAAAGAGTTAATGTTTCCCATTACCAGGCACTGACATAGGCAGTAGGGGAAATCTGGCTCATTTTGTTTCAAAATACACCATACCTCAAATAAGTACAAACAGCTGCAATGTGGGATTGGGGCCAAAAGAAATCCGTGTGGTGCTCTGAGCTCCAACTGAGAGGAGTTCATGTAACATGGACCTGAGATCAGGCTCCAAAACGAAACCATCAGGTCCCAACAGGAGGAGAGTCCTTGATTGTCATCCTGGTCACCTCCACAGCCACCGCCCAAAGAAACTGGTGTGGTTCGAGGTGACCTTTTCCTTTTCCCTCTGGAACCACTTCTCTGCAGCGGGTTTAACACTACATTCAGTTTCTTGGAGCCCAGAACTACAGTAGTGTAAATCGGAGACATCTTGGAACACAGAGCATTTATAGATATGTTGCCTGCTTATTTTATTTCCATGACTTGGCTTAAAATAGCAATCACACTGAGTCCGACCCTCCAGCACACTCCTCCTTTTCTAGCCCCCGTTTCAAGCCCCAGTTCTTGGTCAGGTAGAAACTGCTGCAGCTGAGTCTGTTTGGTTGTTTCTTCATCTTCCAGATTTTTTAGGTAATATCAGTTTAGCAAAACCTTGTTTTTTTTTTTCTGATCCCTTTTATAACCAGAATTTCATTTTTCATGTTATAATGCCTTATCTTCTCTTTGGAGTGGCCATATAATCCCTTTCACACTAGGGAGAAATATTCTGCATGACAGTCTTCATTCTCCCATGTTTGGATTTCCCCCTGTGATCTTCTGGACATTCAGGATAGCATCTTTCAGGATGATGGTTGGATGGTTAGAAGTCTTTAAAGTGGCACCTCACAGCTGTTTTTAGGTCTCCACTTGGTTTTTAGGTCACGTCTCAGGCAGAGGGACCTGTGGCTACTTTGTGGCTTTATTATTGCCTCACAGTTTAAAAAAGGCTTCTTTTCCTGTCTATATTCTGCTTTTGTGATAAACAGCTTCAACAACAATCGAAAAAGATGCCAGATATCCACTGTTACATTGAAAACCCTTTCATAAAGGGAAAACAGGAGTTTCAATACCATTCACTTGAGAGTTAGGGAGGAGCCCTTTTTTGGTTTATTTGTTATCATGGTTACTGAGTTATTGTGAACAGAGAGGAGTCATTTGATTCCCTTTGCTTCACATTCCTGATTTCTTCCACAGGGTGATATGTTTGAAATGTTGCTCACAGAATTGTTACATTAATGAATGAGGCCATCCTTTCCTTGTTGACCTCTCAAGTGGGCAAAAGCATGTATGTGAATTCTCAGGAAAACTACAGTCTTCACATATCTTCAACCCAGCTGGGAATAACTCATTCTCCAACACAATACTAGTTTTCTTTAGATTTCCCTCTATTACCTACTGTTTTGTTTTTTTTTTTTTTTTTTTGGTTTTGTATGTTCTTTTCAAAGATAGGAGCAGGTGAAGCCATTCTTAGGAATTTAGTTTTTTTTGTTTTTTTTTTTTGCGGTACGCGGGCCTCTCACTGTTGTGTCCTCTCCCGTTGCGGGGCACAGGCTCGGGACGCGCAGGCTCAGCGGCCATGGCTCACGGGCCCAGCCGCTCCGCGGCATGTGGGATCTTCCCGGGCCGGGGCACGAACCCGTGTCCCCTGCATCAGCAGGCGGACTCTCAACCACTGCGCCACCAGGGAAGCCCTTACCTACTGTTTTAAAGAGGTATTGCCAAGAAGGACTTCACTAAAGAAAAGTGATATCTATTGTAGCAGGAAAGGAAATGAAATTTCATTTTTTCCCCCATGGTGAATTAGATACTAGGGTTGTATTCAACAGGTTTGATTTTTTTTTTTCCCCCTTAAAACTTTGGGCAGGATCTATAAGTCTAGATTTAGGATGTACACTGATTTTCTTTTTTTTAAAAGCTGTTATCTCCGACTTAATTAGAAGTTAGTGAAGGAAACAAAGTTTCTTATTTGGTTCTTGAACTCTGAAAATAAACAAAAATTTCATATTTTTGAATAGCACACTGTGGGCCAAACAACATCTGGAAGAGATTATTCTCACTAGTTGGCAGAAGAAATTTCATAATCCACCGCCTCAAAGAACATGGTACCTTGTCACATTTTCCCTATATATGGGAAACAAGACATTCTTAGGACCACATTTGTGGGGTATCTGCCCTTTTCTTTGTTCTGCATTGAATATAAATGTGTCTCTCTACTACTGTAGTGTTTCTTTAGCTTTTGGAAATACAGCAAAACTTGGTGGGATGTTGCCGCCTGCACTGTTTACTGTGGTCCAGATTTCTCCTTTTTCAAAAGACCTTTTCGGCAGCATGCCTCCTATACTCTGCCGTTTGTCTGAGACGTCTTTTCCTGTCTTCTCTAAAATCAGGCGCATGTGTGTCTGCGATAGTCATGTAATTTGTAACAGTAACTTCTAACTAGATTAAAATTTTTTTTCTTTAAATTCAGTTTCTTCTTGTGCACATCTATTCTTATGGTTAGTAGTGACACAGGAACACTCTCTTCCAATTAAACACATTTTATTGTAGATCGTGGGGCTTCTCCTCCTCCCCCACTCCTCCTTTCTCAAACTTACAGAAAAGTTGCAAGTGCAGTACAAAAATGCAAAGAACCTTTTATCTTGCCAAGTCAATTAGGAATGAATTACTGACATGATGTCCTAACACTCTCAAGTACTTTATAATGTATTTCCTAAAAACAAGAACGTTCTTCCACATAGTCACAAAACAATCATCAGAGTTCAGAAATTAACATCACTGTTATACTATCCTCTAATATTCAAATCCATTTAAGTTTTCCCCAGTTGTCTCAATAATACCCTTTATAGCAAAGGATTCATTTCAGAATCTTGCATTGTATTAGTTGGTCATGTCTCTTGTTAGTCTCTTTTAATATGGGGACAGTTTCTCAGTTTTTTTTTCTTTTATGACCTTGTTCTTTTAAAGATTATAGGATGGTTATTTTGTAGAATGTTCCTCAATTTGAGTTTGACCCTGTTTTTTTTGGTTAATTAAACTCAGATTTTGAAACTTTGACAGGAATATCACAAAAGTGATGCCATAGTCTTCTCATTGCATCCTATCAGGTGGCACACAGTGTGTATTTGTCCCAATTTCTGGTGATGTTTACTTTGATCACTTGATGAAGGTAGTGTCTTCCAGACTTCTCCACTGTAAAGTTACTGTTTTTCCTTTGTAAGTAGTAAGAATTTTGTGGGCAAATATTTGAGTCTATGTAAATATCCTATTTCTTGTCAAACTTTTATTAGTTAATTTATATTATAATGAACTCAAAGGTCCCTATTTTATTCAAAGTGTTATAAATCTGTTCTGTCATTTATTTTGAATCTCAAAAATGTCCATTTGAGGCCAGGGAGGGGCCCTTTAAGCTAATTTCCTTGTCTTTTTAACCTCTTCATAATTCTTTGAGTGCTCTCTTTCTTTCGGGCACAAGAAGATGTTCCAAGTCATTGTATACTTCCCTGGCCACAGCTCTGGACTCAGGCGTTTCTCCAGAGAGCCTGGTTCCTTTCAGTAGAGAATGGTATTTAGAGACCAAGATCGAAGTGCTAGGATACTCATAGTTATTGGGGTGCCACTACTCCCAGGCCTCTGACTTGCATACACACACATGTACACCCCACCACACACTCTTAAACCTCTATTTTTATTTCTATAGCTCTTGAAAACCGTGAGTCTGTATCTCTCTCTCCTCCTCTGCTGGATGCCCCTTTACCTTTTATGCTCTGACAAGTGCTGTCAGCTGCCTTCCCATGGGGACATCCTCCTTACCTCACTTAACCTCTGACACTCGGCATTGGGCTACCCTTGCGTTGTTACAAATATATGTATATATTATAGTTAGTGCTCAGATTTTCTTATAAGCCAGTGTTTTCCTTTCAAGGAAAATATTCTTTAAATATTGTATTTTAAAAATCTGTATCATAGCATTTTTCTTTATTATAAGACATGCTTCGTATTAATACTTTTTATCGGGGACGTACATGAAGTGCATATATTTAAAATGTGCCATTTGATTTGTTTTGACATGTGTATATACTCTTGAAATCGTCGCCACCATCAAGGTAATGAACATATCTACCACCCCTCAAATTTTCTCCTGTCCCTTTGAAGTCCTTCCTTCTGTTACCTTACCCTCCCCTCATATTTCCTGGCAATTACTGATCTGCTTTTGGTCACTATAAATTAGTTTGCTTTTTCTATAGTTTTATATAAATGGAATCATACAGCCAATGCTGTGTTTTGTTTGGCTTCTTTCACTCAGTGTAATTATTCTGAGATTGGTACATGCTTTTGTGTCTCTAACTAGTTCATGTCTTTTTATTGCTGAGTAGTAATTCCACTGTATGGACGTTACAGCAATTTGTTTATCTGTTTGTTTGTGAATTGACATTTGAGCTGTTTCCAGTTTTTGGCTATTAAAGATAAAGCTACTGTAAACATTTGTGCTCAAGTCTTTGTGCTGACATACTTTCTTTACTCTTGAGTAAATACCTAGGAGTGAAATGGCTTGATTGGATAGTAAGTGCATATTTAATTTTAAAAAAACCTGCCAAATTGTTTTCCAAATTGATCCTATCTTCCATTCCCATAGCAGTGTGTGAGAGTTGCAGTTGATTCATATTCTCACCAACACTTGGTATGGTCAGTCTTTTTAATTTTGGTTATTCTATTGATATGTAGTGGTATTTCATTGTGGTTTTAATTTGTTTCTTCCCAATTGCTCTTCTGTGCTTATTTGCTGCCTGTATATTATCTTTGGTGAAGTGTCTAAATCTTTTGCCCAGTTTAAAAAGTGAGTTTGGTTTTTTACTGAATATTGAGATTTTTAAAAATACATGTTGGATACAAGTCCTTTATTAGACATGATTTGAAAGTATTTTCACCCAGTTTGTGGCTTGTTTTTTAAATTTACTTAGTGTCTTTTTTGTTTGTTCGTTTGTTTGCGGTACGCGGGCCTCTCACTGTTGTGGCCTCTCCCGTTGCGGAGCACAGTCTCCGGACGCGCTGGCTCAGCGGCCATGGCTCACGGGCCCAGCCGCTCCACGGCACGTGGGATCCTCCCAGACCGGGGCACGAACCCGTGTCCCCTCATCGGAAGGCAGACTCTCAACCACTGCGCCACCAGGGAAGCCCCTTACTTAGTGTCTTTTGAAGAGCAGAAGAACTTTTGATGAAGACTAGTGTTTCAGTTTGTTTTTTATGGATCATGCTTTTGATATCTTTCCTAAGAAAAATTTGCCTGACCCAACTCCGCAGAGATTTTCTCTTATGTTTTCTTCTAGCAGTTTTATGTCAATAGTCCTAGGTTTTACGTTTAGGTCTAATGAGCTAATTTAAGATTACTTTAAGTTAATTTTTGTGATTTGAATTATGAAGCAAAGTTGTTTTTTGTTTTGTATTCAAATAAACAGTAGTTCAGCACAATTTGTTGGAAAGGCTCTTCTTGCTCCACTGCATGGCCTATTTACCTTTGTCCAAAATTAGTTGTTTATATAAGTATAGGTCTACTCAACTTTCTATTATGTTCCATTAATCTATTTGTCTTTCTTTAGGCCCATACCACACTATCTTTATTCTTTATATCCTTTAATGTCTATTGGGTCAGTGGTGACCACCCCTCTTTTGTTTCTGCCATTAAAAATTTGTGTCATCTTTTTTCCCTAACCAGTTTGGTTAGAGGGTTAGCAATTGTATTGATTTTCTCAAAGAAACAGCTTTTGGGTTTATTGCTTTTATTTTCTGCTATTATAAGATTATTGTTATCTGCTGTTATTCACTGTTTCCTTTCTTTCTGCTTACTTTGGGTTATGAGACCATCTTTTTCTGGTTTCTGATGGTCATTTATTTGAGACTTCTTTTCTACTCTAAATGTTTAATGCTATCATTTTCCTCTTCGACACTGCTTTAGTGGCACCCCATAAATACTGATGCTTTGGTTTGTTCTTCATTCGAAACACTCAAAATATTCAATTCAAAATACTTTCTAATTCCTCCTTCAATTTCTTCTTTATTGCATAAGGTATTTAGAGAGATGATAGTTTTCCAGCATTTAGTGATCTTCCAGAGATCTTTCTGTTATTGATTTCTAGTTTAATTCAGTTGTGGTCAGAGACCATACTTTATATGACTTGAATCCTTTTAAATTTATTGCGACTTGTTTTATGGCCCAGAATATGGTCTATCTTGGTACCAGTTCTTTTTGCACTTGAGGAGAATGTGTATTCTGCTGGCACTCAGGTAAGTGTTCTAAAAATGTCAGTCAGATCAAGTTGATTGATTATGTTGTTCAAGTTCTTGTTATCCATATTGATTTTCTGTTCTATCCGTTAATTACAGAGGGGTATTGCAATTTTGGCTGTAATGGCGGATTTATGTGTTGCTCCTCTCATCAGTTTTTACTTCATATCATTGGAAGTTCCCTTATTAGATGTATAAACTTTTATTATTGCTGTGTCATCTTGACGAATTGGCCCCTTTATCATTATTAAATGACTTTCTTTATCCTTGGTAATGTATTCTGCTCTGAAATCTACTCTGCCAGATATTAATATAGGCACTCCAGTTTTATTTTTAGTGTCAGCTTGGCAGATCTTTTTCCTTTTCCTTTTAAACTATTTGTGTCTTCATATTTAAAGTATGGTTCTTGTAGGTAGTGTATCTTGTAGGGAGTTGGGTCTTGCTTTTTTATCCAGTGTGACAATATCTGCCTTTTAATTGGGTTGTGTAGACCACTTCTTGTGTGTATGTGTGTGTGTGTATTTTGTTATGGTTTTATTTAAGTCCATCATCTCGCTCATCTTGCTGTTTGCTTATTTGTCCTGTCCATTCTTTGTTTCTCATTTTTTTTTTTGCATTTGGTATATTTTATGATTTTTATCTCCTCCTAAGCATATTAGCTATAATTCCTTGTTTTGTTTTTAGTGGTTGATTCAGCATTTATAGTAGGCTTAACTTTATTTTAAGGTATATTTATTTAATTAAATTAATTATATTAAGTGATATTTTCTTAAGTGATACTTTTAAGTGATATTATAATCCTTTATAGTATACAACAGTATATTTACTTTTCTCCCTCCTAACTTTTCTAAAACTTTTATTTCTGTAATAAATCCCATCATTAGTATTTTTGTCAGTTGTCTTTTTAGCAGCTTTATTGGGATATAATTCAACTATTTAAGGAATACAGTTCAGTGGTGTTTGATATATTCAGAGCTGTGCAACTATCACCACGGTGTTAGAAAATTTTCTCCATCCCCAAAGGAAACCCCACATCTGTTATCAGTCATTCCCTATTTATTCTTTCCAATCCCCTGGCAAACAACTAATCTACTTTTTTGTCTCAGAGATTTGCCTAGACTGGGCATTTCATATAAATGGAATCACAGTATTTGGCCTTGTACGACTGGCTTTTTTCACACAGAATAATGCTTTTAAGGTTCATGCATGCTACAATAGCATTTATTATCATTTTATTTTTTTCTTGCCCAGTAATATTCTATTGGTAAGTCCCCTACATACGAACCTTCAAGTTGCAAACTTTCAAAGATGCGAAAGTGCATTTGCCTGTCCAGTCGTGTTAGTTAATGTGTCTGGTGTGAACTACTGTACTTTTCAAGGTACTGTACTGTAAGATTTAAAATGTTTTCTTTATTTTTCGTGTTTCTTTACTTTTCTGTCTTTCTGGTTCTCCTTTTGCGGTACTCTGTTCTGTGAACTCTCGCTGCCTTGAGCTTCTTGGGTTCTCATATCTGCCTCTTTAACTCAGTAGGTTCTGTGGATCCCACCCGGATTTCCCCCGTACTGTGGCTGGACACTCTTGAGGCAGGAAGCTGGGGCAATCATAGGGCTCACCTTGTTCTTTTCCCGCTTCTTAGATGTCCAGTATTTTATAGTTTCTTTTTTTTTTTTAGACACACAATCATCAGGTCCCTGTTACTCTATCTTAGCCCTGTACATTACTTTTCTGTAGAAAATTAAAATACTCATACCACCTCAGGGCACAATAGATATATATGTATAATCTTGTTGTGTGTATGTGTTTCCCAAATGGGAGTGATATATAGATACCTAATTTCAGTACAATTTAATTTTTATTGTCTGTATAAAATTGAATTGCATGTGAACATAGTTTTAATAACTCAGTTGGCAAGCACTATATTATTAGATAGTTTCTACAATTTTCTAGTAATATATTGCATTAAGCCCTCTTGTAGCAAAATCTTTGTCCTTTATTAACACTTTCCACAGTACAAACTCCTAGTTGTAGAGTTACATACCCTCTGATTCAACGTACTTTTTAGGATCTTGATGCAAACCATACACACACATACACACATCCATACTGTATTCCAGGAAGATTATAACAGTTTATCTATACCAGAAATAAATTTGAGTGCCGATTCTCTTACGTTGTGGCAAACACATCAGAAAGCTGTCTTCCAGGCATAACCTTTTTATGTTGAGGTACGGTCTTATTTTTATTTTTAAAAATTTATTTTATTGAAGTATAGTTGATTTACAATGTGTTAATTTCTGCCTTATGGCAAGGTGATTCATATATATATATTCTTTTTCATATTCATTTCTGTTATGATTTATCACAGGATATTGAATACAGTTCCGTGTGCTATACAGTGGGACCTTGTTGTGTACCCATTCTCTATGTAATAGTTTGCATCTGCTAATCCCAAACTCCCACTCCATCCTTCCCCCCAGGCCCCCCAACTTGGCAACCACAAGTCTGAGGTACAGTTTTAAACCGCTCTTCTTCAGTTCAGGCCCTCAGAATGGATTTTCATTTACTCTCTGAAAAGAACTTGAAATTTAAGCTACTGGAAACCTTAAGTAATGGAAGATGCCTCTGTCCACAGACTCCTTTGCTGTTAGTTTTTTTCTTTTTTTAATATATTTATTTATTTTTGGCTGCATTGGGTCCTCGTTGCTGCGCATGGGCTTTCTCTAGTTGCAGCGAGCGGGGGCTACTCTTCGTTGCGGTGCGTGGGCTTCTCATTGTGGTGGCTCCTCGTTGTGGAGCACGGGCTCTAGGCACACGGGCTTCAGGAGTTGTGGCTCACGGGCTCAGTAGTTGTGGCTCACTGGCTCTAGAACGCAGGCTCAGTAGTTGTAGCACACGGGCTTAGTTGCTCCATGGCATGTGGGATCTTCCTGGACCAGGGCTCAAACCCGTGTCACCTGCATAAGCAGGTGGATTCTTAACGACTGCGCCACCAGGGAAACCCTCCTTTGCTGTTTACAGTTATTCTGGGCTGAATACTTTTCTTATTACAGCTGTAGACTTCTGCATTCTGGCCAGCTATTTTGACACTTTGCCCCCACCCGCATTTGCTTTCCCTTTTTCCCTCTTTCCCTTCCCCTTACACCCTTCTATTCTAAGTAATCTGGGAATTACTTCTGATTTTAAAACATGCGCTTGCTCTTAGAAGGAACTGTCCGCCAAGACTCCTCCATTGGCTCTGGTTGGAAGAGTCTAGCTCAGCCTGAGGGTTGGTTAGAAAGTTGTAATCTCCTCGTCCTGAAACGTGTGGACTGCAGCCGCTCCAGCATGGCTCAGAGGCTCGCTCCATGAACACTCCTCAGTAGAAACGTATCAACCCTATCTATGCTTCCACTTTCTTGCGTGGAACTCTTGATTACCGTTAGTCTTTTCAGGACTCTGGCTCTGGGTCCCTGTACAGCTGGCTGAGTCAAGGCATGCAGATACTAAAGAGATCAGGAGTTTAGACACTGTGGGCCTTGGGTAATGGAAAGAAACAGGGTGGTAGTAAGTAAAGAGTAATTCTTATTCAAAGAGTAATTCTTTTAATTGTCCTGTCTTTCAAGAGGATTTTCTCAGTCTTTTGAGTTGACTTCTCTTCCTTTGTTCTCATCACCTAGTTCTTCTTGCTCTCTCCCTTATGATTGAGCACCATTCTTTTATTTTTTTTTGAACTTAGAGGGTGTGTTTCTCTTTTGGCCAATTTCTGACCCATTATTCCTAAACTTCAGATTTCCCCCATTTTCTAAATAATATAGCACAAAGTAGCTTGAGCTTGAAACTGTAAATAGAGTATGGCCAATACATCCTTGGACCTAGTAGTGACAATGTTCTGAGTTTTTTCTGAAAACTGTGTTTTTACCATTCCTGGTTATTTTGACAAGTTTCAGGATAGCGTCGCTCGCCAGCAGGAACACTTTCCAAAAGGGAAAACTGTATGTCTGTCACAGTCTTTGAAATCCAAACAGTGAGTTTATTTAAATACTTTTTGGCCAGTTCCTTCAATCTGTAGAATCCTGAACTCTGACCTGTTAAAATACGTGTAAAACAGTGCGACTGTGGTGCTTGTGTTTCTTTTGTGCAGGCAGCACAAGCAGGATGGGCTAGCTGTATTCCTGCCCTTGAATGCATTAGCTGAGTGCCACGTGGAAAGAACGGTAGACTTTTAGGCCAAATGTAGGTCTGATGGAAAAGCTGGAGAAGCAAATGGAAAAACTGATCCTATATGTGGAAAAGGAAAGATTTTTAAGAGCATGAAATATACTGTCTTCAGTGAGTATATTGAAGCAAGATCTTGGGTCTGATCCTTTGAAGAAGAAAACTGCTGCTGCCATAGGTAGAAGGTAGTATTTTAAAACAAAACATGAGGAAATTATTTGGTCTCTCAAGTGCTTTTCTGACTTCCTTGTTCTAAATCTGCATGTGAAGCAAATGGACTCTGAAAGTGATCACAGCTTTCTTCATCCCAGCTGGACCATTTGCCTCCCTGGTTTTATGGGAAGCAGTGGTAAGGATAGGAAGCTCAGATAAAAAAGTGTAGCACTGCCATCCCTTTGTCACCCATTTCCCCTTTCGCTCTTTAAATTTGGCCTGAAATTCCTCGTTTAGCAACTTTAGAAATAAAACAGTATTGATTGACTCTCAAAAGGTGAAGAATGTTTTCTTTCTTGCGATTTCCTGGAGTTTTTATCTTCGTTTATTACAGTGACATGCATTTCAGTCATATAGCTTTTCTTTCAGTAGTTATAATAGCTGCATTTTTGGGTCACCATTATTATCACAGATATCCTTGGTTTACATGGATTAATAAGAAGCTCATGCCGAGGCTCTCCTGAGCACATTAATTTGATTTGACACATGGTTACCTGCATGATGTCGTCAAGTGGAGATTTCAGGGTGAAATAAATCCTGATTATATTTAATACACGTGCTTGTTCTTGCTATTGCAGGTAAGTGACACCTTGGCCGAATGTATACTTTTTGAGTCATTCTATATTTCTGACAAAATAATGAAAATCGCTTCTGTGTCTCGTCAAATGTTGTGGCCAAGCTGATGACTGAGTCCAGCCTAAGTTTTTCCCTTTGTGATTTGATTTTTCCCCACTTTGTTTTTTAATGGGAATTCTTTTAGCTCTTGAAGTTTAGTTATTTAACAAACCTGCCTTTTAACTGTGGTAACATATAAATGGCATGTAATTTACCATCTTAACCGTTTTCAAGTTCAGTAGTGCTAAGTATATTTACATTGTTGTGAAACAGATCTTCAGAATTCTCTTCATCTTGCAAAACGGTATCTCTCTACCTTTTAAACAATTCCCTGTTCCCTCCTCCCCCAGCCCCTGGCAACTACCATTCTACGTACTGTCTTCTATGAATTTGATTGCGATAGGCACTCATATAAGTGGAATCACAAAGTATTTGTCTTTTTGTCACTGGCTTATTTCACTTAGCATAATGTCCTCATGGTTCACCCATGTTGTAATCTGTGCTAGAATTTCCTTCTTCTTTAAGACAGAATAATATTCAGTTGCATGCGTATACTGCGTTTTGTTTATCCATTCCATCTGTCCATGGGTTGCTTCCACCTTTTTGTCTATCATGAATAATGTTGCTATGAACATGGGTGTACAAATCTCTCTTTGAGACCTTGCTTTCAATTCTTTTGGGTATATATGCCCAGCAGTGGAATTGCTGGATAATATGATAATTCTATTTTTATTTTATTTATTTATTTTTTCAATTTAATTTTATTTTTTAACATCTTTATTGGAGTATAATTGCTTTACAAGGGTGTTAGTTTCTGTTTTATAACAAAGTGAATCAGTTATACATATACATATGTCCCCATATGTCTTCCCTCTTGCGTCTCCCTCCCTCCCACCCTCCCTATCCCACCCCTCTAGGTGGTCACAAAGCACCGAGCTGATCTCCCTGTGCTATGCGGCTGCTTCCCACTAGCTGTCTGTTTTACGTTTGGTAGTGTATATATGTCCATGCCACTCTCTCACTTCGTCCCAGCTTATCCTTCCCCCTCCCTGTGTCCTCAAGTCCATTTTCTAGTAGGTCTGCTTCTTTATTCCCGTCTTGCCCCTAGGTTCTTCTGATAATTTTTTTTCTTTTCTTTTCTTTTTTTAAATGCTATATATATGTGTTAGCATACAGTATTTGTTTTTCTCTTTCTCACTTACTTCACTCTGTATGACAGTCTCTAGGTCCATCCACCTTACTACAGATAACTCAGTTTCATTCCCTTTAATGGCTGAGTAGTATTCTGTTGTATATATGTGCCACATCTTCTTTATCCATTCATCTGTTGATGGACACTTAGGTTGATTCCATGTCCTGGCTATTGTAAAAAGAGCTGCAATGAACATTTTGGTACATGACTCTTTTTGAATTATGGTTTTCTCAGGGTATATGCCCAGTAGTGGGATTGCTGGGTCGTATGGTAGTTCTATTTTTAGTTTTTTAAGGAACCTCCATATTGTTCTCCATAGTGGCTGTATCAATTTACATTCCCACCAACAGTGCAAGAGGGTTCCCTTTTCTCCACACCCTCTCCATCATTTATTGTTTGTAGATTTTTTGATGATGGCCATTCTGGATAATTCTATTTTTAAGTTTTTGAGGAACTGCCATTCTGATTTGCGTAGGAGCTGAACCATTTTACATTCCCACTGGCAGTACATAGAGATTCCAGTTTCTTCACATCCTTGTTTATTTTGTTAGCAACCATTCTAATGGATGTGAGGTGTTATCTCATTGTGGTTTTGATATGTATTTCCCTAACTATTAGTGATGTTGACTATCTTTTCAGGTGCTTTTTGGCCATTTGAATATCTTTGGAGAAATATTTATTCAAGTCTTTTAATTTTTAGTTCGGTTGTTTGATTTTGTTGAATTTTCTTTATATGTTCTGGATATCAATTCCTTTTTAGATCTATAACTTGCAAATATTTTCTCCCATTCCATGGATTATCTTTTCACTCTTTTTTTTTTTTTTTTTTGCTGTACGCGGGCCCCTCACTGTTGTGGCCTCTCCCGTTGCTGAGCACAGGCTCCGGACGCGCAGGCTCAGCGGCCGTGGCTCACGGGCCCAGCCGCTCCGCGGCATGTGGGATCTTCCCGGACCGGGGCACAAACCCGTGTCCCCTGCATCGGCAGGCGGACTCTCAACCACTGCGCCACCAGGGAAGCCCCTTTTCACTCTTGATTGTGTTTTTGTGCACAGAAGTTTTAAATTTTGATTTAGTGCATTTTATCTATTTTTTCTTTGATTGTGTTCTTTAAGCCTAAGAACGTCTAATCTTTTAAGAAAAGTTTACTTTTATTGTTAAATAACTTCTGTTCCATTTGTTCTTCCAGGGGTACCAATTATTCTTATATTGAATCTCTATTTTCTGTGCTCCACAGCCATAATTTCTAATCAGTCTAGTAACTATGTTGAGTATAAGCACGTGTGACTCTTCTTAAGCTTGTCTTCCGTGGCGTTAGCTTGGTTTTCTGTATTGGCACTTCTGCCTGCTGTAGTTTTAAATACATTTTTAGTTTCGGCAGTGATCTTTTTTTGCTTTATTTTTAAATCAGTGTTAAAATGATTTAAATGTTCAAATGTTTGAAATTTAAAGTGTCAAATAGCTATATGAGGCTTTCTAAGGGAAAGGAATTCTTTTCTCTCTCCCTGCCATTTACCTTCCCCATAGCTACCATTTTCAGTTGGTTTAGCTGCTTCATTGGGTATTTGCATTGCATCACTAAGACTTGTACTTTTTGATACATCAGTTTCAAGTATGGATAGACATCCTTCGTGGAGGATGTGCTGCATGCATACTCCCCTCCTGTACCTCTTCATCCTGATATAGTTAGGTTGTGATTTTGATCAGACCGTATTCAGTGTTAGTGTTATTATGACCTTGCTAATGTCATTCACGGTGGAGCCATTTAGAATTAAGGTAGAATTCTATGGATCCTTTTCTTTTTCTGTAAATTCTTCTCCTTTAAATTTTAATTACTCTTCTTACGTTTTCTTCTTCTTCTTCTTATGTTTGCTTATTATTTTTCTATGTGCTTATTATTTTATTCTATGTGCTTAGGATTCTACGTGCTCATTCAGTCGCAAACTCTGTCAGTTCTAGAAATATCTCAACATACCCAGACAGATGGTTATTCTGCAAACCTACTTTGTGAGTCCACTTACCTGTCATCCAGCGATGTCCTTTCACAAGTAGGCCAGGTATTCCCTTTATTTTTCTCCTGAATCGAGCTCCTGTTCCTGTATCCCATGCCTTCATTTTGACTAGTTTCCTCCCTGTTTTGCAAAGGACATCCTGCAATAAGATTGTAGACTGTAAATCACTTTCTTCATTGTCCATTGTCTTCTAGCTTCTAGATTGCTGTTGAGAAATGCAGGGACTTTCTGGTGCCTAATCCTTTGTTTATGAGCCCCCCCCCCATCACTTTCTGATCAGTTACAGGAATTAAAAAAAAAAATCTTGTGTTTAAAAAAGTCATGATGATGTGCTTAACGTGGGCATATTAAAATCGATGCAGGTGGGCAGGTATGCATCAGCGGACCCTTACAGTCAACGAACTTAGGACTTGTCGCTTTAGGAAATGTTTTGAGTTTGTTGTTTGATCCTCCCCCCGCCCCCGTTCCATTTCCTTTATTTTTTCTTTTATTCTGGAATTGCTTTTATTTGGCGATTAGATCTCCTGGATTAGTCCTCTAGCTTTCTCATTCTTACTGTTCTGTTTTCCTTCACTTTGTTTTTTGGCTGTACATTTTGGGCAAGTTTCTTAACTTTATATTCCAATCCTTCTCCTGCATTTCCAGTGATTGGTTTTTAAGTCTCCTGTTTGTTGTTTGAATGGGTGCAATATCTTCTTCCTGATGTTACTGTTGTTAAGGTCTTTTCATCTGCTCAGATTCAAGAGAAGAATCTTCCAGTCTCAGGCTTTAGATATAAGGCTGGCTTCAGGTGCTTAAGATAAATAAATAGATAAATAGAAATAGATAAATACTGAGAAAGACAGGCTATAGCTCTGACCTTCCTCTATCACGTCATCTTGTCCGTCCAGGCTTGAGGTTGAGAGTTTCTTCTGTTTGGTTTCTGCTGAACTCTATAGAGTAGAGAGCTCTCTGAAGAAGGATACACACATTTCAAGTCTGAAATTTTTTCCTGTCTGATCTAAATGGCTCTATTTATGTGTAACACTTTTCTAAAATTTTGAGGATAAATGTATCCATTCCCGATTTCAGCATTGATGACTGCTTTCCTCCTTTAGTACTTTGTGTTCATCTGTTCTGTTTTGAGAATGGAAGCTTTGAAATCTTTAGTCATGTAGGCCCCACCCAAAGCTCTGGTTTATCTTCTGCTTCAGTAATACCATTTTCTGCTTTTTTATTCTGTTTTCTACTTGATCGACTGCCTTCATTCAAGTTCATAATTTTTTTGTTAATGCCGACTCATTTCTGATCTCATGTTTTTCTAAAGTTCTCTTTTATGTAGTACACCTATTTCTTAAGTAAATATTTGCCCTGATTCTATAGTCTTCCTTCTCTTGAGCCCCATAATATTTTTCATTTGCCTGGTGGATTTGGATTTTTCTGTCTCTTATCCTTAGAGAATGAAGTCTATGCATATTCAGTATCAGGTATTACCCTGCATTGTTTCTAGAGACTGAAATGAGTCACTGTTTGACTCAAGTCCAGATGAAGGAAAAAGGTTAGCTTTATAGTAGATAAATTTGCCGGTTAGAAATTCATCTTCCTATGAGGCCTAGGAAAAGAGCCAGCATCAGCTCCAGAAGTAATCGAAGGGAACATTTGCCTCAGAACCAGAGACTTTTTTTTTAAGGTATTTGGTGTGGCACTCAGTAATTAGCAAGATCATTGTCACTTGGCATGGCTGCCCACATCAGAAAGCCAGCTGGTAGTGCTTTCTTCCCACATATTTTCTGGGCCAGTCATTATGGCCACATGTAAATTAGAAGTAAATACAGCCAGAGATTACTTGCTCAGTTGGAGCCATGAACCCCTTTTAAGGAGCTGAGTGTATTTTAAATGTACTCCAACACTCCCTGGCTTAGTTCACTCCAGCCGTCATCCCTCTGAACAGGGAGCATCATTGTGAGTCTATTGGGGTCTCACTTATTTTCTGTCCACCTAATTACAGTTTCACATGAAGGGAATGTTGAGCCTTAAATGTTCTCCAACCTTCCATATTGATTCTTTCCAGTATATTTCTGGAAGTTTAAGCAATAGCTGGGACCCATCTGTGGTTTCTAGGGTTGAGTCAGGATATTTCCTTTTCTTATATTCAGTTGGTTATTTTCCGTTAATCTAGCACAGAACCATGAGCCTATGTAGCTTTCTTGCTTGTAAATGGTATTTTATCTATCCATTTTTAAAAATATTATTTTTTTAAATTGAAGTATAGTTGATTTACAATGTGGTGTTAGTTTCAGGTGTACAACAAAGTGATTCAGTTAGATATACATGCATATCTGTTTCTTTCAGATTCTTTTCCCTTATGGGTTATTACAAAATATTGAGTAGAGTTCCCTGTGCTGTACAGTAGGCCCTTGTTGGTTACCTATTTTATGTGTGTGTGTGTATACATATATATATATATATATATATATATATATATATATATATATATATATATATACATTTCGAACTATAGGGAGGGATTTTGAGGTAATTCATACCCAAAGACTGTAAAATGGATGAATGGGCAAGTCAACAGGTGACAAAGCTCATATTCTGCAAGTGAGTGGCATTAGATGTAGTTTTGCAGTTTTGAGAAGAATGATATAGATTAGAAAGCATGCCTAGAATGGAAAGTGGGGACAACTAGGGAAGAAGAGAAGGGGCAAGAGTGACGGCCAAGGGCACCTGCGGTTAATGGAGCTGACTCACACTGCTTTGTGGTTTCCTGTACCTGGAGCTCAAGCAAAGGAAGTAGAGAGTTACAATGAGGGCAGGCTATAAGAATTGCAGGGCAGGTATCTAAATACTTGGGAGAGTTCAAATAGGGATGAATTTCTTTAAAAATTCCGTGCAACTCTGTAGTTAGCAGTCTGGGGCTCTGGGAAAGCAGGACACAAGATGTCAAAGTAATCCAGCTTACTTGGCCAGAGACTGAATGACATCATTATTTAGGATATTGTCTTTTTTGTCATCACATCTCTTCCCCCATGATTTGTACAGTTTTGTAAATAGGCTGGGAAGTAAATAGGTTTCATAAATGTAATTTTAAGACATTGCTCCCTGAGAGAGCTATTTTATACCCTTTGAGGTAGTATTGCTTAGCTCTTATATTTTAAGAGTTAAGTAACCATATCCCATCTTACAAAAGGCTCTTATAATGTAAGAATAGGTTCAACATACACTTTTATGAATCTTCTAGTGTTATACACTATTATCTCAGAAATAAAGATCTCTTCGTCTGAAAAAAAAAGGTTTAACAAAAGCATCAAAACTCGGTAT
Organism: Lagenorhynchus albirostris; assembly: GCF_949774975.1. Taxonomy (NCBI): domain Eukaryota; kingdom Metazoa; phylum Chordata; class Mammalia; order Artiodactyla; family Delphinidae; genus Lagenorhynchus; species Lagenorhynchus albirostris. The sequence continues at coordinate 22,666,382 of NC_083101.1, forward strand.
GTCTTAGATGCTTTAAGGGAAGACAGTTAATGTTCTTCTTCAAAATATGATACTAACAATCTGTACTATCTACTATGTAGCTCGAGCATGTGTCACATAAATCAAAACTAGGGGCACATCATGAAAGTTTTATATGGATGAGAGCAGCCCAAGGTGCTCTCTTTCAGGGTTTGGGGAAATAGTTACTCTGCAGAACGTCTGACTTGCATCCTGCTTCCTGAAGGACTTTATGAAATTTTTGCTTAAAAAATCTCCAAGCACTTTCTCACTGTTAATTTTTGTACACTTGGAGGGTTCATCTATGGAAAGGCCCTGGGGTGGGTCCTGGTTCAGGTCTCTGCTCCATCATTTCCTGACCACATGACTGGGAACAATGCATTGGGTTTCTCACCTGTGAAATGAGTTAACAATATCTGCCTTAAACTGTATGTGAAATGATTGTGCCGGTGCTCAGCATCTAGTAGGTGTTCATTAAATCTCAGTCTCCTGCCCCTCCCCCTTTTGCTGTCAGCAGTGATGCCATATGGCATATTTGTCACATCCATTTCGATATCCCTTTCCCGACTGCAGGCTGGGTACCCAGCATTCACCTTTTGGGCAACCCTGTGTACTCTGATTATTGAAAATATTTTATGGTTTTATCGCTTAATGATTTAGCTCGGCAGAAGTGATATTGGGCCAGCACACAGAGCGTGAGTCTTTTAGAATAGAATCTCACTTGCCTGCTTGTTTTGCTTTTTGGTTATCATTGTTTATACATTTATATATTATATATTTATGTATTCATCTGTCCACTCCACATATAATAGAGCAAGAAGATGTGAATTGTCAATATGTGAGAAGGAAAAAGGAAAAATACAAAAGTAGGGGTGGCACAAAATGGTACCAGAAATAAGTTCAGTACGAAAGAGTGCACCATAGGGCCCTGTGATTTTCCCAGGGTAGGCTCGGCTCTCTGGCACCCCTCATGAAAGAGGAAATACACTCTGTGGATGTGTGCCTTTCTCCTGGGCTGTTACTTAAAATCACAGTGTGATAAACAGCAGGTATTTTTCCCTCTAAAACTGGGACTGAGGAGAACATCACTGTAGTCTTAGGGCAGCTATGGAATTTTGTGTGGAATGTTAGACCAAAATGTGGCTTGACAGCTTTACTTCTTATCTATTAATAAAAATAGTCACTCTGGGGCTTCCCTGGTGGCGCAGTGGTTGAGAGTCCGCCTGCCGATGCAGGGGACACGGGTTCGTGCCCCGGTCCGGGAAGATCCCACATGCCGCAGAGCGGCTGGGCCCGTGAGCCATGGCCGCTGAGCCTGCGCGTCCGGAGCCTGTGCTCCGCAACGGGAGAGGCCACAACAGTGAGAGGCCCGCGTACCGCAAAAAAAAAAAAAAAAAAAAAAAAAGTCACTCTAACAGAAAGGTAGAGGAAGAAAATAGGAAGGTGCCACAGTTCTAAACAACTAAAACCTAAAGTGATTAAAACTACAGTATGAAGGCTAATACACAGAGACAGGATAAAAATCAGAATGTAAGGTTCAAAACTCAGAATGTAAGTTGCTGCCAAACCGTGATTGTTTCTTAGGAAACAGTTCTTCTGAGGTTATGTGACTTGCTCAGCATAACCCAGCTCATAGAAAATAGTGCCAGAGGATTTGGCAAAGACTTGGGTTAAATATCCAACTCTGCCATTACTTAACTGCTCAAGACTTGGATCTTGTGATCCTGGTTCATAACTTTTACTATTGTGAAGAGTATCATTTGCCGATAGTTTGAAAGCATTCCAGTGTTATCTTGCATGCTGCTGAAACCAGAAAGTACATTTACAGACAAAAGCTCCCTGCGGGCAGGGGCAGGCTCCATTTTATTCATTGTGCCCTTAGTTCACTGTAGATGCTCCATAAATATCTTTTGAATAAAAGAAACAATATTGTAAGATGGTATGAAACCAACCTAAAAATGAAAAATTTTCTTAAAATGAATGTATTTTCTTAAATTCTTAACCTGGAAGAATGTCCCCTTCTGGACTAAATTGCAATGTGGAAATTATCGCATAGGTCTAGCATCCTCTCTCTAAGGGTGTCGAGAGGAATTGAGAAATGTACTCTTCCTCATACGTGTGGAAGTCTGGTTTACAAAGCCCCCCCTCCCCCAATCCAAGTACTTCACTTTTTCTTGTGACCGACTCATGTCTATAACTTCGGGGCGTCTTGCCTTTCTTTAATCCTGAAAGTGGTAACAAGTTCCCTAAAGAAATGTAAACATGGAACACATTCACTTATGTCTCATCTGGGACTTGCTCACTGCTCTAGGGCTGGTTCTGCCGTTAATGAAGAGTAAGGTTCCAGTCATCTCTCTTCTCCAACCCACAGGGTTTTTCATCTGCTAATGGGCAGGGTTGAACTGGGTGTCTCTAAGACCCTTGATACTATTATTCTTTTTGCCCTTTGTCTATAAACTGTCAGCTCTTAATTGTGAGTCACTCAATTCCTTTGTTATTTAATGACAGGATGGCTCTTCCCTCTGCCCACTCTCCCTGTCTTCACAACTTGAAATCACCTGCCCAAAACATCTAGCTATCATACCAAGTTGGATTCAGACTTATGAAAATACATCAACTGATTTGGATGAGTGGTACAGAAGTCCTCCCGTGAGATGTTAGATGCTGCCTCCGGGGTTCCTCTTTTCATTAAGCTGGTAGTTGGCATTTGGTATAGGGGATTTTTCACTTCCCGTGGCCAAAGGTACTTCACTCGCATATGCTAGTCCTCTGAGGCTGACGGTGGGTTTTCCTATCCTTTTCCAGGTACACAGTTGCTCCTAGCATGACCGTGATCTGATCAGCAACCACAAGAATCTGACTCCCGTGTGGGGTGCCTTAGTGCTGGGGCCTGGTCACCGCCCACAACTCCAGAGCTGCCATGGCTGCTGCCTCGACGTCCACCCCTGTCATTTCACAGCCCCAGGTATGTGATTCAAACCTGCATAGGTTTGGGCTAATCATAGTTTTGTTGAGTATTTCAATTGAATTTCAGAAAGTGTGTTTGACTTTGGAGATCATGTGTCTCCTTTGAAGTATCATTTGGTGGGGATTTTTTTGAAGAGTATTTTTGTGAGGGAGGTGCTTATGGTTTTCAGTGCCTAGGGTGTCTGGCTGTTACTGTAGGCATCAAACTCCAAATCAAGACAGTCAGTAGTAAATCCTGCTGTTGGCTTTTTTAGGGTTTATTTTGGAACAGATCTAATCTTTTTTTTTGGCTGCGTTGGGTCTTCATTGCTGTACGTGGGTGTTCTCTAGTTGCGGCGAGTGGGGGCTAGTCTTCCTTGCAGTGCGTGGGCTTCTCATTGCGGTGACTTCTCTGGTTACGGAGCACGTGCTCTAGATGTGTGGGCTTCAGTAGTTGCAGCACACGGGCTCAGTAGTTGCGGCACGTGGGCTCAGTAGTTGTGGCTCGTGGGCTCTAGAGTTGTGGTGCACAGGGCTTAGTTGCTCCACAGCATGTGGGATCTTCCCAGACCAGGGATGGAACCCATGTCCCCTGCATTGGCAGGCGGATTCTTAACCACTGCGCCACCAGGGAAGTCCAGAACAGATCTAATCTTACAACAAGTTTTCTGCATGTTGTCTTGATGTCCTCCTCCTATAATGATGATTATTTTGTCTTGACCTGTTCTAGTAACTTTGAGAAGAAAATGCAATTCCAGAAACTTCTGAACCACAGTAATATGAGTTACTTTTTCTGTCCAGTGAAGAACAGTCACATGGCAAGAACATTGTTCTGTTTTACAGTCGGATCTATTCAAGTATTAACTGGACTCTTTCAGTTTCAGCAGGCAGCATGGTATAGTGGGGAAACAGACTTTGGAGTCATTAGGCCTGTGCTCACATCTCAATTGCTGGATAAGGTGCCTTAGTCATGCTAGCCTCCCACAGCTTCCATTTCTTCTCATGTAATCATCTTTCACAGCATGGTTATGGGGATTAGAGGAGAGAAGCTATGCAAAGCATGTAGTACTCAACAAGTGTGGTTTCCCACTTGCTCTTCCTTTGTCTTCGTCTCTTCCTTTTGGACTGTGACCTCTGATCGCATTCATGAGAGTCACTTCTAGGGCAAGGTTGAAGAAAAAAGTACACCTTTGAGAAAAAGCCATATTGATTGAAATTTGAATCATTATGATACAAAATATTGTTCCATACTTTTTTTTCTTTGTATCATTTTGCAGGCTAAATTTTTTATATATTTCTTTTTTTTAATTGAATACAAGTTTTATATGATATGGGAGCCTTCATAAGGAAATGAAGATCTGAAGAAACAGACCTATGTATTTTTATGCTGGGTGGGGTTTTATTGGTTTTTTTTGTTTGTTTTTTTTTTTAAGTACAGTTGATTTACAGTGTTATGTTAGCTTCAGGTGTACAACAAAGTGATTCAGTTATACATATATAGAGAGAGAGCATGTCTGTGTGTATATATATATATTTTTTTCAGATTCTTTTCCCTTATAGGTTATTACAAAATATTCAGTAGAGTTCCCTGTGCTATACAGTAGGTCCTTGTTGTATATATTTCAGGTAGGCGTGTGTGTGTGTAAAGAAGGGGACAGAGGGAAAGGAAGGAGAGGGAGAAAGGAGAAAGGAGCATTTCCACTGTATTTACTATAAATGCTTTTCTTCTCTGAAAGACCTTGGAGTTTTATCACATGGATAGTCGTTGCTGTTCCTTGACATTATAAAGTTTGTATATCATTTTCCAGGATGTTTAGTGTTATCACCATCATGTGTATTTCTGTTTTCTGGTAAATGGATCATTGTCTTTTCAACACCTCATTTACTTTGGGTGTTTGGTTTCCATTCCCCTCAGTAGTGTTCTTGGTGCCCGAGAGAGACATGGTAAATGGGTAAAAAGATTTACTGCCTGTTACCGGAGGTCACCATTTCAAAGTCCACTGCACCTGTTCCCGTGCAATGACTATTCTTAGCCTTTTGTGGAGTGAGTTAGGCCCTAGTACAGGTTTTCTGGACAGGGTGTTTCAGCATCCCAGTCTCACTGCTCTCTTTTGTCAGCATTTCCAACAGCATCATCTTATCTACACATCTTCCCTCTTACACAAGCTACTATCAGCCAGTGAGTAATATAAATATTTTTAAATGACTCATTTAATGAAAACGTTTAGCACTGCCCTAGGTAGAAAGAGGTCATATTTAGTATAAACACTTGGGGAAATATATACTCTTGTAAAGTCTCTGTGGGGAAGTAAATTGGTCCAGTCACTCTGGAAAGTAATTTGACAGTATCTGTTAAAATTATAGACCTTTGCACATGCCCTGTTCCCATCTTGGTACCTATGTTAGAAACATGTGAGTCCAAGGAGGTGTGCAGGAAGATATTCATTGACGCATTCGTTGAAGGCCAAGAAGTACAAAACTTTCTAATATTCAATAGTAGAAGGACTTAATCAAGTTGGTCACGTTGATATGATTTTAATACTGCAGTTAAATGATGGATATCTGTCTATCTCAGCACAACTCTGTCTCCTCAAGATATCTCGTGGAGGGAAAAGAAAGCAAGATGCAGAATGATACTTACAGGAAGATATCATTAAAACTGTGAAACAAAACCATATGTTTTTAGGGATAAACATATGGTACATTAATGTAAATGTGTATAGTGAAAAGTCTGTAACACATATTGCCAACGGGAAAGAGATTGTCCCCAAGAGGGCAAAAATTGGATCTTGGGAGATGAAAAATCCCTCCAGAGCTTAACCTTGCCTGATGAAATCCTATTCCTTAATTTCTCCTTAGGGAGAATTTGAATTTAATTAAAATTTCATCCTTGAGCATCACCAATAGAAAAAAAAAAAGTTAAGAAACACTGGTCTAGAAGGCTCTTCAGTCACATTGCCTAGGTTCAAATCCTGGCTCCAGTATTTTGTAACTGAGCCTGTTGGGGGAGAGGAGAAAAGGTATCCACTCTCTCAGTGCCTTGGTTTCCTCATCTGCAAAATGAGCATCATCATGAAAAAGCCAACTTCATAGGGTGGTTTTAGGGTTGAAATGAGATCATGTGTGTAGAGCTTAGAACAGTATCTGACATATTGCTCAATACATCTCAGTATTGTTCAGCAAGCACTGTGGCAGGCCTAGGGATGCAAGAATAAATAAGATAAAGAAGGCTTTTGCCCTGTCAGAGTTTATAAATGTAGTGGGAAATACACAGATAGGGAAACAAAAAATTAGAATGCTGTGTCACAAATGCTATGATACAGGAAGAATGGGTGCTCTGTGGATAAAGTGGAACACCAGAAAAGACGTGTAGAATCAGGGGAGGGGCTTCTCGAAGGAAGACTGCCAGGCTGGGAGCTTGTGAATGAGGATGAGTTATTCTGGTAAGGGAGAGGAGACAGCCCTCTGAATGAATGTCAGGTGTCCCAAGGTGAGAGCTCACAGCATTTGCATGTGAGTTCAGGGGTGGTTGCCGTAGACTGGGGTATGAGGTTGTGAGCAGTGATGTCTAGAGCCAGCTCTGCCCGCTTACAAGATCTGATTGTTCAACTTTAAAAGGAATTTCGTGAGCCAGTTGACTTCATGCTTATAGCCTGAAATCAGCCAGGGTGGAGTATTTACACCACAGAAACTGGCAAACACAGGCCCTCATTCCTGAGCACCCATTGTTAAATACTTAGCGGCATACTTAAGGTTGTAGAAAAGGTAGATGTTTTAGGTTACAAAGTTGGAGAAGGTTTTGCAGGGTCTCGGAAGCCAAATGAAGGTATTTAACATTAACCTCAAACAAGCCTGTGTAGCTCGTGTGTCTTAGAGCTGGGTTCAGACCTTGACTATTAACAACTGTGTTGAAGCAATTAATTAAAGAATCTCAACCAGAGAAGTGAGTCCCATGATTCTCACCATGTGTTGGGAGCAGTAGTAGCTTCTGATAGTTGGGGGAACTCAAGCCCTCTCGGAAGGAGTCGGCTGTAAGCTGGGGTGTTAGGTCACAGAGAGAGGCAGCTTACCCTTCCGGAGAGATGCAGCTCATTGGGTCACTTGGTTCCCAGGATCCTCTCGCCCATGATGAGCATCTTGATTATATGTCAACTCTTCACATGTAATTTGTGCAGTCAGATTTTAATCCGAGGCTGATTTGCCCTTGCCCCCAAGCCTGTATTCATTGTAGTCTCTCCTATTATCAAGTTTTCCCCAGGTTCAGAGAAGGTAAAAGTAATTTAAATACAGCATCTCCTTAGGCAAGGCGTAATAAGCTGTTCACTCAATCAGCTTCACCCGGTATTGTCTGGCACATCAGCTTGCATTCTTTTAGAGTGAATTCAGGGACCTGTGCAAAGATAAACCCACATTCAAGTGTGAAAGGCCTGACAATCCTTTCCTAAGACAAAAACAACAATTTAAAAAAAAAGCTTTTGGTTTTGTTTGGTACTCTATTCATTTGGTAACAAAGAGCATTTTTCTAATCAAGGCTGCCTATTACTAGATATAAACTAATTAATATGAACAAAATAGCTGGTGATTGTTTCCAACAATAATAGGGAAGAAAGGTTCATTGTCACTCTTGCTGGAATTGCTGTTTAGTCAGTGAAAGATACGCCTGGTGCTTTGAAGTGGGACAAGTTTGTATTCCCTGCTTGACTCCTGCCTAGACTGTAAGATGGATTTTTGTTTGCTCATGCTGAGAGAGACAGCACCTTGTTCTGAAGCTAGATGAATACTGAGGCGAAACTGGGCTAGCAGCAGCAGGAAGACTGTCGCTGCTTTGTTGTTCTGCTAGTCCAGATAAAGAGCACCCAAAGGAAGCTCTGGAGATGTTTGCAGACAGGAACATACTCATCCTTTGGTTAAACGAACGCGCTCTTACCCTGCGGGGATGGGAGAATGTAGGGGATGGAGGTAGAATAGGTAACCAATGACCATTTTCTGTTTCTAGAATGCTGTTCAGCAGGACTTTAACGGTGGTTCATCCAGTTACTGTGGGTGGAGTATGGATTAAAAGTTTTATTTTCTTTTTGAATGGAGGGGTCAATAGTTCAATCCATGAATGGGTGGTTTGGGCTCTCTCAAACCGACCGGTAGTAGAGATCAGAAGAGGTGTTTAAGAACTTCAAAGGCGTTCGGATCTCACACCTGTGATTCCAGTAAGGAAGGAATCTTTGCCATCAGTATTTTACAAGGTATTTCATTCGTTCTCATTTGCTAAGTGGCTGTCTTGGTTTCAAGCCAAGGAAACGAAGATATTTTGATCCCTTCAAGTGATGTCCTGTAGCTTTCATTAAAGATATGAATTTGGATAGATGCTTAATGTCTTCATCTTCATCAACAGATTTGTTCCCCTAGTTCTTACCCAGTTCTCTGATATAACTAACAAGTAGGTCTCTACTTGGTGTCTGCTGGAAGACAGGTGTTTTTGAACATCATTACTAATAGGTTTTTAGAGGTTTCATTTCTGATATTAGAGAGTGGATACATTTGGATTAAAGCAGTTGAATTCCTTGTTCAGTGGGTTGTGTTTTTTGAGATTGAAAGACTTCTGTTTTGTTTTTTGGGTTTTTTTTGGAACTTTGTATTATGCAGTTTTCAAACATTCACAGAAATCAAAAGAATAATATAATGAATCCCAATATAGCCATCACTGAGATTCAACAGTTATTAACATTTGGCCAGACTTGCTTCACCTTCTCCCATTTTGGGGGGATGAAATATTTTAAAGCAAATCCTTGGCATCCTGTTATTTTATCTCAGTCCTCATACATCAATATGCATCTCTAAGAAAGAATTCACTTATATAACCACAGTCCCATTCTTACACATAGCAAATGATAAACAACATTTTAATGTCATTTTCTACTCGTCCATATTCAGAATTTCCCAATTGCTTTTCTCAAAAGTGTTTTTGCAGTTGGTATATAAAGTGTTATCTTTTAAAAACACTGATTAGATCAGTTTACTCTTCTGCCTGAAACTATTCAATGACTTTTTAATGTTTAAAAATGGAATTGTTGCAATTGTTAAATTATCAGTCCCTAAAGTAAGGGATCATGGCTATCTTGGTAGTAACTTTCTTTTGGACTAAAGTGTGAGCAATTACTTGTAGTATGACGTATGTTTCCAGTGCCACATAATGAAGACATAGTGTGGTCTGGCTTCACCTACCCAGAGAAAAGAGAATGCGTGGGCTTAGATCCAGGTGAATTTTGGTTCAGATATAGGTTTAAATCCCTTTCAATATAGATCTCTCTTCAGCTAATTTTTTTTTTTAATCTCTAGAATTCAAATAATATACACTGTGCTCACAGATTTAAATGGCAAAATGTCTGCTAGGTGCTTTGTACAGTATTAGCCTCTTAATAGATCCCTGACATATGTTAGTTCCTTCCTTTTTCCCCATAATTATTCCCCATAGTTTTTTGCAGGGAGTGAGTGGGTACCTCTACATATGGTCTGTGTGTATGACGCGCATATGTGTAGTATGCCAGAAGATCCATCAGAGGAAAGCCAAGTTGAATAAACACTAAGGAAAACTCCAGTGTATTGCCAGGAATAAATGCGTGTGGAGATAAACACTGAGATTTCTGACTTACTCCACCTTGAACCATGTTTCTATTAGAAGTTAAATTTGTTCTCATATTGCAATTTGAATTCATCTCTGCCCCCTTTTGTGTTTATAAACACAGATAAAGTTTGAGACGATATCTTATTTCAGAATCCAAGGGCACATTTGGAGTTTTCTATTCATAAGATAAAATTTTACTGGGATACCTAGGGCAAACCACAAATGAGACCTTTCATGTTTGTTTCTTTTTCTTTCTAATTGGTTTAGTCTTTAATGATTAATGGAGCCAATTCTTTTTTTTTTTTTTTTTTTGATTTTAGGAAATCCCTTATATATATATATATTTTTTTTACCTTTTAACTTTTTATTTTGAAATAATTACAAATTTAGAAAAATCAAAGAAAAAACAAAGCACAGAAACTTCCCATATACCTTTCACTCAGCTTCCCCTAATGTCACCATGCTACGGAACCTTAATACAATTAAGAGAAACCAGGAAAGAAAATACTGATACAATATGGTGAAGTAATCTGCAGACCTGAGATGAATTTCACCAGTTTTCCCAATAGTTTTAATGATTAATGGAGCCAATTCTTTATCCTTCAGAGTGATGTGGCTTCTTCCCTCTTACTGCCCATGATGGGGCTCTTGGCCTATTTTCCTTTTTACACTCCTACCTTCTCCAGTTGTTTTGCTTTGAACTTTAGTTGCAGCTATTCCATGAATAAAAGCTAAGGTGGGAAAATGCCCTGCTGTTTTTACCAGCTGAGGAGATGGTAATCAGAGGGTGCAGGGGAGTTTTGTCTTTTGAGAACTGTACCTTGCTGTAATAAGACTGTCATTTAAAAATTCCACCTTGGGTGATACTACCAAGTGATGATACTGAGTGATGATACTACCATTTGGTAATCACATAGCATCCCTTAAAGAACTGCCTGTAAGCTAGACTTATTCCATTTCGTAAATGATTATCCTGGGCAGGCTCAGGCTGGGAGAGAAGCGATAGTGGGTTGTTACCTGCTCCTTAGCATCCGATAAAATGTTTCTGAAAGGGATGAATTCCTGAAAGGCAAGGTTAGGTATTAAGCAACTTTCAAAGATTCAGACAACCTTTGGTAGCAAGAGCACCTGCCCTGTAGGAAGAGGGATAGGGTATGGTTGTTGGTGAACAAGATATTTGCCCCATTTAAAAGTATTTGCACTGAGATGAACTTCCACCAGCCAGCATAGGGAGGTTTGAAGCCTTAGTTCAAGCCTGGGAGAAAAAGTCATTCATCTGGATTCAGGTTTGGGCCCCAACTCCAAGGGCTTTGCATATTCTAGAACTCTGTTTAGCATTACCTTAACTGTGGTTGATCAAGTTACTGAAGTCACCTGGCAAAAACCTGGCAAAAACCAAGGGCCCAGGAAGAAGCCCAGCCCTATGGCCTGTGCTCTGGGCTTACCTCTGACATGCTGGTTTGTATATGGATACACAGTGGGAACTCAGGACTCAGAGGTTATGGTCAGGCATAGATGTGACAAGTCAGATGGAGACACTCAGCTGCTGGTCAGCTCACTGTCTCATTCAAGACCAGCTTGGAAAAGCAGAGCAACAGAGCCTGCAGCTGGGAATTCAGCTCTATATCAGCGGAGAAAAAAGGTAGAAAGAACAAGGTGGCGAATGACAGGGAATCTGAGAGGTTGTAGTCCTGTTGTGCCACGATGTTTAACTCAAATGATGTATCCGGAATATACATTTATTCTTATGAGAACTTTTCTGCATGATTTTTTTCTCAAACATATTAAAAAATAGCATTAAGTATTTAAAATATTAAAAACGGCCTCTTTTCAGTTGCACATCTTATTGCTTTCCTCTAAGCTAGTCACAGAAAAAGCATCGAGAAGCTGTTTGTAAGAATAAGAGAATACAGTAAGTATGGGTAGTAGAATACAACAAGAACTTAAAGAATAGGTATACAACCCTATTTTTTAAAAATTGAGAGGCGGGGCGCGGTAACGGACGCCTGGACCCCGTGGCGGCAGCGGCGTGTTTAGTGAGGCCTGGCAGGGCTTAGAGGCCCGGCCGGCCCGTGGCCGCAGCCGCGGAGCCTGAGGCCGGGGCGTCGTGCGCAGGCGCTACCCGGCTGGGCCGCGAGCCGCCCGCGGCCTCGGCAGCGAGGCCTTCCTGATGCCGGTTGGGGCTCTGCGCAGCAGAGCGGAGGATGCTCCCGGGCCGCGGGCGTGGTAGAAAGCCGGCGGCCCGCTCCCCCGCGGGCGGTGGATGCGGCGGCGGCGGCGGCGGCAATGGACGCCCTAGAGGAAGAGAGCTTCCCGCTGCCCGTCTCTTCGCCTCTGATGCACAATTTGATGCTGTGGTTGGATATTAAGAGGACATTATCATGGATGGTGAGTTCCAGCTATTACAGAGGAATTGCATGGACAAGTACTACCAGGAGTTTGAAGACGCAGAAGAGAGTAAGCTCACCTACTTTTAACGAATGTATTTCTTTGGTAGAAAAGTATATAGAAGAACAGCTGTTGGAGCGGATTCCTGGATTTAACATGGGGGCTTTCACTACAACTTTACAGCACCATAAAGATGAAGTGACCGGTGACATTTTCGACGTGCTTCTCACGTTTACAGATTTTCTAGCTTTTAAAGAAAGCTTTCTGGACTACCGAGCAGAAAGAGAAGGCTGGGGACTGGACTTAAGCAGCAGTTGAATGGTGACTTCATTGTGCAGATCATCTTCTATGCCAACTTCCCAGAAGAGTCTGCGGCGCTAGGTCCCACCTGCAGGTAATGGGATCTTTCTAGACATCACCAGGCCAATAGACTGGGAGAGGCTTTGGCTAATGATGTCAGAAGAATATGTCTTGGAAAGACTGACTCTGTTCTACAACTCTTCACTAATGCTAAGTATTGATGGGTCAGAAGAAAATTACCTGACTTCCTGGACACGTTCTTGTCTTCGGTAACCCTAGTACTCCTCCCTGAGTAGACACCTCTCGCAGGAGCTTCTGAGTCTGGCTTCTGCATCAAGCCCAAGACCAGCATTCCACCTGGGGGAATTCCACCAGCATGCATGTTGGTGTGCCCATGTTGGAAGAACCCTATCATCAACTCTCTTGGCCCAGCAGGCCTTGCATGTCCCACCAGGCTTTTTGTGCACTCACAGCTTTTTATATGGGTCAGAGTTTCAGTCCTGCAGCCTCAGTGGGGTTTTTGACTGGGAGTATTTATCTAGGGGTTAACTCAAGCTAGCTGCCCATCTCAAGATTTCTGAAAATCCTATCACAGCTAGTCTTGGCTGTAGGAATCAACTTAGATTCCCTTTACCTAAAAGGTGCATGTGAAAATCAATTCCTAGTCTTACATGTACAGTTCTTGTATCACTGTCTTCTGCTGGTCCTGATGTAGTCCCATTGTTTCTATAACTCTCGTTTACGTGTTTTTTAAAAAATATTTTTATAGATGAATACTCAGGCTAACCTAGTGGATATAATCTTGGAACTTCCATGATTACCCACTTCAAGATCAAAATATTATATGCTGTGTGCTTTTTAGCTGTTAGTGCTATGAAAGCAAACATGCTTGCTACGTTGGTGTTCCCATTTTACTGGGTACCAATGAATGTATGCTGGAAGTAGGCTGAAAGGTTTCCTTTCTTAGAGCGTGTTAATGTTTGTGCAGGTTTGCTTAAAACCCTTTCTGTGTAAAACAGCTCCTTAGGTTTTCTGTTGGGGTAGGGGCTCTGCACTTACTTCTTACTGTCAAAATAATCCTACCAAGATAGTGTTCCACTGGTCTAGCTCAGTAGGAGGTAGCAAACAGCTTTGCTGGTCATCTGTCTGCTTGGGTTTAGTTCACTGGTTTAGTACAATGTTTGATAGAACATGACTGACAAGAAAACATGGATGTCACATGTCTAGAAAGAAAAACTGTAGTAGTTCAATTCCCAATGTGTACCTTAGTTGTTATTTTGTTTTTATTTTTATTTTTCAAGTAAAAATAAGAATCTCTGCTGACTTTTCACTTGGCTGTTCTGGTTTTAAAGGATGAGCTATATGGGCTGTGTGTTTTTCTGTACCGATGTGGCACTTATTAAATACTTTCTACCATGAGTAAAAATAAAATAAATAATAAAAAATTGAACACCTACAACTAATACAATGATCTATGTCAGTTATATCTCAATTTAAAAAACTGTTCAATGAGAAAACTACCCCAAAATCCTGTATACAAATGCCTTAGAAGTATCAAGTATTTAAGAATAACTCTAATAATAAATTTGGTATAAGGACTCTGAGATTATTTATAAAACCTTATTAATAGACATTAAAGAAGACTTAGAGAGATACCATGTCAATGCATTGTGAGATTCATTGATTTCATGTCCGTTCTCTTTAAATGTGTCTGGAGATCGAATGCAGTCACAGTAAAAATTCCAAAAAATTGTCTTGAAATCTCACGAGCTGATTCTAACATTCATATCAAAATACAAAAGGTCAAAACTAGCCAATATCATCTTGAAGAAGATGACCGAGGTGGGAAAAAGTGATCTTCCAGATATCAGAATTTATTATAACATTTTAATAAATAAGTCAGTGTGGTATTTGTATAGGGATAGATAAACCATTGGAAGAAATAGAGCCTAGACACCAATCCACACGTATTATTGTAAAACAAATGGATTTGAAACAAGATAATAAAGAAAGATATTCTGTTCTTAGCCTATGGAAATAAAAAGGGCCACGAGAAAATAATTTTCTTCATCGGATGAATTATTTAATTATCTTGTTTTGATCTGTGAGTTCAAGAAGGCTGCATTTTAGAGGTGGTGTTTGATTTATGAAGGTTTAAACCCTCTGGGTTACTTGATTTAAAAGTTTCAGGAGAAATGGATATTACAGAAACTGAATAATAACTCAGTCCTTAAAACGTGGTGTGTTTCTCTCTATTTTACAGATGAGGAAACTAACTTCTAAGAGGAGAGTGTTAAATAATTTATTCAAGTCATATTAGTAAACAAAACAACTGGAATTTGAACCCAGGTCTCACCAATTCTGGGGTCTAAACTCTAAGCTACTAGAAATCTGTAATGTTATCTCCCAGACCCTTTGCTGTCTCCCAGGAAATAGGAATGTTAAGTGAAGCATGAACATGTATTTCAGTTTAAGGTGTGTGTTTGTTATTTTAAAAATATGTTGGGGTATATGTATATGTATAGCTGATTCACTTTGTTATACAGCAGAAACTAACACACCATTGTAAAGCAATTATACTCCAATAAAGATGTTAAAAAAGAAAATATGTCAAGCATACAGAAGAGTGTAGAGAGTGTTATAATACAATAGGATGTCTATTACCCAGCTTTTAAAATGTTAACATTTTGATGTGATTGCTTCAAAATCTTTTGGGTGAAGATGGTCAAAAGGTACAGACCTCCAGTTGTAAAATAAAGAAGTCCTGGGGATGGAATGTACAACATGGTGACTATAGTTAATAATACTTACATTGCATTATTGAAAGTTGCTGAGAGTAGATCTTAAAAGTTCTCATCACAAGAAAAATTTTGTAACCATGGATATGGTGATGCTTCTTAACGAGGCTTATTATGGTGATCATCTCACAATGTATACAAATATCGAATCATTATGTTGTACACCTGAAACTAGTGCTATATGTCAATTATACCTCAATAAGAAAGGTATATTTTGGTTATTTTATCCATTCTCCAGTTGACAGATATTTATATTGCTTCTAATATTTTGATATTATAAAAGAGTGGCAATGAAAATTCTTGTATATGTCTCCTTATGCACATGTGTGAGTTCTTCTGGCGTTAGAATCTCTCAATCACGTGTATGAACATGTCCGATTTAAGTGGTTTTTGCCAAACTGTTTTGCAAAGCAGTTGCACTGAAATTTTATTCCCACCATAACTGTATGACAGTCTTCGCCAACTCTTAATATTTTCAGACTTGTTAAATTTTGCCCACCTGATGGAATGATTAATTGGGTCTGGCGGCAGTTTGTATTTAACTTTCTCTGATTCCCCGGAAGGGTAATTATCTTTTCATGTGACGACTGGCCATTTAGTTTTCCTCTTCTATGAATTGCCTGTCCCCATCTTTGCCTATTTTGCTATTGGATTGTTTGGCTTTTCTATTTTGATTTGTAAACTAAGCCTTTTTTATGTGCATTGCCAGACTTTTTACTATTCTTCAGCTTTTCTTTTCACTGATTAGGAAGTCTTTTGCTGCACGGAAGTCTTGAATTTTGTCAATGTTTTGGTCTTGTTTAGAAAAATCCCCCATTCACAAATTATAAATATATTCTTTATTTGCTTTTTACATATGTCTTTATATCACCTGAAATTGATTTCTGGGTATGATATGACATAGACAGTCAATTTGTTTTATTTTTTCATATAGATGAACAGTTCCACTGTTTTCCCCATTGGTGGGTAAAGCCATGTCTCTTATATCGAGTTACCATAGAAATGTGTGTTTCTGGTTCTTTATTCTATTCCATTGGCTGTTCATGTTTTTCTGTGCCAATATCATGTCTTATTTTATCACTTTAAAATAACATATTCTTTTCCATAGGGCATCTAGTTCTTTGTTTTCCAAGTTATCTTGGATACTCTGGTTCTTCTGTACTTCTGTAGCAGTGTTTAGGGAGCCTGTCAAACTTCGTGAAAAACCCTTTTGGGATTTTCATTTTATTGCATTGAATTTATATATTAATTTTGGGAAAATTGACATCTTAACACCTTTTTCTTCCCATGAAATATTATCTCTTCAATTATTTAGGTTTCGCTGTAAGCTTTTGAATATTTAGACTTATTCCTAGATACGTTAGACCTTTTGTTATTGTAAATGGGTTGTCCTTGAAATAATAATTAAAAAATTTTTTTCTGGTGTTTCTGTAGGAACACAGTTGATTCATGTGGCTTGATAGTTAATCCAGCAAATTTACTAAACTCTGTTAGTACAGTTTGTTTATATATTATCTTGCATTTTATATGTAACTGATTAATCATTTGTGAAAAAGAGTAAGTTTTTCTTTTCCAATTCTTTCCTTTGTTTTTTTTCCTTATTGTTTTGCCTATAATCACCAATACATGCTAAAAGCAACTGGTGATTGAATCACCTTTGTTTTGTTTCTGCCTTAAAAGGGAATATTTCCATCAAATATGACAGTTGCCATACATAAATCTTTTACCAAGTTAAGGAAATTTCCTTCTAACCCTAGATTGCCAAATTATCATGAAAGGCTATTTAAATTTACCAAACGCGTATTTCCATTTCTAGTGAGATGATCATTGGCCTTTCTTCTTTCCTTGAATTTGCTCGTGTGATGAATTCTATTACCAGATTTTTAAATGTTAAATATTCTTTGCATTCTGGAATAAACTCTATTTAGTCACACCTCTCTCTCTTTCCCTATATCTAGATCTACAGATATAGAAGCTATATTTTATTTAGGAACTCTTCATTTATGTTCTTAAATAATACTGGCCAGTAATTTATTTCACTCTTAATCTCCTTTTTGTTCTTGTACCATGGATGTGCTGGCTTCATACAAATATAACCAAATAAACTGAGAATGGAAAATCAAAACGGTAATATGAGGTAATTTTAGGTAGGTTTCAAAACAAATGGAAGTAAAATGCTGAACCACAGTAACAGGGGAGCCAGAGGTGTTGGAGTGAAAGCTCATCGAGGGAAGAGGATTACCTTTAGACTTCAAGTCAAGTATGCATGTTAAAATATTAAAGATAAGCATGAAAGAGTAGAAATGGAAATGTAACTGGAACCAGTTGAAGTGGAGAAGGGAGAATGCAAAACCTCAATCGGTTCAGTCTTCTCTTTAGTCTGATATTCTTGGGTCCTATCCTACTGTGTACTGTTCTGCTGATTCTCATACATGGTATCCTTCCTGTGTGTTTGTAGTCTTTGGGATGATGAATTCATCATCAGTGAGGCTTATTCGAGAGAATCCTGTGTGGCTGTCCTGAGGTCTGGCCCTCTGGAGAGGTTTGATGCTTGCTAGTAGCAGCACGTGGATGGGAGGGGGGGCGGAGATATCACAGGCTAAGGACTGTGGTTTGTGTTAATTTCTCCTTCTGTGGGTTCTCAGATTTGGCAGAGGTCTAACTTCATTCTCAGACTTGGCAGAAGGTCTAACTTCAAATCCCATCTTGATTGGGAAGGGAGGGGTTTTGATTTCTGAAGGGAGTCTTTTAATTTATTTATTTCCCAACCTGGAGCCTAAGCTGAGACAAACTTCCTTGTTCTCCCCAGTGCACCTGGGTAGATTATTTTTTCTGTTCCACTCTTTTACTGATAGGGAGATCTTCGAGACTCCTAGCTTAACTACTGGGTCTCAGTTCTAAGTCACTTCCTCAGTCAAGGCCAAGGGCTCATTTCTTTTTCCCAGTTATATTTAATGCCCTGTCTGCATGATCCTGACAGTGTGCTGCCAGGGCAGCCTATCACCTCAGTTTGCTGTTCCCTTTTAGCTCAGCAGTGTATCTAAAACACTATATTTTTTCTCCAGCATGTCTTAGTGTTTTTAGGCTTGTTTGTTTGTTTTCCATTTCTTCCTCTTGGGCCCAGACTCAAAATTCTCTCTGGAAATTCAACTAATATGATGTCACTCACTCAGCCTGTTACAAGGGGCCATAACAGATACAAAGTATTTTTATTGATTTACACTTGTTTTCCATAGTTTTCTTTTTTACATGTGTGTACATCATATTCACGTACATTGTTACTGTATAAGAAGTAGCATTTTATGTACTTTTTCAGATAAAGTTTAAAAAAATCTAGTAGTTGCGCATTCTTCAGCTACTGTGAGGCTAACTTTCTAACTTTAGAACATTTTTAGTTTGCATCAGCATTGTTTTGTGTCCTATTTTCTGATTATAGTGGTAGATCATTCCTTTTTTTCTTTTTATTGTTTCTAATTTGAGACTCCAAAAAGTGAGAACTATTTTTCTTGTTAATAGAGACTTAATTGCATTTAATTAAATTCTGTCCCATCTCTTTTCAGTCTTTTTTTGGTGGGGGGAGGAAGAGGGAGGAAATGTGTGGAAGGTCTGATTATTTTAGATTTAAAAACTAGAATTGAAGAGCCCTTAGAGATATCTTATTTTACAAATGAGAAATTGACACTCAGAGCAGTTATGAGACTTACTGAAGCTGGTGAGCATCAGAATCAGGAAGAAGTCCTCACCCACTCCACTGTTGTACTTTAACAGAAGTGGGAAACCAAATAGGCTTGATTTAGATCTTATTACTGGTCCTTTATTCAGTATAAATTAAAATCTCCCTTTAGGATGTCAGTAGAGTACATATTTACATTCTTATCTAAATGCTTACTAAATCATAAAGGTTTAGTTACCAGTTCGTGAGCTTGTGCTAAGTGCTCCCTTCTCCGCTTGGCTAATGAAGGTGTAGTTGTCTTTCAGGAGATTAAATACCACACTGGATGGACCGTGAGTGACCCCACACCAGGCGCCCAGGTGTTTCATGTTGGTACCCCTGGAAGGCATAGCGTAGTGTAGTGCCATGCCCCATACCTGGCGTTCCAGAAATGTTTGTGAATGTGCCAGTGAAGAAATGAAGTGCATAGCGAAGATGAACACCCTCTGTGTCTCTTTAGAGTTCAGGCTTGACAGAGTGTTATGGCTTTTGAGATCACACGATGGGTGAGGTAAATTTTTGAGATTTGGAACATCTGTTTCTGTAGAGCAGCGAACGAGGCCTCCTCCCTCCACCCCATCATCCTGAAATGTAATTGGTGGATGTGCAAAGGGCGTGAGTATGGACTTCTCTTTTTAGCTTCGAGGACAGTTTATTTTTGGAATCATTCTATTTTGTTTACATCTTTGTTTCTTGGGCAGGGCGGAATTCTGTAACTTATTACAGAGAAATTTCTAATTATAGTCATCAGGATTTTGGAATAATGAACTTTAAAAAAGTATTTGAGTTTTGTCTGATTATATTCTTGTTTCCCCCTAAATTTATTGCAACAGATACTACTTTTCTAAAGAAGAAAATCATTTATAGTCTTATCTATATAAATTTCACAGAATTGTCATTCTAGACATCGTTTTTTTACTCTATTTTCTCCAGTAATATGAAAAGTAATCATCTTTTAGTATATTAACTACTCAATTTGGTGGCTTTTGAATCGATTATATTTAAACTTATTTTTGAAAATTATTGTTACAACTTAAATAGTATGTTTTGATTCATACCTGAGTAATAAGAGAAAATGAACAGATATTTCCATACTTCTCTTCCCCTATTTTTAAGTTCTTATTGATACAGTGATTTTAGTTCCAGATGATTATTAATTTATTGTCTTTATAATAAGTATACCCTCAAGAGTTATTTTTAATTTTTTATTTATTTACTTTTTTTGCGGTATGCGGGCCTCTCACTGTTGTGGCCTCTCCCGTTGCGGAGCACAGGCTCTGGACGCGCAGGCCCAGCGGCCATGGCTCACGGGCCCAGCCGCTCCGCGGCATGTGGGATCTTCCCGGACCGGGGCACGAACCCGTGTCCCCTGCATCGGCAGGCGGACTCTCAACCACTACGCCACCAGGGAAGCCCAAGAGTTATTTTTGATATTTGTTTTATAACCATTTGGAGAGCAGTTACTTAGACTCAATTTTGTTTTGTGTATTTTTGATGCTTACTGCCAGTCTTTCTATTCTGTTGTGGTTTTTATTTTTACTTTTTTCATGGCTTACTTGCATTTGTATTTTCTTTAGGAAGGAAATGTAGATGATGATCTTTTGGAGCTCCCACATCTCTGGGACTGTTCTTTATTATCCCCTATGAGAACATCAGTATAGCTGGCTGTGGAATTTATGATCTCAGACATTTTCTCCATATAATGGAGATTTTTTTCCAAATTGAAGTATAATCAAAATAATGGAGATTTTGATTGGTTGTGTTCTATCTTTTGGAATTCTACAGCAGAAGCTTAGCAATACCATATTTTTCTCTCTTTCTCTCAATATTTGATTTGTTTGCTTTTTGTTTATTTTTTTATATTTTTAGAATTTCGAATGTTAACCTTGAGATTCCAAAATCTAACCTAGCTGTATCAGAATTTTAGTGATTTTTTAAAAAATTTTATTTATTTATTTATTTTTGGCTGTGTTGGGTCTTCGCTTCTGTGCGTGGGCTTTCTCTAGTTGTGGCGAGCGGGGGCCACTCTTCATCGCGGTGTGCAGGCCTCTCACTGTCGCGGCCTCTCCTGTTGTGGAGCACAAGCTCCAGACGTGCAGGCTCAGTAGTTGTGGCTCACGGGCCTAGTTGCTCTGCGGCATGTGGGATCTTCCCAGACCAGGGCTCGAACCCGTGTCCCCTGCATTGGCAGGCAGACTCTCAAACACTGCGCCACCAGGGAAGCCCAATTTTAGTGATTTTAATCGACTCTTTTGTAATTTATGTAAACTTAAACCAGTAATCTGAGGTCTTTCTCCTTAAGCAATAACTTTTCTTATGCTTCAAGCTGTGTTACTTAAGCTTTGTCCTAGGCTTACTTGGAAAGCTAGTTATGTTTGGAATGTTTTTCCTATACGTGCCTTCTTTCCTTTTATTCTTATCTCTGACCATCTTCTCTGAGCACTGAGTAAACTTCCTAAGTTTGTTTTCTATTTGCCATTTCAGTTTTCTGGAATTTTTTTTTTTTTTTTTTTTTTTTTTTGCGGTACACTGGCCTCTCACTGTTGTGGCCTCTCCCGTTGCGGAGCACAGGCTCCGGACGCACAGGCTCAGCCGCCATGGCTCACGGGCCCAGCCGCTCCGCGGCATGTGGGATCCTCCCGGACCGGGGCACGAACCCGCGTCCCCTGCATCGGCAGGCGGACTCTCAACCACTGCGCCACCAGGGAAGCCCAGTTTTTGGAATTTTTATACATCATTTCATTGCCTGAATTATTGTTTTTAGTTGAAAAATAGTTTTTCATCTCTTTGGTGGGCTCAGTGATGAAGTTCTAATGATGTCCGTTGCATATTTAATCCTGGAACCACTGAATAGGCTAATTTACATGGCAAAAGGGGCTTTTCAGGTGTGATGAAGTTCAGGATTTTGTGATGGGGAGATTATCCTAGGTTATCTGGGAAGGTAATCACAAGGGTCCCTAAATGTGGGAGATGGAGGAAGAAGAGTCAGTGTTAGAATGATGTCAGTGTGAGAAAGACTTGGCTGGCCATTGCTGGCTTTGAAGCTGGAATGGGGCCAGGAGACAAAGAATGTGGGCCATCTCTGCAAGTGGGAAAAGACAGAAAAATTCTCTTCTAGAGCCTCTGGAAAGGAACACAGTCCTGCCAGCACCTTGATTTAGCCCAGTGAGCCCCACTTCGGACTTCTGACCTCCAGAACTGTAAGATAATAAATTTGTCTTTTTAAGCTACTAAATTTGTGGCAATCTGTTACAGTAGCAATGGGAAGCTAATATAATCTCTATGTAGTTTTTTCTGAAAAAAAAAAAAATTTTTTTTTTTTGTCTTCGTAATGGCTGGCTCTATTTTCAGTGCTTGTACCCTAACAAAGCATTTTGAGGATCAAATCAGAAATATCCTAGTATTTAATCTTTTCCATTCCCCCTTTTTCTTTTTTAATAAATCTGCTTCAAGGGGAGGTATTTTCTGTTATCCTTTAGGATGGCCATCTCCTCCTCTGAGATCGTTTTCTCCCCATTGTGTTGGCTGATTTTTTCTGTTTGCCGTATCATTATAACCATGACTACCTGAATGTCTTGTAGTCCAAGCACAGTTGAATTGCATTCTCTCAGAGCTCGATGTGGGCTTCTGCCTAAATCCATCAGGTCCTGAAAAAGGAAAGAAGCACTTTCACACTACCCTTGTGACTACCATTGAAGATGCTGCCAGGGTGTCCTTCACTTATTCTCCAGATCTGCTGCTTTTTGCAGATGATAGGAGAAAAGTTTTAATTCTTCTTTCAATTCAGTCCTGTTTTACTAAATCTAGCTGAAATTCCTGAAGTTTTTCTCAGGTATATTCTACCCTTACTATTTTTAATTCCTGCTGTATTTTCTACTGCTTTAATATTTAGTTGGCAATTTGATTAACTATAGAGTCCTGACCCACAATATTCTTAATATAGACTTTTAAATCTGAAATAGACCTTATGTATAATTTAGTCCAATTTCCTCATTTAACAGATGGTAAAACTGAGAGGTTCAAAAAATCATGTAAGTTATGTCATTAAATACGGTATGGTTTTTATGGTATCACTACTCAATTTTTGAGAGATAAGAGATGGAATAGAACCAGGTCACATGCCATTTGCTGAGTAAACACTGGATACCTTCAGAGAAAATTTTTCAGTTTAATTCATCTTAGCATATTGGGGCTTAAAAAGCCAATTTATACTTTATTTTGTCATTCTTAATTATATGGTTTTTCTATGTGGGAAAAGCAAAGAAGCTGTTCATATCACTGTTTGACTTTGTTGGCAGTTGGTGTTTAGAAGTTGGAATGCTGTGAAATACTACATGCTTCCTGTTTGATTAAGAAATTTCTTTGTCTGGAGAAAGTAAATGGTTACAGGGGCTAAAGGAAAGAACAGAATTTTCATTTATATAATATTTATGATTTTTTTAATATCCTTTGCAGAAAGAAAACTTGTGAAGTATAAACGTTTTTTTGAATTATCTTTAATTTATTAAAGCAATCAGTATATATTTAGAATCTAATCTAATAGTTGGATGCTATACAACAGTGAATGAGAAAGCTAGAATCTCTGCCGTCATAATGCTTACAGCCTAGTGTGGGGAGGTGTCAATAGATAGTGAAGCAATTGTTATACAGTGTGGTAAGTGTTGTTATAGGAGTAATGCAGGGAACTGTGGTAGGAGGCACCTTGCCCAGACATGGGAAGATCTGGGGAGAATGACTGGAAATAATAATATTTCAACTGGTACATGAAGAATGAGTATAAGGTGAAAATGGGGGGAAGATTGTTCTAGGCCAGTGGTATTCAAAGTGTGGTCCTTAGCCCAGGAGCATCAGTGTCATGTGGGGCCCCACCTCAGATCTGCTAAATCAGACAGATGTGGTCATCAAGCTGTGTTTTACAAACCTTCTGGGTGCTGATGCAGAAAACCTCTGTTCTCAGCGATGCTGAGAACCAGAGGTGAGAGAGAGCACAGTATATTAAATAGAGCTGAAGCAGAGAGTTTAAAGTCATTAATAGCTTGAGTTGAGGCTGGAGAGGCCTCATAAGGAGGCCAGATAAGGTGGTTGAAGAGTATGGATTTTTAGCTTAAGTGCACTTGTTAGCCATTGAAGCGTTTTTAGTAGAGGAACAGTTTGGGCAACTTTGTCTTTTAGAAAGATCACTAGAGAAGTGATTGGTGCTAGGTAGAAAGAACACCTAGGAAGCCAGTGTAGTAGTAATGCTGGTGGCCATGAGGATGGAATAGTAAACAGGTTGAACAGATACTTAGGAAGGAGAAGTTACAGGGTATGGTTATCGGTTAAATGATGAAGATGAGGGGAAAAGGAATTCCCACGTTTAGCATTCAGGCCACTATAAAGATAATGGTTCTCTAGCCTCTGAAATAGTGACCGCGGGAGGAACAAGTTGGGGAAGGTTATAAGTTTGAGCTTGGTTTTGAACACAGAGACAGAAGTAATTATGAGGTTGTCAGAGATAACAGTGGGCAATTTGGTATTTGCTTAGCGCTAAGGAAAGAAATAAGGGTCAAATATGTAGATGTGGGAGTATTTGAGATATATAAGATAATTGAAATCTTGGAAGACATATTAGAAAACTCAATGAAAGTGTGTTGAATGAGAATATAGGGTAGAAACAGTAATGTTGCACAGAGGATGGGGAACCTCAGAAATGACTGAGAAGGACCAACCAGGGAGAGAGAGATCAAGAGCCAGGATAGTATGATGTCATGATAGCTAAAGAAAGAGAATTTTCTAAAAAAGAGGCTCCCAGTCATGTATCTGATGCTTTGAGGGGTTAGTAAGGTGAGAACTGAAAAATTTCCATTAGAACAGCCACCAGATTGGTGTGATTTGGGGAAGTTAATGTGAAACTCAAGAATTGACTAGAGTGGATTTGATGGAGGGGAAGGGGGAGAAGCTGTACCATAGGTAATTGAGAAATTTGTGTGTGTCCAGTGAGACACTGGAGAGCAATTGGCTATGAAGGGGAAAAATCATCAGAGCTGGAAGCCAAACAGGAAGTTATATGGGGATTTCGTTCTTTCTTTCTCCCTCCCTCTCTCCCTCTCTCCCTCCCTCTCTCCCTCCCTCTCTCCCTCTCTCCCTCTCTCCCTCTCTCCCTCTCTCCCTCTCTCCCTCTCTCCCTCTCTCCCTCTCTCCCTCTCTCCCTCCCTCTCTCTCTCTCTCTCTCTCTCTCTCTCTCTCTCTCTCTCTTTCCCCCCCTCCCTCCCTCCCTCCCTTCTTTCCTTCCTTCCTGTCTTTGGTAGAGATTAAACTTACTTGTATATGGATAGGAAAGATTCAAGAGAGAGGAGAAGGAGTGAGGAGGGACTTGAAGAAAGAAAGCAATTTATAGAACAAGATTCTGGAAATAGTAAGAATGGATGGGATTCAGAACACTTGGATGGCAAAGGCTACACCTTTTCCATTGTAACAGAAGGGGAAGAAAAAAATGGGTTTTTGAATAGGTAATTTTAAAGGAAAAAGAGTTTCAGTCTGATGATTTCTAAGTTTCCTCTTTTGGCAACTGCTGCTGGAGAGAGGGAAGGTGAGACTCGAAAGAGAATAATAAATTTAGAGTATTTACTGTGAAGAAGATACAGAATAATAATTAGGGGGAAAATCAGATTTCTTGTGGCATTAAATTCTCAGTTGAGGCAAGACATCATGTGAATTTATAGCAGAATCAATCTGCCAGATATGTTGATTTTTCTCTAACATTTCTCAGAAGCCTTGGTGTAGGTGTGGAAGTGGGAACCAATTGCATTCATCCAAGACTGGTGTTATTTTAAGAAATTGTTACAGAAGTGCAGTGGAGCAAGTAGATTAAAAGATAAAGGTCTCTACTTCCTTATCTGAAACTATAACATTTAAGAAGATCTGAAAACTGATGATTTTTTCTTAACGCAGTGGCAAAAGTTGCTCTGAATGAATAGATATGAGGCTACTTATAACCTTTATTTATCAAACTTAGTGTATATATTCATATGTTTTACTTTAGAGATTAACGTGTATCATTATGGAGTGCTGTCTCAGATTTTGGTGGGGCTGTTACGTCAAACATAGATTATGTCCTCTATAACTGTTCTTAAAACTGGCAAATTTTTGAATTCTGAAGGACATCTGACCTCAAAGTCTTCAAGAAGAGACTGTGTTCTTGCGTTAGCAAAAAAAAAAAAAAAAAAAAGAGGTTGAAACGATATCCTATGGAACCTAAGCCAGATAGGGAAAAGGGGGAAGATAGGGAGGTAATCCATTGGGAAAAAGTAGGATGCTTAAGGAAATAGATGGCTTCAAAGAACTGATGTAGGGGGATCAATTGAGAAATTTGGAAGAACGGGAAGGGAGTACTTAGAATGTATAAATTTGGAAGAATGGGAAGAGTAATTAGAATGGAAAGAGTATTAGAATGTATCAATTGATTATTTCCAAAGGGAGACAGTTCTGAGTGGTTACAGAGTCCAGGGTGTGACCTTGGAAGTGGGCAGCTGAGTTGTAATGGAATAGAAAGTCATGAAAGATGAGGTCAAGAAACTGAGAGGCTAGAAAATTAGATGAGATACCCAGAGTGATGGCAAGATTTGGAGTGGAATGGAACATCACAGGTTCTCAGATCGCCAATGAGTGGGGCTCTGTGGAAGGTACATTAGATACCAAGATGTGTAAGACAAGGTCTTCACTCTTCCCCTGGACTATCATCTTTTTAAGAAACAAGGTGATACATAATTATACAACATGGTAAGAGTGATTATTATAGAAGCATAACCTAAAAACTATTTAGTCTAAATGAGGAAAGAGACCCTAGATGTCTGGACAGGTCAGGAGATTAACCATTCAAGAAGAGTTTCACACACTGTTTTGGAACTTTCTGTGTTTGGTAAACATTAAGGCACAACTCACGGATATTCGGTAGAATATTCTATCAAAAATAGTGGTTAAAACTGTCATGTTTGCTAGGTAATTTACTAAATGCAGTGCAAGATATGAAGAAAAAGGTTGGATGTGAGCTATCTTCAAGAAATATTCTCTAATTTTAGGAGTCACAGACAAACCTAAGGCTTTAGGAAGGGTGATTTATTCTATTTGATGTGTAATTTTCTAGTTTCTCCGTGTTACTTTTTTTTTTTTTTTTTTTGCGGTACACGGGCCTCTCACTGTGTGGCTTCTCCCGTTGCGGAGCACAAGCTCCGGACGCGCAGGCTCAGCGGCCACGGCTCACGGGCCCAGCCGCTCCGAGGCATGTGGGATCTTCCCGGACTGGGGCACGAACCCGCGTCCCCTGCATCGGCAGGCGGACTCTCAACCACTGCGCCGCCAGGGAAGCCCTCCGTGTTACTTTTTCCTTTCTAATTTTGTTTTAATAGTTTTATTGACACCTATATCATTCTATTAGAAACTTCCTCAATCCTTTAGAATTCAAGTGAGAGTATAAGTAGTTCATAAGCAAATATATTCTGATTGATGATGTTAAAAATAAGAAAACACATAATGAAACATTATCGCTCAACATTTTAGAAGGTGTACTTTTAGAGCAGTGTCAAAGTATGAACTGCTCTCTGAAGGTTACATTAGTTACATATTTCTTATGTCCTCCAAGAAGAAAAACGTCCTCAAACGTCATAGATTGTTTGATGAATGCTATTCTGGGGTAAGGAGTTGTGGGGGAACACAGTGCTGACCACAGGAATGTTGAACAGCAAATGCTGGCTTTGGGCATAGTAGCTTTGATGCATAGTGACCTCTTTGAAATGTTGGGACTGATGGTCCTTGTGGGGACTTGCGTTACAAGATATCTGACACAGATTGAACATACTATGTGAGAACAGAAATGCAGAATAATAGGGCAATAATACCCTATCTATAAACCATCTGTGTTTACAGATTCCCTAAATAACGGGCCAAAATAGATTTCACTATGGTAAATATTCCAGTTGCAACACTCTGCAAAATTCTCATCTGTCTCATGTATTTTAGGCATGATTTCTGGGTCGTGTGGCTTTTCTAGTAGACTTCAATGATGTGCAGCCACCAAGAACAGACCTTGTCATTTATTTAACTCCAACTGTCTTTAATCTCGAGAACAGTAAAACAGAAAGAAACCTTGGGGTTTCAACATAATCATAGAACATTACACAGGATCAGATTTTCAAATTCTTTGCTTTTGCTCTTTTTTGGCCACATTTACCGTAGAAGACTTGCGTTATCTACACATCTTTAAATTTGGGTCCATGGTTTTTCTCTTTTTTAACCTCTCTTCCTTTCTCTTTTAGTTCACAGCCATGAATGAACCACAGTGCTTCTACAATGAGTCCATCGCCTTCTTTTATAACCGGAGTGGAAAGTACCTTGCCACAGAATGGAACACAGTTAGCAAGCTGGTGATGGGACTTGGAATCACCGTCTGTATCTTCATCATGTTGGCCAACCTGCTGGTCATGGTAGCGATCTATGTCAACCGCCGCTTCCATTTTCCTATTTATTACTTAATGGCGAATCTGGCTGCTGCGGACTTCTTTGCTGGGTTGGCCTACTTCTACCTAATGTTCAACACAGGACCCAATACTCGGAGACTGACTGTTAGCACATGGCTCCTGCGTCAGGGCCTCATTGACACCAGCCTGACAGCCTCTGTGGCCAACCTACTGGCCATTGCAATCGAGAGGCATATTACGGTTTTCCGCATGCAGCTCCACACGCGGATGAGCAACCGGCGGGTGGTGGTGGTGATTGTGGTCATCTGGACCATGGCCATTGTTATGGGGGCCATACCCAGTGTGGGCTGGAACTGCATCTGTGATATTGAAAACTGTTCCAACATGGCACCCCTCTACAGTGACTCTTACTTGGTCTTCTGGGCCATTTTCAACTTGGTGACCTTTGTCGTCATGGTGGTTCTCTACGCTCATATCTTTGGCTACGTTCGCCAGAGGACTATGAGGATGTCTCGGCATAGTTCTGGGCCACGGCGCAATCGGGATACCATGATGAGTCTTCTGAAGACTGTGGTCATCGTGCTTGGTGAGTTGTGTCTTGACTGTAACTTACTTTACGGATTCTTGATGTCTTACTACAAACCAGGGTAGTTTATGATAGTGGTAAGCAACAATGTGAACATCAGCGGGTATATATGCAGGAATTACAAGGGGACAAGGCACCTTTATAGCAAATGTTTATGATGAAGTCAGCATCCCAGTCTTTCTATAATTACAGAACTGGTTTCAGGGAAATAATGTCTCAGTGATGTGTTATAAATCATGGTGATGTGGAAGATGTCATTGACGAGTTTGGCTATCAAGTATTGAAGGATATCAGCTTTTGAAAGGTTTTATTACAGCCCAAATTGTGGAACTTTTGGCTATAGTCTCTTTATTACAGATTCTCAGAAAGTGTTCTTACTGTCCCATTAATATGCTTTCACACATAGCTATTTTTATGAGTCTGTTTCCAAATAAGGAGTCTTTCACTGTCTGTCATTGTTACTGCACACACGTAGGTAAGTATATCAAGTTTTTGTATAGATTTATTGCGCAAAATGGGTTGGAATTAATACCATCTCTGACAGTCACCTTTATGAAAACTTACTTTTTTTCCATTAATTTTCGGTTTTTAGTGGTGGAAGTTAATTCATATTTCAAGGTGAAAAGCAGGATTTTATTCTTTTATGTAATGTATACTCGAATAACTTTTGCCTTTAAATAACTGTTGTTTTTCCTGGGTGAAAAATTCATGGTTAATGATCACAAGGAATATATTTATTCATTTATGTATTCAGAAAATAGTTAAAGAGAACCTCATACGTTCCAGGCCCTGTGCTAACTCCCGGAAATGTGTCCATGAAGACAGCATACACAGAACATTTCTTTTGGAGCTTAGAGGGCCTATTTTTAAAGTTCACCCAGTGAGAATTTTAAATAATTACCCTATTGAATTACATTTTCTCCATGGGCTATATTTGGGTTAATGTCTGATCACATTTTAAAAGTATCTTTTAAAAAATCTTTAGTAGTTCATCTTTCTCCATTGAAATTCAGTGGAAAGTTCCTCTAATGCTCTTTGTTCCAGTTTGTAAAGCAGGGTTGAGTGGATGGAACCTGGGATGGTGTGGCTCCTCTGAAACTCTGGGAGCTACTTTAATCTTAGCCCCAGGAAAGAGAGCCCTAATTATGGCTCTAAGAATAAAGACCAGGCCTTGGGATTGCCGACACAACTAAAGCCCTGTCTGTAACTAACTGGCACGTGTAGGTAGTATCCCCACTGAGGCCCCCACCACCTCAGATGTGAAATTTTCTTATTCCATCCAACAAAGTTCAGTAGAAGTATAAAAATGATTTCCCTCTGTGTTTAATTATCAACAAAAGCCTTGAACATACCTGTGCCCCAAGTATACATTCTCCGTGATAGGGATGAAGCACATCTTTGTTTACCGTGGATGCTATTTTTTGTATTAAATTAAATAACATGAGAGATTTCACTTCTGTATTGACTCAAGTATTTGTTTGTTTACTGCTGATCTCAACGTTGGTTGAAACTTTTCATACGGGTGCACTTTTTCTAGTGTCATCTCAAGTACTGCTTGTAGTTCATAGAACCACCAGCAGAAAATGACTACTGAACTTGGACTATGAACCTGCTAAGTTCTTGTTTGAATTTTGACCTTTGTATAATGCCTAGCATTTTCCGGTGTGTAGTATGCTTAACGATTCATATAAAATTAACTTTTGTGCCTCATTGGGTGGTTTTGCAGGTTAAATGAGAATTATTATTATTATTTGTGTGTGTGTGTGTGTGTGCGGTATGCGGGCCTCTCACTGTTGTGGCCTCTCCCGTTGCTGAGCACAGGCTCCGGATGCACAGGCTCAGCGGCCATGGCTCACGGGCCTAGCTGCTCCGCGGCATGTGGGATCTTCCCAGACTGGGGCACGAACCCGTGTCCCCTGCATTGGCAGGCAGACTCTCAACCACTGCGCCACCAGGAAAGCCCGAGAATTATTTTGAGGGTTTATGGGGCCACAGTTTCAGTGCACGTTGACCCTAAATGCCCCTTCTGCCCTACCACACCAACCCCAGACTTGAAAATAACAGAATATAACGCTGGTTTCTGAGGTTAAACTGGTGGGCTCCACAAAGATTGAATACATGTAGCTGCCTCTGGAATAGATGGCATTATCTCTATAGATGTGTGATGGAAGAAGTTTAGAACATGGAGAACTCCCATCAGGGTGATAGGCAAAGAAATTTGGTGAGGCAAGATGTGTATGGGATTGTAGTATAGGAAGGAGAAATTAAATAAATGGACTGTAACCTTGCAGAGAAAAGCAGCAAGAATGGGAGAAGGGGCAGGGCTCGGAATAGGTAATTCACCACCCTAAACAGCCAGGTGTTTGTCAAGTTGGTGCCTGTTACCATTTGTACAACGTACTCCCCTGCTTGAATTCTATATAGTCGTGCTTGCATGCGAAAGATGGGTTGGTCTTGTAGGAACAAGTTTATTGACCATCAGGTTTTTTGTGGTGCACGTTCGGTTTTTTAATGTCTTCTCTGCCAGATTGTCAGCTCTGCGGCAGTGAGCAGGAAGTGTGATGATGTGTTGTCCAGTTTCTCCACATTACCTGTTGTGGGATGTGGCACAAAGCAGGTACTTGTAAAATAACTGTTGAATGAATGAATGTGGTGACAAAACCAGGTTTTTGAGCCTTCAGCACTGAGGACCAGAGAAAGCCATAGTGAATTCACTAAGTTGATGCCACTTGGTTCAGTCGTGTGGCAGAAACCAAACCTAGCTGCACCACTATTACGTTTTGTGCCTTCCAGTCAAATACAGCAGCTTGGAAAGTGACCACAAGGGCTGCTCAATAAATAATGTGTATTTTGTTCATTTATTCTGGGGATGATTACAGTTTGATTAAGTGTCAAACCTTCGGTTTCCATTTCACCATGTCAAAATGACCTCTGGGTTTTAGACCTATTCGGTTCAATAAACCAGTGTGTATTGGTTATTTATCCTTCAGTAAAAGGATTTGTTAGTCAACAAGTTGAATTTCTAGGACTCAACATAAAATAAAGGGGTCTTTGAGATTTATGATGGCAATACCAGCAGCA
Organism: Lagenorhynchus albirostris; assembly: GCF_949774975.1. Classification (NCBI taxonomy): domain Eukaryota; kingdom Metazoa; phylum Chordata; class Mammalia; order Artiodactyla; family Delphinidae; genus Lagenorhynchus; species Lagenorhynchus albirostris. The sequence goes on from NC_083101.1 coordinate 22,698,261, forward strand.
GTTTTGAAGCACAAGGTTGTGTATGAGCTGCTCCTGAGTGAGTACTGGATCTTAATAGTTTTATTTGTAAAACACATATAGCATTAACCATGTGCCTAGCACTACTCTGCCTTAGAAATGAGTTTTTGTAAAGAGCATCCCTGTGGAGTCTAGGTTTGTTAGCTTCATTTTTCAGAGGTGAAAACTGAGGCACAGAGAGGTTAAGTAACTTTCCCAAGATCACACAGCTAGTTAAGTACAGGAGCTGGGATATGTTTCAGGCAGTCTGGTTCCAGAGCCCATGTGTTTTTCACCTCCATGCTATCCTGTCTCTCTATAATACAAACAGCTACCAGCACATGCTGGATTGTTTTATGAAGTTTGAACAGCACTGTGCTATTAAATTGAAACATTGTGATCCCATTTGTTTCTCTTGATACTGCCTAGCTGCCTGTGCTTCATTTCCTGGGTAGAAGAAAGCTTTCAGGGAGCATTCCTTTCCTCCTTTTGCTTCTGATCATGATCGTTATGACTCTCATCTCATTGGCCCTTTTCCACTCTTTGGTGTTGGAGCACCAGTAACTGACTGCTTCTGATTGAAGGAGTGTTTAGTTCAAGGTGTAGTTAACTTGAGGGTTCATTGTCCTAGTGCGAAGTCATGTAATCCTTCCCCAGGCTTGAATTCTCCCCACTTGACATTTTACCAAGAATTCCTTTTGAGTCTGTTCCACGGTTGAATCAGAGTGGTAGTCAAGTTCTTCCTTATTTGACCACAGTCTATCTTGAGTTGTAAGTCCTTGCCTTTCTTGCGCTGTTCCTTCTGATGACACTTCTGTTGGGGATAATTAGAGAAGAGGGAAACCAGGATTTGGAAAGAGAAAATAATGGTTATGGTGTAGAGGTTTTTGCATCTTAATTGTGGGAGAGAGTGAGGAAAATAAAGCAAAATAAATCCAGGTGGAGCCTATGTCTTTGGGGAAGACGAGAGAGACACTTTTTCTAGTTGGATCTGTTCTGGCTGGAAATGATCACCACTGAAGCTAAATTACTGCTTTTTACCTACGTACCCTGTGCCAGGGTCAATACTCGGCATTACTCTTCATGCACTGTTTATAACCTTACACCAAGGAAAGTTGTGTTTCTCCCATTTTATACTGAGGGAACTGAGTTAAGATAGGGTAAGTAACTTGTTCAAGAGTGCTTATTTTGTAAGTAGCAGAACTGGAATCCAGCTGTAAGAATGTTGTGGACCATGACCTTCTATCATAGGACACTGGTCACGTGCCATATAAAAGACTGTTACTGGTATTAATAATAGTAGTTGGGGCCAGATGAGTTTAAGCCCATTGTTTTCTCGTTACTCTGATGAAGGATAATTTGGCGAATATCCTGTAAGCAAATCTTTATGTACTTACTTCTCTGTTCAGTTTAATTCAACAAACATATTGTTGAGTGCTAATTATGTGCTAAAGGATAAAAAGATGAATAAGGTAAATACCATTTATTTAAATTGAGGCAACATTGTTTTATAACATGATATAAGTTTCGAGTGTACAACGTTATATTTCTACAGCATCCTTGTCACCAAAAATATAGTTTCCATCCATCACCATACTGTTGATCTCCTTTATCTGTTTCACCCTCCTCCCCACCCCCTCCCCTCTGGTAACCATTACTCTGTTCTCTGTATCTACGTGTTTGTTTTTATTTGATTTATTCTTTTTTTTTAATTCCACAGTGAGAGAAATCATATATTTGTCTTTCTCTGGCTTATTTCACATAGCATAATACCCTCAAGGTCCATCCATGTTGTTGCAAATGACAAGATTTCATCTTTTTTATGGCTGAGTAGTATTCCAGTGTGTGTGTGTGTATGTGTGTGTGTGTGTGTGTGTGTGTGTGTGTGTGTGTGTGTATGTACACACATATATACTACAATCTTCTTTATCCATTCATCTGTTGATGGGCACTTAGATTGTTTCCATCTCTTGGCTATTGTAAATAATGCCGTGATGAACATGGGATGCATATATCTTTTCAAATTAGTGTTTTCGTATTCTTTGGATAAATAGCCAGGAGTGGGATAGCTGGATCATATGGTAGTTCTACTCTTAATGTTTGAGGACTCTCTGTACTGTTTTTCATAGTGACTGTACCAATTTCCCACCAACAGTGTAGGAGGGTTGCCTTTTCTCCACATCCTCGCCAACACTTGTTACTTTTTGCCTTTTTTTTTTTGCAGTACGTGGGCCTCTCACTGTTGTGGCCTCTCTCGTTGCGGAGCGCAGGCTCAGCGGCCATGGCTCACGGGCCCAGCCGCTCCGCGGCATGTGGGATCTTCCTGGACCAGGGCAGGAACCCGTGTCCCCTGCATCGGCAGGCGGACTCTCAACCACTGCGCCACCAGGGAAGGCCTATTTTTTGCCTTTTTGATAACAGTCCCTCTAAGAGGCGTGAGGTGATATCTCATTTTGGTTTTGATTTGCATTTCCTAATAACTGGTGATCTGAATATTTTTTCATGTACCTGTTGGCTATCTGTATGTCTTCTTTGGAAAAAATGTATGTTCAGCTCCTCTGCCCATTTTTTAATCAGATTTTTGTTGTTGTAGTTGAGTTGTGTGAGTTTTTTATATGTTTTGGGTATTCACTCCTTACCAGATATATCATTTGTAAGTATCTTCTCCCATTTAGTAGGTTATCTTTTTGTCTTGTTGATGGTTTCCTTTGCTGTGCAGAAGCTTCTTCATTTGATGTAGTCCCATTTGTTTATTTTTGCTTTTTGAACTTCATTCTTTTCTGAGCTTACAGCGTGTTAGAGGAGGCTGAGAAGGAGTTGCAGAGCAGTCAGGTCCATGTGCTAGTTGATGTCTGGGCAGAGTGGAGGGAAGGGAGGCCTCACACAGGAGGAAATATTGAGTTGGGTCTTGATGCATGTGGAGGAGCTTGTCCTCCTGTAGGGTGGGGGTAGAGGAGAAGCTAAGCAACAGCTCACCTTTGGGGGACTGAAGGCAGTCAGGTGGGATTACCGTGTGATGGGTATGCTGGATAGTTTTGGCTTAGAGCCTTTATAACGTATTAAGGAGTTTGAGTTTCTGCCTTTAGGTGATCAGAGATGCTAAAGGATTCCCTAAGATAAAGAACACCAGTTCCTTATAGGGATAACCCTATAATTTATCATCCAAACTGAGACACTTCTGGTAGTGAAAACAGGCACTAACTGGGACAGTGGGACAACAGGCCTAAACCAAGACTAGTCTGGTCAACCCAGCGTGTACAGTCACTCTCCTTCTAGGCTCTGCTTTCTGTTTGTTTATATTTTTTCTACATTTTCTTTTGGCTTTGTAAATGTAGAGCTCAACACTGGACTTGTTCCACTGTGTAAACATAGTAAAGAACAACTTCTTCTTCGTTTTTTTTTTTTTAAAGCAAGGATCTGTCCAGATTTAGAATTTTAGAGCTGAAAGGTCCTTTAAAAATCACGCTATCCAACTTCCTAATCCTACAAATAAAGGGACCGAAGCTCCCAAGTTAATTGAGAAATTTAGGTCTGAGCTGGTGGCTCAAACCGAGAACTAGGTTTGTTAACTTCCAGTAAGGTGCTGTTCCTACTGCCTAGGCCTCCAGCTTGTTCATTTCCATCCACACCTTCCATCATTTTCTTCCTTGTGAACAGCAACATGTATTTCTGTGGCTACCCAGGTTTAGGTGTAAACATTGTGGCTATAAAGGTACCCGGAACCCACAGAAAGGGTTCCCTTGAATTTGGCCTTATTATAAACAGCTGGTGATCTCTGAAATGAAGCTTTGATAAAAGTCATTGGAAACTGAATTACTGGCACATTATGTAGTTTTTACACATTTTTTTTTAACTAATGCTCTTTATTTTTTTTAATTTTATTTTTTAAATTTTTACTATTTATTTGGTCGCGCCGGGTCTTAGCTGCGGCAGGCGGGCTCCGTAGTTGCAGCTCACCAGCTCCTTAGTTGCAGCATGCATGTGGGATCTAGTTCCCTGAACAGGGATCGAACCCGGGCCCCCTGCATTGGGAGTGCGGAGTCTTATCCACTGCGCCACCAGGGAAGTCCCAACACCTTCTTATCATCCTGTTTGCTTTCTTCATAACAGCATTGTATTAGTTTCTTATTTATCTTGGTTTTTTATTGTTTCTATTTTACCGTGTGTGTGTGTGTGTGTGTGTGTGTGTGTGTGTGTGTGTGTGTGTGTGTGTGTGTGTGTGTGTGTGTGTATGTGTAGTTTTCCCACTTACATTCACTGAGGCAGGATGCCTCTGGGATCTACTCCTGACTCTTGTCATTAACTGTCTGGGTGATTCTGGGCAAGTCACTTTCTCTGTGCAGCAATTTCTCTGTACTTTCATCTCTAGGATGGAGTTGGCCAATTTGATTTCCAAGGTTATTTGGAGTTCTACTTATAACTCTATAAATAAAACGATAAGGACATAACTACTGTGGAGCAGCCCCGTAGAGTTTTCTAGTGGAAAACGTAGAAATAGAGTAAAAGCAAGGGACTATGATTTTTCTCCATATCAGCTTTTGAATAACTAGGTTTAGGTGTGCTCTCCCCCATTAAAGGGAGCGGCACATTGATAGAGGAGAGTCTCAAAGAAACGATTTAAAAAAAAATGCCTCTGCAGTAGAGAGCTGTGTGGCAAGAAGGGAGGGTTTCCCAGTTGGTCTTGTTGCTAAGGGAAGGGACTAGACACAAGATTCTCTTATTCCCTGACCACAGGTGACCAACTGCACATCCTGTTGCTCTGAAGAGGAACCAGAGCTACCCCGAGTCTCCTCAGGCCCCTGCGGCGTCCCTGTTAAGACCTCTTTGAGGAAGGACCTGTGAGACCATTCATGAGAGCCTCTGTTGTTGGATGAGCCACGGGGCTGGCTGGCACTGCGGGTGTGGTCAGGAGAGAGTCCCTGCGGAAGCCCCACAGTGCTGCCCAGACCCCAGATCCTGGGCCTGGTCAAATGAGAAAACAACTTGCAAATACCAGCTCTTTGTACCCTTTTGTTGCCCAACTCCATTCAAATATTTTTACTCAGAAGAAACTTTCAAACAGAAACAGAAAACAAAAATACCACATGAACCTAACAGGGTTTCTTCTGAGGTGTGGACCGAGCAGGCAGAATACGAAGCTCTTTCTTACCTTAGGTCTGATGAGAGTGATTCAGACCTCGTCTCGTTGAGATGCCTGTCAGTCCCAGAATGAACCTTACACAGTCATTTGTCCTCGTCCTTAAAGGTCATAGAAGATGCAAAGGTTTCCTGAAGGAATTGTGGCAGCCGCTGGAAATCACTGTTGCTTAGGGCTTGAGAGCTTCGATTCGGAAGAAAATAGGCCAGAGTTTAGAATTGGAATCCTGACCCCTCACTTGTTAGTTTCATAGCCTTGAGGAAATGACTGAACGTCTCTGAGCCTCAGTTTCAGGATTAATAGCATAGGGATAGTAGGACCTTCCTATAGTCAAGTGATCACGCGCATTAGACGAGGTAATTCATGTAAAGCACACTTAGCACAGGATCTGGCTAATGTAAAACACTTACTGAATGGTAGCAAGTATTGTCATTACCATGAGGTCTTGTCTGCATGTGCCTTTTCTCCCCCTGCGCCCCGCCCGCCCTTTCTGTCTTCTCTCTGACATACCTCCACTCATCCACACGCCAGCATACATACAATAGTGGGTTTGGTGGCTGTGATGGTGCTTCATTTCTATGACATGGTATTAAAGTACTGTTGTGGTTTAGCAGCTCTTGGCTCCAAAACAGGCTGTAAATTTTATTCTGAGTGGCCTTTGCGTTCCCAAAGATACATCTGCACTGCAGAGTTGCCTGCGTCTTACTTGTTGAGCCTCAGCCGTATGTATGAAAAGTCCTATTACCCCATAAGAAATGACAGTTTTGACCTGGTAACTCTCTGGACGTCTCCAGATTAAACAGTTAAATAGTGTTGGCCATTAAAATGAGTTTTGAAATGGAACAGGCCACTTTGTCAGTATCTGTTAGAAAGGGTCATTAGCTCCTTTCGGTGGACCTGCCATGCTTGGGGCACAGCTGGCAACCCAGCCGTCATTCAGGGCACCATTCTGTTGCCTTTTGATCTGAAGTGAAAGACTGTGTCTGGCATAAATGAAAGAAATGGCAAATGGATAGGGTCATGAGACCTTATTGCTGTTCCCTAGCGAGTCCCAGCTTTATTGTGAGACCACTTGCGATTCCTTTAGTCTGGGTCCCATCACTATCCACCTAGAAAGGAAAAGATATTTCACTCCCCTTCTAATCTCTCACTGCTACTTTACATACCTCTTTGGAGTATTGTTTTGGGAATTCAGTGATGGCAAGGTTTTATCTTATTTCCCAGCCCCTAGAACAGGGCCTAGCACTTGGAAAACTCTGGATTTTTTTTTTTTTTTTTTTTTTGCAGTACTTGGGCCTCTCACTGCTGCGGCCTCTCCCATTGCGGAGCACAGGCACCGGACACGCAGGCTCAGCGGCCATGGCTCACGGGCCCAGCCACTCTGCGGCATGTGGGATCTTCCCAGACCAGGGCACGAGCCCGTGTCCCCTGCATCGGCAGGTGGACTCCCAACCACTGCGCCACCAGGGAAGCCCTCTAGATATTTTTTGAATGAATAAATGAACTACACCTTTTATTCTGGATGGAATTTTACAGGTTCCCTAGTAACAATAGAGATATACCTGTGTAGCTTGAAATTCAATGGGATTTAATAATGAGTCTCATTCAAAGGAGTATTTGTTTAAAGGTAGTTGTAATAAGGCAGCTCCGCATCCTGCCTGTCAAGGGCATTTCTTTAGGTTAAGTTCCAGTGTGAGTTTGTTAATAATAGTTTGTTTTGTTAACAAACATGTATTGAATGTGTACTAGGCCCTCTGATAAGGAGTAGGAAAGCGGAGATCAGTGAAAATATGGACCCTGTTCTCAAGCGGCTTTCATTTTAGGAGATCATAATGGATAATTTAAGTAAATAAAAACAATGTAATTTGGTAAATAAAATATGGAAGGTGCTGTGGAAGTGCTGTCTTCTGATTGGGCAATGTCAGGATATTTCGTGATGAAGGAGATTTAGGAATAACATCTTAGATATTGTATAGGAGTTTGCCATGTGAACCCAAGCAAAGAAATTACTACTATTAGCTATTGTTTGCACTCTGAATTAAGTATTCAGTTACTTCCTTATATTGCAATTAATACGTTACTTAGATATGGAAATAACCCATTTGGCATTTTTGGGGGGGTGGGAGGGGAAGCTTGCATGATTTTAAGACAACATTGTGCTTAATAATTTTTTTGCCTGCATTTTGCACTGTATAATTCATTTTTTGAATCGACTGTAGTTAATCAGATTCACATTAAATTGGTTATGAAGTAAATGAGTTTGCATGGTTACTGACCTATAAGGAAAGGGGTGATTTTTCTGCGTGTGCAAATTAACATCTTGTAGCAAGTAAGACGTGCTCTGTAGTGACATGTATGTTTTCAGGACTTGAAAGATCATTGCCTGGAGCTGTGGACACTTACACTTCTGATGAACACACATATAGGCATGCAAATTGCCATATTTAGCAAAGATAAGTAATTGCATGAGACATACTCATACTAACAAAAGTATTCATTGTTTATCTGAAACTCAGATTTAACTGGCTTTGTGTATTTTATGAGGCAACTCCAACACACACGGCATTGGATGGGAAATAAAGCATTTTAAATGGCAATCAACTCTCTATACATAGATTTTTTTTTTCTATGTATTACAGGTTTCTGTATTATCCTGGAGATCTATTTAAGTACACAGGGTTTTCACTTATTTAATATTTCTGATTTTTATTTTGGGTTGTCTAGAAATAAAGGAACATATCTGCTTTATAGAATCTTATATTTATCAGCAATTATATATGTTTACAAACAGGTAATGTATACCTTCAATTCAAAACTGAATTTTTCTCTCCTTTTACATATACTTTGTCATGCCCTTTGAAAAAAAGTATCTTAACAATTTGTTTTTCCGTAGAAATCATCTTTTTTCCTGTGTTTGTACCTTTGCTATTTTTTTCTTTGAGGTCTAAACTAGAGTCTTATACTCTGAGAAGCTACTTTTTATTCATGTATTTCAGTGAAGATGATACTGTCTAGACTGAGTGTGGTCATGGCTTTACTTAAACCCTGGCTGGTCTCCTCCACCAATAGAGGAGTTATTATAATGATCCAAAGCAAATATGAAGTTCTAATAGGGTTACACAGCAATAACAGGGTCTTTTTGAAGAAGTGGGATTTAGTCTGGCATCGGGAGACTGGAAATTCATGGCTTCACCTATTTATCCTGCCCAAGTAGACTTTTGTTGACACAGAGAACACTGCACTTTAAGTAGGGTTTTCCATGAGTTCATTCTAAATGGGTATTTCTACACTTCAGAAAGCTTCTCTTCATGTGGCAGGCAGGAATTCATTTGCTCGAGTTATTTTCCTTTCTTGGGGGGAGAGGGAAGATAGCCACTCAGGAGCCCAGCCTTACAGGACCTGCACGGGAAACTGATGAGGTGCAAAGCTGACAAGCGTTTGCTGTGGCCAACAAGTGATTCACCACGTTATTCTGGAGGGATTTGCTTTGCTAACCTTGCTAAGCACATGATGCCCGGGAATGCTCCTTTGTATATTGCCCCAGCCCCAGAGGAGAAGCCCAGCTATAAATCGAGGCTCTGGAATCTGAGTTTCTGAACGAAACAGGGGAAGCCTATATTTGGACATCCTGCAAAGTCCATGTGTAATCATCAAATAAACAAAAGTCGTAGAGATTAGAGCACTAGCTTTATTTAATTAGGCAAATTCTTATGTCTTGGGAAAAATGAAGACGTTTTCATTGAAAAACACTATTTCTAAGGCACCATGCATGTACTCTAGCATATCTACAAGTACTAATACATAAGATCAGCTTATTTAAAATAGAAGAGAATACTGTAGAAATCAAATTGGAATAGTAAGTCTAACTGTAGTATAGATGATTACATTGCTATGCTAAATTCCATAACGGAATTTCTTAATATTTTAGTTCAATCTGAATTGGTTCTACCATTTTTAAGGCCAGAAATCTGTCACTAAAGCATGCATACATTCAAAAGACATGAGAATCAGGAACAGAAAAAACTTGAAACAGAATTAGAAAATACATTCATTTATATACATTGATTTGTCTATAATATATCAAATAGTAAATGATTTGCTGCTGTTACATCATAATACATTGTATGTTCAATGTGCTGTCCCTTCGCAACTATTGAATTATAACATTAATAATGTTGTATGTAACTTTATTACTAGGTAGCCTATAGAAGTGATGGAATATTTTGACCCATTGTTTTAATTCGACTTCAAGGACATTTTTGTTCTATCTTTGTGAATATAGATATTTAAATCAAAATTACAGTAACATTCAATTTTGGTTGAGAAGATATTTTCTAGAGTGTATATTAGTCTACTTTAATCCCTTCAACAACTTAATATACTTAAAACATTTCTAATTCGCTATACTTTTCCAGATTTAGTTTAACTGAAATTTTCATGAACATCAAGTGTTTTTGTATAGATTGTAAAATGAAAACTTAATTTATCCATTAGTTTGTTGGGAACAAACCAGATTGTAACAATTAAAGTGTCTACCATTGTGAGTTTTCATTCTTCCTCTCACATTTACTTTCCTTTGGCTTTATTTTACAGCTAAGTTTTATCAAAGATATTTGATTTTTTTTTTTTTTTTTTTTTGGTGGTACGTGTACCTCTCACTGCTATGGCCTCTCCCATTGCGGAGCACAGGCTCCGGACGCGCAGGCTCAGCGGCCATGGCTTACGGGCCCAGCCGCCCCGCAGCATGTGGGATCTTCCCGGACCGGGGCACGAACCCGTGTCCCCTGCATAAGCAGGAGGACTCTCAACCACTGCGCCACCAGGGAAGCCCAGATATTTGATTTTTTAAGGTTTTAATATGTAATAGATTTTGTGTAGTTTGGATGTTAATTTTATTTTTAATTAATTTTTATACCAATTTTAACTTTACCTAGGTCAATATTTATAGTTTTGAGAGTTTCTAAAAAGAAAAATGAGGATAATAATAATGGTTAACATTTGAGTGCTTAGTAGTCATCAAGACTCATTAAATTCAGTACTTTGCCTCAAATATATATTATATAAAAATTTAAGCAAGAATCTTAAACTCTCTGAATTTCAGTTCTCTCATAAGTCAGATATAGATAATATATTTTTGTGACGATCATATGTGATAGTGATTGTGAAAGCTCTTTTTATAGGAAGTGTCACATAAATGTAAGCTATGAATGTTTTCGCAGCTGCTGCTTATAGAGCAGTGACAAAAAAAAAAAGGTTGGAATGCTAAGCATGAAATGTGATGTAGTGTGGTTGCAAAGGCATTGACTATGTTCTGACTCCAGATTTGCTACTTACTGGTTGGTGTGACTTTGGGCAATCCTATTAACCTTTATGGCAATTTCTTCATCTGTCATGAAGGGCTCCGCTACATCAGTGTTCCTCCAGGTGTGGTCCAAGGACCACCTGCATCTGAATCACCTGGGATGCTTGTTTAATAAGCTGATTCCTGGGCCCCAGCCCAGACCTACTGAAGCAGAATCTTTGTGTTGGTTTCCAGGCATCCATAGTTCAGTCACACAAACCTGGCATTAAATCTGCCCTTGCTCATTTCTAAAGTCTGTTTTTCACCTTTCCTGCCAAAATGTATTGGTATCATTTAAACAGTGAGTGAGGACCTGTGGTCACCCCTACACACATGTGTTTGTACACCTGCTTTACAAGAGGATGAGGAGAAAAGGTAAAGGAAGGTGGAGGTAGGAGAAAACACAGAACTACTAAGATGAAATTCTTGGCTCCTGAAGAGCTTACTATTAAAGAAAATTGATACTTTTACACTTAATAGACTTTCCTCAAAGTATTTGAAGTAGCTACACTGATTGTTATTATCATCCAAGAAAAATGTCACCTTTAAATTTAGTGACCGAAAATGTGACTGACCTATCATTAAGATACCTTGAGAAATCATGGCGTAGAATCCAAGATTTTTTCAGGTAGGCATGTGATTTTATATTATTCTAAGGAGGAACCTTTTCTCTCCCACAGGAGAGGAGATAAAGCAACAGTGTTTGTTTGTTTTTGCATTAACCTAATACAGTTAGTTGTATTTGTCTACAGGGAGACCTTCACAGAATAGGATAAATCAATCATTTAGTTCATAGGCTACATAAAGGGTATCCTGTCTCCCCTTTCCTTTTCTTCCAGAGGTAGCACGGGGTAATCTAAAGAGCATGGGATTAAGATTTACATTACATGTACATGGGTTAAAAACCCCAAGTCAGCTGACGTGCAGACTTTATGACCTTGGACAGTATATTTGACCTTTCTGAGCTCTGTTTCCTATTGGGGACAGCATTACTTATCACTCTCCCCCGAAATGGGGAGGTGATGGGAATTAAGTAGATGTTAAAGTACTTAGAATGCTATCTGGCACATGTTACAGTGAACATGAAGTTCTCATGCTTTACCTGTTGTTCTGCATTCATAAAAGTGCCACCTTTGGCCAGTAGCAATTAGTCTTTGGAACTGTTTTCCCAGGATGGTCATTCCTTGGAGCCATTTACCCTCTTTTATAGACCTATATAATCACTAGTGGCATTTCCCCACTGTCTGCCCATAGAAATGGAACTGAGTGTCCTATATGGGAACTCAACCCATTACTGTGGTTTGTTTATTCATCTGTGCATTCATCTCGTAATTACTCATTTAACCAATGAATGTAGAATCCTGGTGTGGAATGAGACTGCAAGGATTATGGCATTCACAGCGTCTTCCAAAGCCAGGCTTGGCTTGTCTGTACAGTAGTAATACGTTGTCTCTCAGCCTTTCCTCAAACATCTTGGATGCAGGAAACATTCTTATCTCCCTAGAGGCCAGACTGACTTCATATAGCTAGGACTATTATATATATTGAGGCAAAATCTGGGAAAGAGCTATATTTTAGGGTGCCACCCACTAGATCTAGTTCTTTTCCCTTTGGTGCTATAAAGAACACTGCCACTATTTACAAACCAATTCAATTCAAGTGACATCTGTTGCCTCTTGTGTGTTGGGATAACAAATACCAAAATGTGTAACCCCTGCTCATTTACAGATATGACTAAATTACAAGGCAGAATGGGAGTAAGGCCTAAGGCAGATACAGTTACAAAGCGAATATGGCCCTGCCATCCTAAAACCTGCAGTCTGGTAGGAAAGATGCCACATGTACATAGATGATTATTATAAAACAGAAAAGAAGTCTGGATAAAGCTGTATGGGAGTTTAGAGGAGAGAGGGAATCCCATCAATAGTATAATCAGGAAAGCTTTATGTCAATGAGTTTTTTGAGTTGAGTGTTGAATCATAGGTGATGTTCAAGGAATGAGGTAATCTGTTAGACTGCATTTACCCCCTTAAGGACTGAATCCTATTTTAATGATCATCTTGATTACCAAAGTAACACGTATTTATTGAGGGGGGAAAGGCAAAATTAAGAACTTAAAAATTAAGAAGTAAAAATTAAGAAAATTTAGAATTCTGAAACCATTCAGAGAAGAACCAAAATATTAAAATGAATATACTGTTTCTTTCCAATCCTTTGTTCTGATTAATACTTTACAACTGAAATCATATGGTACCTACAATGTTGTTGTATGATTTTTAAAAGTATCCTGTGCATGTGACCATGCCATTAAGTAATGTTTGAAAGCATGAGTTTTCTACACAAAGTTCAGTACATCCAAATGATGGCATATTATATAATCACTGGGTATTTAGGTGTTATCTCTTACTCTCTTTTTTTACTATTATAAATAATATTGAGATAAATATTATCTAATACGAATCTCTGCTTTCTTCACTGAGACTTTGTGAATCTTGATTAACTATGGTTTAATGTTCTGTAGAAAGTCTGCACCAATTTACACTCTTACCGCGAGGGGATGAGAATATTTTGTTACATTCATGCCAGTATTGGGTGGCTCTTTTTTCTCTCTTAGTGGTGTCATGTTGTAACCGTTCACATTCTTTCTATTTGTGAGGATGGATATTAGCAAAACTAGAAAAGAGATGGAAACTTTTTCTGGGATTTAGAAGCTAAGACTAAACAAAAATAGAAATGCATTTAGCCCCATTTAAATGTATGTACTACTTTGAAGTACTTCGTTCCGTGTAAAAGTCTAAAGTATATTTATTTCTTAAGAAACTAAAGGCCTAACAGCTGAACAGTATAACACAGGGGATAACAGTTATCTCTCAAGTGCCAACTGCCTCAGTTCTAATCCTGGCCCTCCTACATACCAGCAGAGTCAACTTGGGCAACATATTCAACGGCTCCAAGCTTCCGTTTTCTTGTCTGTACGATGAGAGGCAGAGCAGAAACAGTAAAACCTCAAAAAATTAAGTAAGATTATTATATAAGATACCAGGCATGTAAGGACTTGGTAGATACTATTATGAAATACAAAACGTGGTGTTTTCATTGAATGATCATATAGCTGTGTTGAAACCTAAAGTCCCAGGATTAATCCTTACTGCTGTGAATCTTCATTATGCTGTGAGAAGAAGAGGCAGTCCAGAAGGATTAGGACCCATCGTGCTTCTGGGATTCAGTGGGACAGGTTTTCCTTGGACTGGGTGGTACCACCATGTCAGGTGATCCTGAATGACCCCGAAAACAGATAACACAACTTTCTTCTGAGATCTGCCGTGTTTCTGTCTTCCCTAGACAACTTGAATCCCTAATGCAGATGTTCCCATCATCCCTCAGTGCCCTTTATTGTCTCAGTAATTTTTTCACAGTGCTTTTTAGGCCAGAAGAAGTACCTGACAGTTTCACTTATTAAGCGGTTAAATCAACCTAATAAGTAGATAGGTCCTGATAAATTAGTAGCCATTTCATAAAACAAAGCAAAAACACATACACTGAAAGGAAGAAAATAATTTTTAACTAATTCTTAACAGCAGTGACTAAGGAATGTGAGTGCCTCGTTTGGCACTGCACGGCTTCTCAAAACCTGACTTGGATGGGCCACCGCCATCCTCATTTCCTGTTCCACGCTGAGTTTTAGGCAATACTTGCTTTTTTTCATAGCAGACAAACTGCAGAGACATGATGTCACAGAAAGGAATGTAATGCCACCTAATGTTGAAACTGTGAACTACTTCAAGCTAGCAGTTCACATGGTTTCTGAACATATATGTATATATACACACACACACACATAAAGGGGAGGGGAACAGTGACATTCGACGTATATCTATATCTAATCTATATATTTATTTATCTATCTGTTTATCTGGCTGTGTTCTTTTAAATCAACTGGAACTCTAAGGTGCCTCGGGGCACAGTTTGGGAACCAGAGTCCTGCTGTATTCCTGCTTTCTGGATTTACTTCAGTTTTGTTTTCTTCCGGTTACTCGACTTCTCTTGTTCTCTGGTTCCTGTTTCTATTTAGCTCTTAGTTCTAGCTGTCCAGTTTCCTTCCACTTTGCCCCGAGCCTTGCTCCGCTTCTTCCCCATCAAGCAGCAGCCGTCTCTGGAGCTACTCCTTGACTTTTGCAGACCTAGAGGCAGCCCCGGAGGGACTCGTATGGTTTGGTAGTTGGCTGTGGACCAATCACTGGGCACGAAATCTTACAGGACTTCGTCAGTTCACAACTCTAGGGAGCTTCATTTCCTCTGCAGGCTGCCCAAGTGGTCTGCCAGTGATGTGCAGTATCTTTTGGTGGCCATCTCCCTGTGGTGTGGACGGGCACGTGCTCCACACCAGATGTCCCAATCCACCAGGGCCGCTCGTGGCCTTATGGCAACAGAGGCCTGCCCAGGACACATTTCACTGTCCCTGTTCTTGGCATGTCAATCCAGAAAATGTATTTGAAGTAGTCGAGTGGTTAATTGTGGGCTCTGGATTAGACTGCTTGCTTTTGTATCCTAGGTTACCACTTATTGCTTAATTTCCTGAAACTTCAGATTCCTCATCTGTAAAATGGAGATTAATAATAGGACTTACTTTGTATGAAAAATGAGAAAATAAAACGAAATAAAATAAAATCTGGTGCCTAAATGTTAACCGTTACTAATTTTATTTTTCTGAAAGCACCCATAAAATTTATTTTCAATTATGTTGATTTTTGTTAGGAATAAAGTAACAATAGCACTCATTTAAAAAATTTAGTATCTGTCTTTTTACCAGTTTATGAGAGAGAACATCAATATTAAAATGAAAAAACACCTTACACTCATAACATTTGATTTGTATAATTAAAGTATTCTTTTTTTAAAAAATAAATTTATTTATTTTTGGCCACGTTGGATCTTCGTTGCTGCGTGCGGGCTTTCTCTAGTTGTGGCGAGGGGGGGCTACTCTTCGTTGTGGTGCGTGGGCTTCTTATTGCGGTGGCTTCTCTTGTTGCGGAGCACGGGCTCTAGGTGCACAGGCTTCAGTAGTCATGGCACGCAGGCTCAGTAGTTGTGGCTCGCGGGCTCTAGGCGCGCAGGCTCAGTAGTTGTGGTGCACGGGCTTAGTTGCTCCGCGGCATGTGGGATCTTCCCAGACCAGGGCTCGAACCCGTGTCCGCTGCATTGGCAGGTGGATTCTTAACCACTGCGCCACCAGGGAAGTCCAAAAGTATTCTTAATAGACACGTAATCTCAAGATTTTCATGACATAATAGGTATATACTTTACGCACATGACATTTTGCTCATTTTAGAGA
This sequence comes from Lagenorhynchus albirostris, assembly GCF_949774975.1. Classification (NCBI taxonomy): domain Eukaryota; kingdom Metazoa; phylum Chordata; class Mammalia; order Artiodactyla; family Delphinidae; genus Lagenorhynchus; species Lagenorhynchus albirostris. The sequence continues at coordinate 22,714,068 of NC_083101.1, forward strand.
TGATAAAACTGAGGCTCAAGAGATGATGTGAATTGCTCAAGATAATTCAACATTTGATGAAAGCCACACCCTCACTCCAGATTTGCAATTTCGGTGCCCCTGCTCCTTACTTTGTCGCTTCCTTTAATATTTAAAACGTTAAAAACGAGAGAGGAAGGAAGGAAGGAAAGGAAAGAAAAAGATGATTGTTATTCTCTTCGATTTTTCTAAGCAATGAAAATTTGCTGTTTCTGCTGTGTCTGGTACATTTAAGTGTCACAGTAGTTTTAATTTAGTGTAGAAGAACCACAGCAGTTTGAAAAAAATATCGCCAATGCTTCATTAGAAATAATGCCAAGAGAGAAAATGCCGTGTGGCCTTGTCGAACTGCATGTCAAAACATTGTATTCATCTATCAAAAAATATAATACAAGCATTTTTAAGTTCAGTTTCCAAAGGACAGAAAAGTGCTTCAGAAAGAGACAAACTTTCCCTTCCCCCATTCTCCTTTTTTCCAAATGTTCACATGCCTAACCCTTTCACCCATGCTAGAGCCATTGCTGCCTGACCACTTTCTGGGCACAGAGGCATGGAAATACATCATCAGTGTATAATTTTGCACACAGCAGAGAGAACATGCTATTATGGAACCGAGTCTCAGCTGAATAGCCTGGCCTTAGACTGTGTTTTCATCTCAGTGTAAAAATGGAAGTGAAACCTCGGCTCTCCTTTCAGGTCTGTAGGGAGTTTGCTGGTCCCATAGTTAATGTAGTTTTCATGCCCAAATAGAAGCTGAGGGGAGAACCAGTGGTCTTGTAGCTTCGAGGTAGAAGGCGTTGACTCTCGAGTGCTGAGTCACTGTAACAATGTAAAGATGTAGCTCGGTTCTCTCTTGGCTTACTAGAAAATTGTGAAAGTCACAGGCTAGCAAGCTAAACATTTCCTGGCCTACTAGAGGTGAGTTTTTTTGGGCAGGCAAACACTGAACCCCTACAGTGATACAGTGTGGTGGTCCTCCAGCCAAGCATCATGGACATGGTGGCAGAAGCTTTAAGTATCTGGAACATTTAATGTGGGAGAGCTTGGCTAAGTAGGATGTGAGCAGTTAAGAGTCAGTTGTACCTCAAAAAGAGGTTTAAAAAATAAACATTAAGGCTACCAAAAAAAAAAAAAAAAGAATATAAATGATAGATACCTAGAAACTCACAAAAAAAGTCTGAAACTTCCATTCCATTTTTTTCTGTTAGTATTTTAAGGCAATGCTCATGCAAATTGACTTTCTTTAGATGTTGTATTAGTTTTCTGTGCTGCATAACAGATCACACGCTTGGTGGTAAAAAAACATCTACTTGTCATCACACAGGTTCTGTAGGTCAGAATTCCAAGCGCACCATAGTGGGTTCTCTGCTGAGGGTCTCACCAGGCTGAAATCAGCGTGTTGACTGGGCTGCCTCCTCATCTGGAGGCCAGACCAGGAAAGGATCTGCTTCCAAGTTCTCTCAGGTGGTTGGTGGAGTTCATTTTCTTGTGGCTGTGGAATCATGGCAGCTTGCTTCTTCAAAGTAAATAACCAACAAGGACCTACTGTATAGCACAGGGAACCATACTCAATATTTTGTAATAACCTATAAGGGAAAAGAATCTTAAAAACAATATGTGTGTGTGTGTGTGTGTGTGTGTATAAAACTGAATCACTTTGCTATACACCTGAAACTAACACAGCATTGTAAATCAACTATACTTCAATAAAAAGAATAATAAATTGGAAAAAAAAGTCAGCAACAGAGAGAAAGAGTCTTCACAGTTTCCAATGTCTGACTTCTTTTTAAAAGAGCTTACTTGATTAGGTCCAACTGACCCAGGGTAATTTTCATTTTGATACATTTAAAGTCAGTTTAATTACATATACAAAATCCTTTCACCTTTGCCATGTAACCAAACCATCAAGGGAATGATGCATAACCTTTGCCATATTCTGTTTCTTAGGAGCAAGTTACAGGTTCTTCCCACACATGAGGGGAGGGGACCGTACAAGGCTGTGACTCATGGGGGGTTGTGTAGAGTGCGCCCACCATAGATGTGCCATGTGTTTTAATATGAGCACCGTTGGAAGAAAAATTGGCTTTTGAAAAGCACCATTTTAAAAGGAATTAATGTTATTCGATGGAAGACTAAAGGATGGAATATTATATATTTAACTGTACATTAAAAAATATTTGCTCATAAATATTTGTCCTTCCTTAAAGAATGTATCATTGGACACGACCTTCTTGAATTTTTCTCTTCTGTTGGCTGCTGAGACATTACTCTTTCCTGATTCTCCTGTCTCTTGCCCCATCCCTTCAGTTGCACTTCCTCCGTCCACTGTTTGTTTTTCAGATGTCACATCTCCAACCTGACAATTCCCTTGGTCCACTCACCTCAAGGATAGCAGAAGTCTTATATCCCTGACCACTTACTTCCTGAGCACAGTGGCTCAGAAACGCAAAATCAGGATGTAATTGTGACCCTGCAGATAAGCCAGCAACTCTGTTGGGGTCAGTTGTCATCTGAGTGTCTGCTGAATGGCCTGTGACAGACCTTAGACTGGACCTCACTGTTAAAATAGAAGTGAACATGTATTTTCTCCACTTTGGTTTATAGGAGACATGCTGATTCCATTCATGTTGGGTAATTGTTATGTCCAAATAGCAGTATGACATAAACAGTCTTATAGACGTGTGCAGAGTATCTGCCTATGTTTGTTTATACTTAACCTTGTATAAAAAAAAGGACTTAAGGCAGCTTAAAAAGATGCATACAGTTCAGAAGACAAAGTTTAAAATAAGCAAGAGAAAGGAGGGGAAGGGAAAAATAAATGTAAGGAAGTGCCATGTAAAGATATACTTTCTAGCAGTTAAGGCAGATATAAACACAGTTAGAATCATGAGTTGGTGGCCATAAGGTATCAGGAGAAACAGCACTTTTGAATACTGAGCCCAAAGAGACATTTCTGTTACGGGTCTTCGTCTGTGATGGACACATCGGTTACGGTGTGAGGTACTGGACAGCTAACCATGGTCAGCACGTGCAGTAGTACCACACATCATAGGGCCATTTTTTATAATATTCCTTCCTGAAGGCAGGGGTTCTGCTGCCAGAGTGCAGTTCAGTGAAAACATTTCTGTGCAGCTTGACTTTCTAATATATTGGCTGATTCAATCTAGAGTGAGGTTTATTAGAATATTCCTTAGACTTTTAAAATCTTATTGTCCTGCACCTCAAAAGTTTAAGAAAATTTTAAAATTTCATTTTCCATACCTTGGGTTATGTTTTGAAAAAGATGCTGTTGGTAATCTTCTAGCTATAAAGTTGTTATAGCATTAAAAATGAATATGCCCACCACTCGGAATTTTGCTATATTTTCTCTCAACAGCCTTTAAGAATCTTTATTTTACCTTATTCAGAAGAATGAATTATGCAGTTTGCCAAGCATATTATACTTCCTTTTTCAAGGTTTTGTTTTTCAGATGGTATTTCCTGATAATATCTGGACCACTGTTATCTTAACATTTCAAGTTAAGTATAAAATGTTTGGAGTCAGTGCAGTGTTTTCGGTGGGGGGCGGGCAGGAGGTCAGGGGCAGTAATTAACATTCTCTAAAGAAAACCTGAGGGGCTTAAGGAGACACCTGCCTCTTTAGAAGACTGTACCACCTCAGTCGCAAGGAAAGGAGGAAGAGAACCGGGGCCAAGTGAAGGATTGCCTCATAATAATAATGATGTCCTGGAGACCTTCAAGATGGCGGAGAAGTAAGACGTGGCGATCACCTTCCTCCCCACAGGTACATCAGAAATACATCTACATGTGGAACAACTCCTACAGAACACCTACTGAATGCTGGCAGAAGACCTCAGACTTCCCAAAAGATATATATTTTTTTTTCCTTCTTCTCTTTTTGTGAGTGTGTATGTGTATGCTTGTTTGTGTGATTTTTCTCTGTATAGCTTTGCTTTTACCATTTGTCCTAGGGTTCTGTCTGTCCGTTTTTTGTTTTTCTTTATTTGTATTACTTAAATTTTTTTTTATTTTAGTAACTTTATTTTATTTCTTTCTTTCTTTCTTTCTTTTTTCTCCCATTTCTTCTGAGATGTGTAGCTGACAGGGTCTTGGTGTTCAGTCCGGGTGTGAGGTCTGTGCCTCTGAGGTGGGAGAGCCAAGTTTAGGACATTGGTCCACCGGAGACCTCCCGGCTCCATGTAATATCAAACGGTGAAAGCTCTCCCAGAGATCTCCATCTCAACACTAAGACCCAGCTCCACTCAGTGACCAGCAAGCTACAGTGCCGGACACCCTATGCCAAGCAACTAGCAAGACAGGAACACAACCCCACCCATTAGCAGAGAGGCTACCTAAAATCATAATAAGTTCACAGATACCCCAAAACACACCACCGGACGTGGTCCTGCCTACCAGAAAGACAAGATCCAGCCTCATCCACCAGAACACAGGCACGAGTCCCCTGCACCAGGAAGCCTACACAACCCACTGAACCAACCTTAGCCACTGGGGACAGACACAAAAGACAACAGTAACTACAAACCTGCAGCCTGCGAAAAGGAGACCCCAAACACAGTAAGTTAAGCAAAATGAGAAGACAGAGAAACACACAGCAGATGAAGGAGCAAGTTAAAAACCCACCAGACCAAACAAATGAAGAGGAAATACCTGAAAAAGTCTACCTGAAGCAGTCTACCTGAAAAAGAATTCAGAGTAATGATAGTAAAGATGATCCAAAATCTTGAAAATAGAATGGAGAAAATACAAGGAACGTTTAACAAGGACCTAGAAGAACTAAAGAGCAAACAAACAATGATGAACAACATAACAAATGAAATTAAAAATTCTCTAGAAGGAATCAATAGCAGAATAACTGAGGCAGAAGGATGGATAAGTGACCAAGAAGGTAAAATAGTGGAAATAACCACCGCAGAGCAGAATAAAGAAAAAAGAATGAAAAGAATTGAGGACAGTCTTAGAGACCTCTGGGACATTAAATGCACCGACATTTGAATTATAGGGGTCCCAGAAGAATAAGAGAAAAAGAAAGGAACTGAGAAAATATTTGAAGAGATTATAGTTGAAAACTTCCCTAATATGGGAAAGGAAATAATCAAGTCTAGGAAACACAGAGAGTCCCATACAGGAAAAATCCAGGGAGAAACAACGCCAAGACACATATTAATTAAACTATCAAAAATTAAATACAAAGAAAAAATATTAAAAGCAGCAAGGGAAAAGCAACAAATAACATACAAGGGAATCCCCATAAGGTTAGCAGCTGACCTTTCAGCAGAAACTCTGCAAGCCAGAAAGGAGTGGCAGGACATATTTCAAGTGATGAAACAGAAAAACCTACAACCAAGATTACCCAGCAAGGATCTCATTCAGATTCGATGGAGAAATTAAAACCTTTACAGACAAGCAAAAGCTAAGAGAATTCAGCACCATGAAACCAGCTTTACAACAAATGCTAAAGGAACTTCTTTAGGCAGGAAACACAAGAAAAGGAAAAGACCTACAATAACAAACCCAAAACAATTAAGAAAATGGTAATAGGAACATACATATTGACAATTACCTTAATTGTAAATGGATTAAATGCTCCAACCAAAGGACATAGACTGGCTGAATAGATACAAAAACAAGACCTGTATATATGCTGTCTACAAGAGACCCACTTCAGACCTAGGGACACATACAGACTGAAAGTGAGGGGATGGAAAAAGATATTCCATGCAAATGCCAATCAAAAGAAAGCTGGAGTAGCAATTCTCATATCAGACAAAATAGACTTTGAAATAAAGACTATTACAAGAGACAAAGAAGGACACTACAGAATGATCAAGGGATCAATCCAAGAAGAAGATATAACAATGGTAAATATTTACGCAGCCAACATAGGAGCACCTCAATACATACGGCAAATGCTAACAGCCATAAAAGGGGAAATCAACAATAACACAATCATAGTAGGGGACTTTAACACCCGACTTTCACCAATGGACAGATCTTCCAAAATGAAAATAAATAAGGAAACACAAGCTTTAAATGATACATTAAACAAGATGGACTTAATTGATATTTATAGGACATTCCATCCAAAAACAACAGAATACACTTTCTTCTCAAGTGCTCATGGAACATTCTCCAGGATTGATCATATCTTGGGTCACAAATCAAGCCTTGGTAAATTTAAGAAAAATGAAATCATACCAAGTATCTTTTCCAACCACAACGCTATGACACTAGATTATCAGTTACAGGAAAAAATCTGTAAAAAGTACAAACACATGGAGGCTAAACAACATGCTACTAAATAATCAAGAGATCACTGAAGAAATCAAAGAGGAAATCAAAAAATACCTAGACTTCAGTGGGTCTTGGGCCGCGGCTGCAGGCGGACCAGCCCACACAGTTTCGGTCCCCTGCGTTTGCGCTCCCCGACAGTGAGGCGGTCCATGGAGCGGAGTGCTGCAGAGCAGGAGGCAGTGCCCATCGGTGGGCTGGGGCAGCGCGAGAGCCCACCAGGAGGCTCGGGCATGGCGGGCCGCAGGACCTGAGTCCTACCCCATGGGCAGCAACCTGGTGGTGGGCGATGGGGACACAGCGGGGCTGCCGCCGCACTGAGCCATGAGCGCCGCACTTCCGCCACCACCGCCTCTTCGTTGCCACCTTGACCCCTCGTGAAGCGCCAGGCAGCTTGGGAACATGACCCTGGAGCAGCTCTGCTCAGTCCTCAAAGTGTTGTTAATAACAGTACTTTTAGTGGAAGGGATTGCTGTGGCCCAGAAGACCCAAGATGGACAAAATATTGGAATCAAGCACATTCCTGCAACCCAGTGTGGCATTTGGGTTCGAACCAGCAATGGAGGTCATTTTGCTTCACCAAATTATCCTGACTCATATCCACCAAACAAGGAATGTATCTACATTTTGGAAGCTGCTCTATGTCAAAGAACAGAGTTGACATTTGATGAACATTATTATATAGAACCATCATTTGAATGTTGGTCTGATCACTTGGAAGTTCGAGATGGGCTGTTTGGTTTGTCTCCACTTGTAGATCGTTACTGTGGTGTGAAAAGCCCTCCATGAATTAGATCAACAGGGAGATTCATGTGGATTAAGTTCAGTTCTGATGAAGAACTTGAAGGACTGGGATTTCGAGCAAAATATTCGTTTATTCCAGGTAAAGAAGTTATTTGTTTCAGTGGCTAGGGCTCACTCTGGTTTTAGAATCTTAAGGCTAGAAAAGAGATTATTCAGTCAGGGTAATCAAATCAAGGCTTTAAAGAAGTTAGCAAGGTCAAAGGGAAATCAGTCCATGAATAAATAAAAACTTAACAAAAAATTAGAAATAAAACTGTCACTAGAATTTTGAAGCATATCACAGATGGTATCACATTATTTCTTAGATTTCTATATGTTTTATAACATATATCAAATGCCAAAGACATCACAACAAATACATTAAAAAAAAAACAAACCTAGAAACAAAAGACAACGAAAACATGACAACCCAAAACTATGGGATGCAGCAAAAGCAGTTCTAAGAGGGAAGTTTATAGCAATACAATCCTACCTCAAGAAGAAACATCTCAAATAAACAACCTAAACTTACACCTAAAGCAATTAGAGAAAGAAGAACAAAAAAACCCCAAAGTTAGCAGAAGGAAAGAAATCATAAAGATAAGATCAGAAATAAATGAAAAAGAAATGAAGGAAACAGTAGCAAAGATCAATAAAACTAAAATCTGGTTCTTTGAGAAGATAAACAAAATTAATAAACAATTAGCCAGACTCACCAAGAAAAAAAGCGAGAAGGCTCAAATCAATAGAATTAGAAATGAATAAGGAGAAGTAACAACTGACACTGCAGAAATACAAAGGACCATGAGAGATTACTACAGGCAACTCTATGCCAATAAAATGCACAACCTGGAAGAAATTGACAGATTCTTACAAAAGCACAACCTTCTGAGACTGAACCAGGAAGAAATAGAAAATATAAACAGACCAATCACAAGCACTGAAACTGGGATTGTGATTAAAAATCTTCCAACAAACAAAAGCTCAGGACCAGATGGCTTCACAGGCGAATTCTATCAAACATTTAGAGAAGAGCTAACACCTGTCCTTCTCAAACTCTTCCAAAATACAGCAGAGGGAGGACGCTCCCAAACTCATTCTACAAGGCCACCATCACCCTGATACCAAAACCAGACAAAGATGTCATGAAGAAAGAAAACTATAGGCCAATATCACTGATGAACATAGATGCAAAAATCCTCAACAAAATACTAGCAAAGAGAATCCAACAGCACATTAAAAGAAACATACCCCATGATCAAGTGGGGTTTATCCCAGGAATGAGGGATTCTTCAATATACGCAAATCAGTCAATGTGATAAACGATATTAACAAATTGAAGGAGAAAAACCATATGATCATCTCAATAGATACAGAAAAAGCTTTCGACAAAATTCAACACCTATTCATAAAAACCCTCCAGAAAGTTGGCATACAGGGAACTTACCTCAACATAATAAAGACTGTATATGACAGACCCACAGCCAACATCGTTCTCAGTGCTGAAAAACTGAAACGTTTTCCTCTAAGATCAGGAACAACACAAGGTTGTCCACTCTCACCACTATTATTCAACATAGTTTTGGAAGTTTTAGCCACAGCAATCAGAGAAGGAAAAGAAGTAAAAGGAATCCAAATCAGAAGGGAAGAAGTAAAGCTGTCACTGTTTGCAGATGACATGATGCTATACATAGAGAATCCTAAAGATGCTACCAGAAAACTACTAGAGCCAATCAATGAATTTGGTAAAGTAGCAGGATACAAAATTAATGCACAGAAATCTCTGGCATTCCTATACACTAATGATGAAAAATCTGAAAGAGAAATTAAGGGAACACTCCCATTTACCACTGCAATAAAAAGAATAAAATTCCTAGGAATAAATCTGCCTAAGGAGGTGAAGGACTTTTACTCAGAAAACTATAAAACACTGATGAAAGCAATCAAAGATGACAAACAGATGGAGAAACATACCATGTTCTTGGATTGGAAGAATCAGTATTGTGAAAATGACTATACTACCCAAAGCAACCTACAGATTCAGTGCAATCCCTATGATACTACCAGTGGCATTCTTAACAGAATTAGAACAAAAAATTTTATAATTCGTATGGAAACACAAAAGACCCCAAATAGCCAAAGAAATCTTGAGAAAGAAAAATGGAGCTGGAAGAATGAGGCTCCTGGACTTCAGACTCTACCACAAAGCTACAGTAATGAAGACAGTATGGTACTGGCAGAAAAACAGAAATTTAGATCAATGGAACAGGATAGAAAGCCCAGAGATAAACCCACGTGCATATAGTAACCTTATTTTTGATAAAGGAGGCAAGAATATACAATGGAGAAAAGACAGTCTCTTCAATAAGTGGTGCTGGGAAAACTGGACAGCTACATGTAAAAGAATGAAATTAGAACAATCCCTAACACCATGCACAAAAATAAACTCAAAATGGATTAAAGACCTAAATGTAAGGCCAGACGCTATCAAACTCTTAGAGGAAAACACAGGAAGAACACTCTTTGACATAAATCACAGCAAGATCCTTTTTGACCCACCTCCTAGAGAAATGGAAATAAAAACAAAAATAAACAAATGGGACTTAATGAAACTTAAAAGTTTTGCACAGCAAAGGAAACCATAAACAAGACGAGAAGCCAACCCTCAGAATAGGAGAAAATATTTACAAAGGAAGCAACTGACAAAGGATTAATCTCCAAAATTTACAAGCAGCTCATGCAGCTCAATATCAAAAAAACAAACAACCCAATCCAAAAATGGGCAGAAGACCTAAATAGACATTTCTCCAAAGAAGATATACAGATTGCCAACAAACACGTGAAAGGATGCTCAACATCACTAATCATTAGAGAAATGCAAATCAAAACTACAGTGAGGTATCACCTCATACCGGTCAAAATGGCCATCATCAAAAAATCTACAAACAATAAGTGCTGGAGAAGGTGTGGAGAAAAGGGAACCCTCTTGCACTGTTGGTGGGAATGTAAACTGATACAGCCACTATGGAGAACAGTATGGAGGTTCCTTAAAAAACTAAAAATAGAACTACCATACAACGCAGCAATCCCACTACTGGGCATATACCCTGAGAAAACCGTAATTCAAAAAGAGTCATGTACCACAATGTTCATTACAGCTCTACTGACAACAGCCAGGACATGGAAGCAACCTAAGTGTCCATCGACAGATGAATGGATAAAGATGTGGTGCATATATACAATGGAATATTACTCAGCCATAAAAAGAAACGAAATTGAGTTATTTGTAGTGAGGTGGATGGACCTAGAGTCTGTCATACAGAGTGAAGTAAGTCAGAAAGAGAAAAACAGATACCATATGCTAACACCTATATATGGGATCTAAAAAATAAAAATAAAAAAGGTTCTGAAGAACCTAGGAGCAGGACAGGAATAAAGACACAGACGTAGAGAATGGACTTGAGGACACGGGGAGGGGGAAGGGTAAGCTGGGACGAAGTGAGAGAGTGGCATGGACATATATACACTACCAAATGTAAAACAGACAGCTAGTGGAAAGCAGCCGCATAGCACAGGGAGATCAGCTCGGTGCTTTGTGTCCTCCTAGAGGGGTGGGATAGGGAGGGTGGGAGGGGGACACAAGAGGTAGGAAATGTGGGTATATATGTATATGTATAGCTGATTCACTTTGTTATAAAGCAGAAACTAACACACCATTGCAAAGCAGTTATACTCCAATAAATATGTTTAAAATAAATTAAAAATTTTTTAAAAATGTCCTGGGATCATCAGTAATGATGGCCTGGAGTCACAAGGGCTACATGTGATATTTATTCACTCTTCACTGATTTATGCCTGCCTAGAAAAGTACATCACATCTAATGTCAATGTTTTATAAAGGGCAAACATTTAAATACAAGTAAAGCCACCCTGCCTTTGACCACCACCATTGGGACATATTTCTACCCAGTGTGTTTTTTCCCATTGCAGTGTAGCCTTGTCGCTCGGAACAAAGGCTTCCGGAGGGATTCGGATCTGGACTCAGATCCCAGCTCCACCATTTCTTAGTTGTGTAGCCCACAAAGGCCTCTTGAGCTCTCTGAACCTCAGTTTCCTCATTTGTAAGATAGAGACAGTAGGAGTGTCTGTCTCCTGAGGTTATTTAAAGAAATACGTGAGTAAGTACGCGGGATGAGCTTAGCACAGGGCAGGGCACATGGCAGACGCCTTCAACAGATATTGTGTGTGTGTATACATGCACATAAATATATACAGTCGTGTTATAAAATTGATATCGTACTTGATACTTCTTCCTTTATCTTTAATATTTAAAGTCTGCCTAATATTTACCATAGGGTTATTTTATTTCTATACTTACCTGTTTGCTTTATTTTGGTCGTTCATGCTGTTACTATGGTTTGATAATTGATAATTGATTAAATTGTTATGTTGACAGATACTCGAAGTAAGCAGGAAGAGGTAATAGAAGGCAAACTTGTTCAATTTCTCTTCTTAGGGAAGTCACTGTTTCATTCTCCATGATAATAAGTATAGAAAATTAGCTAAAAGCTCCATTTAGAGACTTTATTCATATCCTTTTATGTCTTTGTACTTCTAGGAATTTATTCTGTGGAAAAAAATGTGTACAAAGATATGTATATGGTTGTATGTATATGTACACACATATATGTCTGCGTGTACATAGGTGTACACATATATATGCTGTTCACAGACTTGCTCTCAAAGACGGTATTATGAATTTTGTTGTATATTGCGTTTTAAAGGGTTCTACATTGTGTAGAACTCTCATGATCACAAAATAGAAGTAAAATTTTTTTTAATGAAAGAAGGTAAAGGAAAGCTATAAAAAGCTAAACACAATAGTTTTAAGAGTACAGTTAAACAGAGTTTAAAACAGTCTAAAGTATTCTTGAGGACAGTGTCTGTGTCTTAGACACGTGACTCACATGCTGCACATCAGTGTAGTTGGCACAAAGGGGCCCTTATCATCATTACAATCGCTGAATTCAGACTTTTATTTTTAACTTGTGAAGTCTGTTTCATCCAAGGTTGCTATGCAAGCCAGGTGGTCAGAACTAAGGACAGTTTCCGTTTTCAAGGATTAGCACTTGACCTAGCGGAAGAGGTAAAAACATCCTTTTTTTAAGGAGGAGTAAAACGCAGAAGCAGCACCTCAGCAAGCAAAATAAAGCAAGCTTCTTTTTGAGTCTTTCATGAGGAAAGAAGTGGAAAGAGAGGGAGAAGACTTTTGTATTCATACTGTGTTAGGCATCTTCCATGTAAGTATCTGGGAATATCCATGTAAGCCTCTGTGATGCTTACATGGATACAATCTGGGAAGGAAGGTGTTTCTGACAAACATCTAGAACAATCCTGGTTGAGAGAATAACTCATGGGTTATTCTCTCAACCAGAGTAACCCATGAGTTATTCTCTCAACCAGGATTGTTCTAGATGTTTGTTAGAAACATGTTTATTAAAGACATTTGCATATTCAGTGATAAAACAGTTTAAAAGTTAGGAAGCTACATAAGAAGACAAAGGGAAGTATGGTTAGAATCCAGTGGGAGTTTGTAAGTTCTTGGGTGTGGAGGTTGCTTTTCCCCTCGGGAGAGACACCTTTTAAGATGATGGCATCCTTTGTGGGCAGGAACCACAGGAAAAATGCAGTGGAGAACTTTTTGTTCCTCATCTCCTGCCAAAGATAAAGGGCAGTGATGATACTTGTCAAGCTTGGACATGTCGTGTTAATACAATCTAACAACAACCAGCCTTCCTGTGCAGGAGTGTGACCACTTGAACTTCTTAGCCATTCTCTCCACTTTCAGCATCTCACCCTTCCACATCCTGCAAAATAGTCCCTTTGATCTTCCTAATCAGTAATTCAAATGGATCCATCCGCTTTGCCTAAGAAGGAAAGCTGAAATCTCTTACCCTAATAATCTCATCCTTCCAAAATCATATTGCAGCCTGTTCTTCAGACTTATTTCCCATAATTCCCCTTCACTTACTTTGTTCCCTACAAAACGGGCTATTGTTTCTTGGGTGTATCATGCACTTATCTGCTGTTCTAGTCTCGTTATTACGTGGGTTTGTAATATCTAACGCTAAAAATGGATATATTTTAAATATATATAAAACCTTTTATCAATACTTCCGTAAAACTTTGGCTTAGGGACTTTTAGAATTGTGTGTGAGTGTGTGTGTGTGTGTGTGTGTGTGTGTGTATAATGACAAGTTCGTGCTAATTTTCATTTCTCTCAGGAAGATGAACCTTTCTGATTTGGCTGTAAGACTGACTTGTAATATGGTAAATTGACTTTTACCATAAATATGACTTTTGCAAACCTGTACCTAATGTAATGGTTGCTCTAAAAGTCTGTACTTTTCATATGGCATGGTCTGGTGGAAAATTATCTTGGAATAAGATAGTTCAACACTTTATTTCCATAAAGGTAGGTAGATAGGCAGGTAGATAGGTAGTCTGTTACATGCCAAATGAATTTCAGGGTCTGGGAATACAATGGAATATCTGGATTTGAACACAGATTTAATTTGAATGGTAGCTTGACAGGTCAATTGAATTCAACTTTAGGTTCCTCATCAGATATAAGACAGCTGACCCTACTTTATACACTGTGTTGAAGAGTAAATGAAAAATGTTCTGCCATGGAGTCCTTGTTCCTTTGCCAGACCTTCTTATGGCTGAAAATCTGACCCTCGTAATGTTGACCAGTTGCTCAGTCCAGTTGAGGTCAACCCTTTCACTAGTTGGGGCAGTCCCAAGAGAGGCAAGATTAGCAAGCACCTTGTGAACTAAAAGGGCCCAGTCTCATCGGGAGGTTGAAGAAGGAAGGACAGTGTCCTGGTGACATTTAGAGTGGAATCTCTGGCCCTTCCCTCTGGGCACAGTTTCTGAGTAATGAAAAACTGTGATGTTGAGACACTGTCTCCAGCAAGAGCCATAGGGCTATAATAGTTCAAATTTAGAGATTGCCAGTTTCTATAGTTGGTGAAAGCCTGAACATCCAAACACTAGCTCCATTAACAGCATTTCAGTGCTGTCTGAATGACGAATGTCTGAAAAGGGGTTTTATTATGAATGGTGAAGCTCATTTAATCTTGCCTCTTCTCTCTTTGCTTTTAGAAGTAAAAACAGTTGAATGAGAACTCTTTAGTCAACAAAAAGGTCTTTGACCTCTCAATTCTCTTCCTTTGTAAACTGTCATTAAAAGACAAGGTTTTCCCTTTTTCAAAGTTTTATATTCTGTCTCTGGGTCTGGGATCAGACATTTGCATCTGTAAAGAGGCCAGAATTGGTTTTGAGGGAGGTAGATTCTTGGCAGTGTCCAAGTTTCCAAGTTCCAAGTTTCTGTGATACACAGCTCTACAGAGGCAGAGGATCACAGCAAAGAGGTCTGGGCTTATGGGTGGTCAAAAGTGGGTGTGTTTGGAAAGATGTTATGTTTGTCTTTCCATTTTCTATTATTAAGTATTGAAAACCTGTGATTTAGCTGTTTTGTTTCTGCATTGCTTTTTGCTTTCCTCTCTCCCTTCCCCAGTCCTGGGTGACCCAGATGGCTTTGGATCTATCTGTCCACTTCGTCTCTCACTTGGGGTTTTCTGCCTCTGAGGTTTACTCTGAGGGAGACTGAGATAGTGTCTCCCTGGCCTGTCTGCTTTCTTGCTGACCCTTAAACAAACACCCAGACCTTTTGTATATTGCTGAGTGTTGGATTCCAATCTCAGCTGAGAAACAGAAGGTAATAGGAATATGGGGAAGGTACAAAAAATGGTTCAGATCATCCTGATCTTTACCACTCTGGTGTCTGGTCTCTAGTTCTCTCGTCCCTTCTGAAATGGAAACTAAAAATCCCATTGAGCTTTTCCTGTTTTGTTTTTTAATTTTTATTGGAGTATAGTTGATTTAAAATGTTGTGTTAGTTTCTGCTGTACAGCAAAGTGAATCAGTTATACATATATCCACTCTTTTTAAAATTCTTTTCCCATATAGGTCATTACACAGTATTGAGAAGAGTTCCCTGTGCGATACAGTAGGTCCTTATTAGTTACCTATTTTATATATAGTAGTGTGTCTGTGTGCATGGAGCACACCAACTGTCCTAAAGGGATGCTGGGCATGCCTGTCCTTTTTCTTCAACAAGGGTCTTGCCAGCACCATGGGCTTCCCAGCACCCTTAGGAGCTGTGTCTGAATTTATAAGGCTTTCTGGGAAGTTGTGCCCACGTCAGAGAGTTTTTGGTCCGCAGAGGAAAAGGCATTGCTTTACAATATCTAGTTAACCCCACTACCTAATGAGTTTCTCTCTCATAGACTAGAATGTTTTATTCAATCCAGTTACTAAAATGTGTTTATCCTCTTAGGTTATTATTTTATTTTACATTCCCCTCTGGGTTTCTTTCAAAGATATTATGTGATCAGGCATTCATTTACATAGGAGTTTCCTATTTTAAGACTTTAATCATTAAAATTAAACTATTATATTTAAGATATTTTAATAGTAAAAACACCCATCTAAATAATAATTTATTAATGTTTTAGTATTAATAAATCATAAAATCATTTAAAATTGTCTTAAGTATTTTAAAATAATAAAAATAAAGATATTTTAAAATAGCTGAGTATTTCTAAATATTTAATATTAATAGTACTTTAATTACCAGTTTAAATGGAAAATGTTCTTAAAATAAGCTTAAGGGAAAAAAAAAAAAGAAAAACACTGAATAGTTATTTCCGAAGGACAAATAAACAAAGAGCAGTAGATGGGAGGCTGAACTCTTTGGATTGAAAAAAAGCTTAACCTTTTCCTATTATAATCTTTTAATGAATCCATTCTGAAATCATAAAAGGGATATGTGAATGTGTGTGTGTGTGTGTGTGTGTGTGTGTTTTAAGGATGTCTTTCTTTTTTGGTAGGAAAATTTTAGAATGATTAAACTGATATAAATCAGAACTCTCAAATGTCCTTTGGATATAGCAAGCCATCTTCTACTCTCTTCTTATTCTGCTTTAATAGCTAAGTTTTAATTAATGATGTTTATTTTCTTCCATTGTGAGGTAATATATGATCAATACAGATAAATTGGGAAATATTGAAAAAGAAGAAAATAGTCACCTATATAGTCCCATCACACAGACAGTAGCATAATCTGAGAGGGTCTTTCTGTTATCCTGACATGTGAATGAGGGAGAGAATATAGAATTAATGGATAGAGTTGTTTCCTGCAAACCCTTATAGATGTTGCTTTACTGGATCCTGATTTAGAAGAGTCTGAGGTCAGTCTGATTATTCTCACTTTACGGGTAACCTTTTTATTTCCATGTAGGTGGTTGTATGGTTCTTTCACTGTCTTTCTACTTCTATCTCTGCACTTCTTCCACCAAAGAGCAACCTGGAACCTTTACCCCTTGCCGTTTTACAGGGGATTAGAGCCCTCAGTGCCTGGGGGCCTGCCAGGTCTCTAATGAATCCTTCTAGGTTGTCCTCCACCCATGTCTGTTAGTCTTAGTTTCTCTCTACCCATCCCTTGATGGTTCCATGATGCTATTCACTGAACAGTGCATTATTAAGAACATTGATTGTCTGTGACATCATTTCCATCAAATTCTTAAATAAGATTTTATCTCATATGGTGTTATCCTTTTGTCCTCTTTGTTAAAGTGATATGATGAATACATTTTTAATATTTTCAAACACGTGTTAGCTTTTGTGGTTAGGTGTCTACACTGTAATAACAGAAACTGTAGAGACATCTGTTGAAGTTATTTTATTCTTAATTTTAAGGTTTCTTTAAATTACAAAATTAAAATATTGTTCCAAATCCATTTTGCATCAATGAAGGATTTCCTCATATCATAACTTCATAACTTTCCGAAACTTCCTTTATCCATAAGTTGGCCTCTTAAAGTGTATCCAATATCACTATAGAAATTTTGGTACTTATATTTTATCTGATCTATCCCTTATATTTTATACTTTCTAAATATATTTATATTTTTTAAATAGAAATCATTTTAATTTAAAGAGTCTTGTCCCAGAAGAGGCCTAGAAGAAAACTAGCTGGTTATCAACGCTAATGCTTGTGAGAGTCAAATCCAAGGAAAATATTTAAATATGACAAAAGTTCTACCACAGAATCATTGGAATGTGTGCTTTTATTAGATCATTTTTTTAGGTAACCATTTGGCATCTTTTTGGTATTAAAAAAGAGAAGATAAGCTTACATTTCTAGTACACGTTAAAATTACGGAGATACTGTTTTTAATGATTACATGTCTTTACTCAGTTTTCCCTCAAAGAAAAGGACACATGGCTTGAAATAAGCTTTTAAAAAAAATCACCAGCGTCAGAGTTACATCATACAAATGAAGTAGAATTTTACCCTATTTTATGGGACATTTTACACCAAGTTTGG
This sequence comes from Lagenorhynchus albirostris, assembly GCF_949774975.1. Classification (NCBI taxonomy): domain Eukaryota; kingdom Metazoa; phylum Chordata; class Mammalia; order Artiodactyla; family Delphinidae; genus Lagenorhynchus; species Lagenorhynchus albirostris. The sequence goes on from NC_083101.1 coordinate 22,731,634, forward strand.
GAGGAGTTAACGACTGTACGACTGTACTAACATAGGAGACAGAGGGTAGCCCAGCATTGTAGTCATGTGCTAAATGATCTGAGAGTCCCAAGTGTGAACACAGGAGAATTTTGGCTTCAGAAGTAACATCTCTAAGAACTTGTATTTTTGTGCCATAACCCTTACTGATCTGACCCCTTGAAATGCTTCACTTTGTTTCCAAAATTATGTTTTTGCTGTAGAATGCTTCGTATATCCCAAGCACTTGATGTTTGTAACTTCATTTTGTTCTTACAGCAGTCTTGTAAAGTAGGTATTACCATATCTTTTTTACAAATGAATAAACTGAGACCCAGGATGTTAAACTAGGACACTCAGCCAACAAGTACACAGACCAGGGCATTTTCTAGTCCAGGTACATCTGAGATCAAAGCCTGAGCTCTTAACCACCAAGCTAGACTGTCTTGTTGAGTGGTTCCATCTAATTCTGTTTAGGAAAAATAATTAATTCTGGTCACATAACATGAGAGATTGAAGGAAGTTCATAGTCTATTTATATATATATATATATATATATATATATTTTTTTTTTTTTTTTGGCCACACTGCGCGGCTTGCAGGACCTTAGTTCTCTGACCAGGGATTGAACTCTCGCCCTTATTAGTGAAAGTGCAGAGTCCTAACAACTGGACTGCCATGGGAATTCCCTAGAGTCTTTTTAATCCTTACACATTACTGGTAAGAAAACAGAAGGCTTTTAACCTTTATGATAAAGTTAAGGTGTTTATACTTATTTATAAAGCATAGTGAAGGGTATTTTTGTATTAAATGTATTTCTTTGTCTAATGTACCAAACAGTCCATATATGACCTAGCACTTCCCAAAGGTAAATTATTTTTGGACCACTGATGCAGACTTGGATTAGGGTAGCATGGCCAGCTGAAGAAGAAGTGAAAGCATGTTGAATCGGTGTACTGTGATGGGAATCAGCCAGTTTTCCTATAATCCCTTTAGTTTCAGAGATTTGATATAGGTTGATCTAAGAAGAATGCTAAGTGAACAGGAATAAATACTTGGCTTACTTTCATTTCCTACCAATGGCGGGAAAGGAATGAATAATTCCTCTAAGTGGACACGGTCCATACTCCAATGGGTATATGTTATATTTAAAGTCTCTTCCTCCTCTTACTTCTTCTCTTTACTAGAATCTGTGAGAGCCTTGAATGTGCATACAAATAAATATGCACAGTTTTCAGAGCACTTTTAGAGACATCTGAATCATAAGGAATAACACAGGGTGGATGAGAAGAATGGAGATCCATAATTTATGGAACAATCACATTTTAGCCCTAAAAATGGCCCAGGTTGTCTTACAGACCTATTTCTCCAGCCAGTTCTATTTCAAAGATGTGGAAACGGATGCCCAGTAAGTTCTGGTGATCTATATTCTCAGGTAGGTTCAGATCATGCTGTATTCTAGATCTGTCCCAGAGTGAGGTAGCTCCCAGTCCAGGACTTTTCCCTGAATGACTTTATGCTTTTGTATACATTTAGCCACCTAATATACAGAATCCCAAGTAGATATGCAGGGCTTTTAGGATTGCACCTTGATTTACAGTGTTATTGAGTATCTCTTTGTATTGTTTTCTTAATGGTTGCTCTGGGTATTATGACCATCGACTGATATCAGTATTTTACCACTTAGAAGTGTGGAAGCCTTATTTCCTTCTAGGCCCCTGTACTTTCCCCACTTTTAAATATAATTATCTTGAGTATCAGGCAATATTTAGTGTTTGTTTCAGTGATCTAATATGTTTTATAAAACCCATGAGGAGAATCGTCTATTGTATGTAGCCATATTTCTGTTCCTTTTGTTGTTTTTCCTTTTTTCTTTTTTCTGATGTTCCAAGATTCCTTCCTTTACCATTTCTTTCTGTTTGCAAAACTTCTTTTAGCCATATTTTAAAGGAAGGTCTGCTAGCAACAAATTCTTTTTTTTCCTTCCTCTGAGTTATGTCTCTGTTTTCGTTTCATTCCTGAAGGATAGCTTTGCGGGATATAGAATTTGAAGATGACCAGTTCTTTTTTTTTTCCCCCAGCACTTGGAAAATGTACCACTTCCTTCCGGCCATCATGGTTTTAGATGGGAAATTTGCTCTTATTTGAATCGGTGTTCCCTTATGGGTAATGTGTCATTTCTCTCTGAATGCTGTCAAGATTTTTTTTTTTTTTTTTTTTTGCTTCATTTCTCAAAATTTAATTTTGAAATGTCATGTCTTGGTGTGGATTTCTTTGTATTTAACCCCTTTGGGTTTCATACTGTTTCTTGAATCTGTAGCTTTATATATATTTTTTGCCAAATTTGGACATTTTAAACCATTGTTTTCTCTAATATTCTTTTAAGTTTACTTCCTTTTTCCTGTCCTTCTGGGACTTTGATAATGTATATAAATGTTGGATCTTTTGTTATCATCCCAGTCCCTGCCACTGTGGATTGTTTTTCTTTTTTTTAAGTCTATTTTATTTCTCTTGTTCAGATTGAGTAGATTCTATTGATGTGTTGTCAGGTTCATTAATATCTGTCCTCTGTCATTTCCACTCTACTGTTCAACCCATTGTTTATTCTTGTGATTGCATATTTTAGTTTTAAACTTCCATTTAGTTATTTTTTATAACTTCTAGTTCTTTGCTGAAATATTTGTTTTTACATTCTAAGGAATTTGCAATCGTGTGTTGAAGCATTTTTATGATGGCTGCTTTAAAATCCTTATCAATAATTCTAACATCTGACTCATCTCAGTGTTAGCGTCAGCTGATTCTTTTCTCAATCAGGTAGTGATTTTCTTAGTTTTTGATGTGATGGGTGATTTTTCATTGTATTCTAGACATTTTGGCTATTATATTTGGAGACTCAAGGTCCTATTTAAATCTTTTATCAGGCAGTCGTCCCGTTTGGGCTTAGCATTTTCAGAGACTTTGTGATGCTGTTTTGATCAACTTGGTTTATTGGGGGCTGCTCAGGATCCCACGGTCCCTGCTGGTTCCACCTGAGGGGATGGAGGAGTTACCCTGGGTATGGCCTCCCAGTGTCTCTGGTGGGGGTGGGGAGAGGAATTCTTTTGCCAGTGAGAACAAACGTACTTCCTGGCACTTGCTGTGCTCTGATCCTCTTTTCCTCACTCCTTCCCCCACATTGCAGGGAAGGAGAACACTTTCCAGGTGGGGCTTTTTTGTGTCAGGACCCCCTTTGCTGGTGCTGCTAGCTGCTTGCTGTCTCTCACTGGGCGAAGGGAGTCTTAGGCCTGGTGAGAAAGGAGAGTGCTTTCCCTGGCTGTTTACTGTCAGTGGTGCTCCCAATCTATCCCTTTTGCCAGCTGCTTGCTAGCCTGGTGGTGTTGGTGGTACCCCATTGGATCTGAGGGGGCAATGAGCCTACCTGGGCTGCCTTCTGTTGCTAGCTTGGGGGTCTGGAAGGTCTGGGCTTGGCTGACCTTCTTATGTTAGGTCTGGGATTGCAAGACCATTTAGTCCTAGGGTCTCTAATCCGTTCACCTTCCTTTTCTGCATTTCAGAGTTCTCTTTGGTTGCCTCTTTTATTTTTTCCAGGGTTTGTGTTTATATCAATACTTAGCTGGGAGGTGCAGGGAGAAAGTTGTTTGTGCCATTCACGGACTTTTCCATGAATGGAAATCTCATTCATGGACTTTTGGGGGAGGGAAACCCCTAAGACTACCCATAATAGAAAAATATGAATTTGGTCAGTGGCTTTATTTCAGCAGAAAGTACTCTTTTCTGGTACATTTCTACCTCTCATAGTTCCCTATAAATGAAACCAGAACACAGTCTACCTGCTCCTTCTTCCCCCTCCTTCCTTCACTTCTCTAATCATGCTACCACTATAGACTTCCATGAATGGAAGTTCTTGTATCTTTGAAAGTGCAGAAAAAGAGTTAAATTAAAGCCTGGTTTCAGTTTGCCACCCTTTGTGGTGGGAAAGTGAGTCAGCAAATGCTCTATCCTTGGGCCACCACTTCTTCCTCCACCATGACCTCTTGTCAACCTCACCAAGCTTAACTTCCCAAGACTGGGAAAATGGGCTTTTAAAGACAATTTGTCACATCTTGAACATCAAACTCAAAAAGAGAAAGAAACCTTAAGTGTAGATGCCATCTGCCTTTATTTACTCTTCATCACCCTTCTCTTTCAGAAACCGCTGGACAGATGCAAGCTTTTACTCTAAAGAGCACTTTATAGGAACAGATTAAAGAAAGGATTTGTTTTTAAATTTTTGAACACTAACTTGATTTAATTAACATAGTCACTAATTGTATTATAACTGAAAATGCCCCAGCCCTGGGCAAAAATCTGAAAGATGCAGGGAAGTTGCTGATGAAGATTTTGCATGAGGGTTCAGAAAATCAAATACTCATTTCATTTCTAAGGGAAATAAAAAAAAAATCTAAAGGAAATTTAAAGAATTAGTAAATATAACAGCTGTAATCTGATGTGTCCCTCTCAGATTCATTTGTTGAAACCTAACCCCCAAGGTGATGGTCTTAGGAGGTGGGGTCTTTGGGAGGTGCTGAAGGTGGAGCCCCTATGAATGGATTAGTGCCTTTATAAAAGAGACCCCACAGACCTCCCTAGCCCCTTCCACAGTGTGAGGATACAATGAGAAACTGACAGTCTGCAACCCAGAAGAGGGCTCTCCCCAAAACCTGACCATGCCGGCACCCTGATCTTGTACTTCCAGCCTTCAGAACAATGAGAAGTAAATTTGTGTTGTTTACAAGCTACCTAGTCTGTGGTATTTTGTTATAGCAGTGTGAATGGACTAGAACGATAACTATATACATATATAAATGGAATTCTCAAATTCTAGGAAAAATCCGAAGATCTAGAAATAAGTGATATTTTCTCATTTGTTGAGTGTTAGAAATATAAACAATATAATTTTATACTAGTGATCTCAACAGGGTTGGGGAGGCATGGGGCAGTGCATGAGAACTGTAATAGTAAAAGTAGAAAAACTTGATTCTCCCTTAGATGAATTTATGTGTGAATGGAAAATGCTATAAAATGTTTTCAGGTAGGAAAGTACTTGCAGCACAGAATAAAATCACAGTTTTCCAGGACTTTGGGGGAAAACTTTATTTACTGTTTTAAGTTTTCATTTTAATACAATGAGAGTGAGAAAAATAGCCTATCAAGGATATCTGTATTCTTCTCCCTGGAACCTGTAAGTCCCCTTACACAGCAGAAGGGACTTTGTAGATGTGATGAAATTAAGGACCTTGAGGTGGGGAGATGATGTTGGATTGTAGGCTTGGGAGATGGAGGAAGGGTCCATGAGCCATGGAACACAGGCGGCCTCTGAAAGGTGGAAAAGTCGAGGAAATGGGTTCTCCCTAAAGCCTCCAGAAAGATATCCAGCCCTGCCAACTCTTTGATTTTAGCCCATCTCAGACTTCTGACCTTTAGAACTATAAGATAATAAATTTGTTGTGTTGAGCTCCTAAGTTTGGGATAATTTGTTATGGAAGCAGTAGAAAACTAATGCAAATACTTAGGTCATATTTAAGGATGTTGCTGTTCACCTCATATGCTTTTCTATATAAAAGCATTACTCCACCACTGACTTTGCCCTCCCCTCTCCCCCCATTTGGCAATGTCTGGAGACATTTTTTATTTTCATGAGTAGGGTGGGTGCCATTGTCATCTAGTGAATAGAGGCCAGGGATGCTGCTAAACATTCTACACTGGAAAGACCAGCCCCTCAACAAGAAAGTATTATCCAGTCCAAAATGTCATTAGTGCCCAGGTTGAGAAATCCTAAACTAGATTGATTTTCATAAGTATGCAGGAAGTTGAGGCCTACCATGCAGTTTGCTCTAAATTAACTGCATAGTCTATCTAGACCTGCACTCGCCAGCAGGATGGCTGTTAGACATATGGCTATTTAAATTCATTAAAATGAAATAATTTTACAATGAAGTTTCTCAGTCACACTTGTCATATTTCAAGTGCCCACTGGTCACGGTGCCTAGTGACTACCATATTGGATAACTGATATAGAACATTTCTATTATTGCAGAAAGTTCTGTTGGGTTGTACTGGTCTTTCAGACCCTTGCTACCTGCAGTGTTATGTATGGACAAGTAAAATCAGCATTAGCTAGGAGCATGTTAGCAATGCAGACTCTCAGACCCCACCCCAGGTCTATTAAACCAGAATCTGTATTTTAATAAGATCCCTAGATGATTCATGTTCACATTCAAGTTTGAAAAGTCTCAGTGACTTTCTCTTGCCTTGTTTCCTTTCTCCTTCCCTCTGGTGCTCCTTCTGTTTCCCTTTTGGCTGCACAAGATGCCTTTCTTCTCAACTTTAGTTTCTAGGCTTTTCAAGCCAGAGCTATGTCTTATTTCATCCCCTCCCCCCTCCCCCAAAGACATTTCACACACTGTCTTGCACAGCATAGTTGCTTGGTGTTATTGTTTCTGGACTGAATTGTATTGAAATAACTTCTGAGCAATCTTAGTATAGGTCCTTTTTCTTTTAACCAAAAGGATGGCTATTTTCATCTTTTACTTTATAATATGAGCATTTCCTAGAGTTTTGATTATAAAAAAAAAATAAAACCTTTTCAAATATTGTGAATTAAAGGTTCATTGTGAATTAAAATTCCTAGTGATTCCACGATGTGAAGAAGAGAATGCATCATAGTATGCTGTCTCTGGGTAACAAAATGAAGCAGCACTTTTTACTATTAATATTAATTACAGACATCTCCAGAATCATCATGTGTTCTATTGGAATAATTTGTATCGCATTAAAAACTAAATGCCTCATGTTCGAGTCATCTAAGAGGATTATCAGGTTTTTTTTTTTGTATCAATCAAAATCTGTTACTTTATGTGGTAGCTACCACTGCAAGGAATTAACTTATTCTTTCTTTGCACCAGTGCAATGAAAACATTCATCAGATGTTTTGGAGGTAAGGTGACGTAGACTCCATGAACGGCTTGATTTTATGAGTGTTGCAGCTTGTAGCATACATAAGAATTAACTCCTGTAGCAAAGGGACAAATTAAAAATTGTAGTTTAATTAGCCATAGACTATTCAGACTGTAAGGGATCTCTTTCATTTTGCAAATAAGGAAACTGAGACCCGGAGAAGTCAGTGTGGGGCAAAAGATGGTCCCATTGCTTGTGTTTTGTGGAAAGGGCAACATGGGAGACCTTTCTTTTAGACCTCTTGTCTTCATTTCATAAATGCACGCAGTGAATGAACCAGAAGATCCTCGCATGCCCCTCGCAACTTTGAAAACATTTTTAATCCAGTTCTCCTTATTTTAAAAGTAATGTTCTTTTTATAGTTTCACACGGCCTCTCTCTAGACTATTTCCATCTGGGTGGAAACCCTCACTACAGTACTGGTATTGAAGTTGGATTTAAATTCATGCTTCTTTGTGCATATTAATCTGAATTTTAAAAGTTTTAATTTCATACATAGGTGAATAAAAGTGCCAAATTATGTAAATTCTCTGTTAGAGTTCTGCAATTCCAAACTTATTAGACAAAGCCAAACAGACTTAAAATTCCTGAAAGCACAACTAGCACTGCAAAAAAATAATTTGGTCCAGAGATTTTGGTGTGGATTGCCTAGAATTGTAAGCAAAAAGTTGTTTTAGGACACTTTTTTTTCCCCTGAGGATAGAGCATTGCCTTTCATTGGACTCTGAGAGGGGCTGATGTCATAGAAATGATTAAGAACCACCAGTCTTTTCAACTCTTGAAATATATATATACAGTCTGAGGGCTGGTGAGAACATGACTTTTGCAAGATTGCAAGTTTTATTAGTAGGATTTCTTGAAACCCCATTTTTCTATTCAACATTTTCTTCCTTCCTCTAAAATTTCTGTGATTGTGAACTTTATGTAACTTCTATGAAATAATCCCCAAATGATGAAAATTCGACAACAGTGCTGTAGAGATGACAGTCATTGACAACAGTAGTGTGGGTATCTGCTTAGTTAAAAAAAACTTTAAAGAGCTCATTTTAGTCAAAACCCAGTTCTTTTTCTTGCCGCTTATCCTGCCTTTCTCCCTATCTTTCTAGTTGTCTTTTTTTTTCTTCTACCATAGGTCTTATGCTCATCAAAGAAAGTATGATGAGAATACTCTCGTTTGGAGAACACAGGTGTCTATAACTTACACAAGAGATAGCACTGATACAAAGGTTTCTCCCTGTATGATCTGTGTGCAATTCTGATCTGTTGGAGCTTGCTTTGTGAATATGCTGTAAGGGGGTTGGAGGGTGGGAAGGCAGGATGCAGGAAAACATTGCTTCTGCCTGAATAAAACGTTGCACATCCATATACAAGTTACTCACCCTCAGCCCCAACTTTTAAGCCATGCTTACATGTATTATTTATTTGATAAATGTTCATGTGTAGTACACTCTTCAGAAGTCTTTAATCAAGCAACCTCACTTGTATTATAATAATAATAGTTCCATCTTATTGGAACTTTCTAATCTTATACTATTCCATCTAATAAGATGGAATGGTCCTATTTTTGCTGATCCTTTGCTTTGTTTTTCTTACCAATTTAAGTGTTGGGTTACTTTCCATGTTGTACCCTGGAGCACAATGGGGAATTTTTTAAAAAATCAAATACTTAAGTGCAAACTGCAGAATAAACTGTCAGTAGTCAGACTAAGCAACTACATTTCACACTTTGAGATGCCTTGTGTATGTTCCATATGTGGGTTGCCCCTGATAAGTTCAACTGGGCATTATAAAAGATACCTTGTAGGGCTTCCCTGGTGGCGCAGTGGTTGAGAGTCCGCCTGCCGATGCAGGGGACACGGGTTCGTGCCCCGGTCCGGGAGGATCCCGCATGCCGCGTAGCGGCTGGGCCCGTGAGCCATGGCCACTAAGCCTGCGCGTCCGGAGCCTGTGCTCCGCAACGGGAGAGGCCACAACAGTGAGAGGCCCGCGTACCGCAAAAAAAAAAAAAAAAGAAATGAAAACCTTTAAAAAAAAAAAGATACCTTGTAAAAATGCATTTAAAAAGTGTAATTGCACTTTATAACTTTACATCGTTAAAATCAAAAGCCACAAAAGACTGGAAGAAATAGGAGGTGTCTGAAAAATAAAGGTTTATTAAAAGGAAACCATCAGTAGTAATTTTGAAAAATTAGAGCACTGAAAAGTATCAGCAGAGTTTAAAATCTTAAGAGGTAACAAGACTCTACAAATTGGACTTGAAGGCCTACGTCGGCATCATAGCCCTGGATGAAATCAGGAAAGTCCATTTCTCTCTCCAGTCTAAACTGGAAGCAGATATTTTAGTGACAGCTTGGAGCAAAAAGTAGGCAGATGAATCGCCACAGCTTATATCTTCCCTAGCAGGATTTTTCTCTCTGTAAGCCCGAACTGATTAAGGTCTTTTATTAAGAAATGTATATGAAGTGGGTGGGTGAATGTAACGAGAAAAGCAAGAGAAATGTCTGGGGTGGTCCAAAGCGTCCCTTCCCTTTCCTTACAAAAGCAAACATGCAACCCCTCTCGACTTCATTTGTTCTTAGGAAAATTTTTTGTTTTATCTGTTTTCTTTTCCCCTTTTGCCAAAACTAGAGTGTGGTGGAATTCTCTCAGCACTGGCCCTTTCCCAGCAGCCCAGCTGTTTCAGGAGGGTGGGGTCCAATCCTACTGAGGTGGCCGGAGGGCATCGAATGCTGACCACCCACCCTCAGTGCTTTCATGGTCTGATCCGTCCCCACCATCCCCTCCTCAGCCATAACCTGTGGGCAACAGAAATGTGAGGGCTGCGTCCGCTCCCTGAAGAAGTTCCTTCCCTGCCTGTTTTTTTCGAACATCTCAGCTGGCTCAGACCCTGTCGTTAAAAACAAGACAGCCTCACCCAGCTTCACAGTTAGGAGGAGGATCTGGCCTCCACCTTGGGCCTTGACCGGGGGACTCGGTCCTGCCTCTCCTCATGGAGGGGCCCACGCTGTCGCGTGGCCAGGCAGCAGCATCCGCCCCAGAGAAACTTGGAGCAAGCTGCCCAGAGACCCCCCACTGGCTGGCCAGCTCTGAACAGGCTTAGAGAACAGCGTCTCCATTCCTGTGTTCCCAGGCTCTCCGAAGCCAGAAGGATTTCATTGTTTCCAGAACTCGAGAGCAGCAGAACAGGCTAAGGTGGCCCATTACTCTTTAGAAATTGTTCCCCTCTGCCTGAAGCATAGGAAAATCAAGGATCACTTAAACTTTGTATTAATTTGTCTCTTACCTCAAATCCTTTTTCATATGAGGTAGGCTCTAAAAGTAAGAAATGAAAAGAAAATACTCCTTTTATTTCCAACTAAAAGAAGAAAGGGGATGACCTGGAATTTGAGAGCTCATCAAGAAATGCTTGTGGGGACTTTCAGAAGGTTCTTGAACTGAAGGAAAGCAGGCTGATGGTCCCTTTGTGGCTGAGGTGGCAGTGTACCAGAGAACACAGCCCCGCAGTTTGCTCTCTCTAGGCTGGGAGAACCAATACCAGTTTGCCCCGGATATCCATATTTCTTATAGATTTATTCCTTGAGTTTTCCCTGAAGGAGAACAAAAGGGGAAAAAATGGAGGGAGCCTACTAGGTGGCCTCATGCTTTATATTCTACCTGCAGGGTGTCTCTGTCCTCGCAGCAGTGTTGAAAGTACATAGTATCCCCACTTGACAGATAAGGAAACTGAGGCTCAGTGACATTGAATAACTTGTCCATTGTCACACAACTAGTAAGGGAAAGAAACAGTATGTGACCTCAGGCCTATCTCTTTTCTCCTATAACATATGAATACTGACCCTTAAAATCCTCCTGTTGTGGGAGCCTTAATCCATCCTCTTCCTCACCAAGTAGCTTCTTTTTTTTTTTTCTTTTTTTGCGGTACGCAGGCCTCTCACTGTTGTGGCCTCTCCCGTTGCGGAGCACGGGCTCCGGAAATGCAGGCTCAGCGGCCATGGCTCACGGGCCCAGCCGCTCCGCGGCATGTGGGATCCTCCCGGACCGGGGCACAAACCCGTGTCCCCTGCATCGGCAGGTGGACTCTCAACCACTGCGCCACTAGGGAAGCCCCCAACTAGCTTCATGAGTGCCTGTGGGAATAATGCCTGAATATTGACAACTGTTTCCTTAATTATTAAAGAGAAACATGCTCTTTGTAAAAAACCCAAAATTACAAAAATATTTACATTAAAATTTAAAGTCCATACTGCCACCCTGCCTCCTTGTGGTAACGCCTGTCAACAATCTGGTGTGTATTCTTCTAGACTTTTTTTGTAATACATGTAAGGTATATATGCATATCTATAGAAATTTTATAACAAATGGAATATTGTAACCTTACAGACTTAATACAATTTGTGTATCTTCTGACGTGGGTCAGTACAGTAGAGCAATGTCAGTCTGTGTGATGGTTTCTTACTACTCCACTTATATATAATGTCAGCGAATGTTTAGATTTACAGTTTTCCTCCAGGACAAGTATTGCTTCATCAAGCATTCTGTATTCATAGTATATGCTGCTTCAAGTATTTCTGGATGGGATGCATTTCTACAGGTGGAATTGTTAGATAGGATATTTTAAATTTAGACATTGCCAAATTGCCTCCAAAAAGATTGTCCGATGACTCTTCTGTCAACAGTATATCGGTGTGTCCATGGATCTACTACTCATGCCGTCATTAATAGGATTATAAATCTTCCCCAGTCTGTTAGCTGTACTTTTAAGATAAGAATATAATATTTAATGCAGATGAGCTTTAGTTCTGAAGCCAAAAGAGCTTTCTAGCATTTCATTCTTGGATTGAAAGACTCAACCACCCAGCCATGGACATTGCTGGACAACCATGCCCCCGCCCCCTCTCCCTGCCCACACACACAGTCTGAGCCACTAAGCTCCCTGCATGCTTCTGAGAGGGCCAGACAGATGCTTCTTACCAACAGATAGGAAAAACAAACTAAAGATGATTTGGTGCTAATTCAATCTTTCTTATCTCAGTTTCTCTCTCTCTCCCTGCCTCCCTCTCCCCCTCTTTTTCCCCTCCCGCCTTTATTAAAGTATAATTGACATATAACAGGCTACATATATTTAAAGTATACAGTTTAGATATAATTGATAATAATCAATTTCTGGTATAGCAATCTAAAAATCTGTACGTGGGGCTTCCCTGGTGGCGCAGTGATTGAGGGTCCGCCTGCCGATGCAGGGGACGTGGGTTCGTGCCCCGGTCCGGGAGGATCCCACATGCCGCGGAGCAGCTGGGCCCATGAGCCATGGCTGCTGGGCCTGCGCGTCCGGAGCCTGTGCTCCACAGCAGGAGAGGCCACAGCGGTGAGAGGCCCACGTGCCGCAAAAAAAAAATAATAATAAAAAAATAAAAATCTGTACATATATGAACATATATGTGAAGGATATGTGATGCACACACACACACATACAGAGTATATACCTATTCTTAGCTTTCCCTTAACCAACTTGATTATTAACAAAAACTTTGTAAAACATGGTAATTCATGCCCATAGCCACTTTTCTCTTATTCCTTTCACAGCAAAACTGCCTAAAAGATTTGTCTGTACTTGGAGGGTCCAGTTTCTCTCCTGTTCACTCTTGAATCTACTACAATGAGGCTTACATTCTCAAGACCCACTGAACTGTCCTCAGTGACCTCCTTATCGCTAAATCCTTTCCTTCAGTTGCTTACAGGTTTCCTCCCCGCCTCTCCCTCTTCCTAGTACTCAGTCTATCAGCGAATCATATCAGCTTTACCATCAAGCTTCTCATGTTCAGAACCACCCTTAGCTCTTGTCTGGATCACTGTGTGAGCCTCTAGCTGCCCTGCTTCTTCCTCACTTGCTCTCCCATAGTCTCCAAATACTGTCCTCCTCTGAAAGATATTTTACTGATTTATTTTGTCAGTAAAGGTCTTTCACACCCTTCCTAGAACCTAAGCTCCATGAGGGGAGATAGTTTTTTCTGTTTGGTTCACTGTGGCATCCCCAGTACCTAGAATAGTACCTGACATATAGTATACACTCATATATTTAGATGAATTTTTTAAAAAGGGTTAGTTGACTATAGCCTTAAGACCAAGTCATTCAGCTCTGACAGTTACCAAGAATCAATTATTTTTGCTCCTAAAGTGCCAGGTTATTCTAACAATAATGTAACTAGGTAAATATCACGTTATCTAATAAAAATGAGGGCAATGAGAAAACGTTTCTGGGAAAGCTAAGGGGAAGGCTTTGTTAATATTCAATGAAGACAAGTTGCAAAAAGAAACTGCTTTAAGTTTGCTGGGGAGAACAACTGTAAGTGTGGGGAAAACCATAAAAAATCAGCAAGGTTTTTGTACTCAAATTGCTTTGCAAGAATTTTAAGTTCTGACTCCACTTTGAAGAAGCCAGTTTGGAGGGAGTTAGTATGTGATGCTTTATTGGTGTGGCTTTGCTTGGAAGGTGATGCAGAACTCCAGTTAACAGACCCATATTCGAATATAAAGCCTTGGTTCTGGGTTAAAGGATTGGCAAATGAATACAAATCGGTATTTTAAATTCAAATAAAATATTGAAGGTATCATTTTTATAATTTTGTGTTCTAAACATTTTTAAAATTAATTGACTGTTAGCCTCAACTGAAGCTTATTATAGGGTATCTGTGTTTGCGTGTGCACACACTTTTTTTGTCTCTGTTGTTAAAGCATAATTGATACCATTTTATGTGTATGTTTTAACACCTTGTTCTTCTTATTTAGCAGTGTATCTTGGAGATCATTTGGTAAGGATAGAATTTCTTGAGAACTTTAGAAAGTTGAATAGAATCCCACCTTATGAATCAACTTAATTTATTTTACTTCTCTACTTGTGGTTGCCTAGATTATTTCCGATTTTTAAAAATAAACAATGCTGCAAAGAATTCCTGGCACATACACAATTTTATTATGTGTAAATATATCTATAGGATAAATTCTGAGAAGTGATCTTGATGCAGTTTATTTTGATGGCTTTAGAACTGATTGATTTTTATTCAGGATTTATGTGTTAGAACTTGCTTTGTGATATTTTGTCTTAGTTTTGAGCAACCGATATTTCCCTCTGAACGTGTAGTTAAACTGATTGAAACTCATGTACAAAAATATGTTTATGATTTGAATTTGGAAGTCTTTAGCCTAAATGCCCACTTCCCAATTGAATAATCATTTTTATCGCTTAAAAAGAACTTTTTAATACAAGTTTCTGATAACAAGAGATATCTTAGGCACACAGCTATCTCGCTGTAGAACAGACTATGCCTCCCTCCTACTCTGCCAAGAGTCTGTACTTCATAAGCATCAATTCAGAGCATTTAGCAACTGTAAGAGACATAGCCAGTCTCCAAATGCACTATCATATTTACAGTTTCTGCTCTTCTTCTTTCTGTGTCTTTCAGCCATTAAGTATATATATATATAACCATTTATATATATATATATATATACACATAAACACATACATAATTTTTAAATAAACATTTTTAGATTGCAAGAATATTTCTGAATATGCTTTTGGATTAAATTTTAATTTTTCCCCTCATTTTGTTAGTAAAATAATGAATTATAAATTAAATTTCCATTATGTTTTTTCGTCCTCGAATTTTGTCTTCTGGGTAACACATATCTTGTCGATCCATGAACTACTACATCCAGTAGTTCATGAACTGCAAAGAATAAAATCCACAGGATTCTGTCATCAGCTATCTTCTGTGCGTATTTTCAGCCAGATTTCAGTGGTGGTTTAGACTTGTACCATTTGGGGAGAATCCTAATTCATAGCTGAAAAATTAAATATGTTGTAAAACCAATTACAAATTCCCTGTTTATGTTGAACTTTTTCTAAGGAAAGATTCTGGGCAGGGGGAGTTTCATTTATCCTTTAAGGGATAAGTATTATTCAAATCACTTTGGTAACAGCTAGACCACAGTCATGCAATAAGTTTAGTATCATTTTCTCAGTTAGACGGTGTTGAACTGTGGCTGACAACACTGATTTTCTGTGAGATTTAAGATTGATCATTTTTAAAATAAGGGAGGGAAATCTGTGTTTGAAAAATTTTATAATCACTATGTTTAGGAGGCAAAACAGATTTAATTGTTCTGAGAATGGTGAATTACCTCCTATGTGAAGAATATGCAAGTGACATTATCCCTTTTTCGTTGGGTCTCGTGTGAAAGAAAATAAATCTCATTGTCTTTTTTTGTTGTTGTCTTTTTTAAGACACTAAGATGCAGTGACTGTTTTGAATGTGTATGGGTATGTAACACACATACATATTTGTTATATATACATTTATATAGTATATGTATGTGTATATATGTATGTATGCATATATATAAATTATATATTATTTTAAATATATCTGTTACTTAAAAATGATGAGGGCTTATAAGAAAAACCTTTGTTAGGCATTTAGAGTAGCATTGTTTTTTAGATATTAGTGCGTAATAATGCTCTGGTGAGCCAGTCTTATTCTAGTTAGTTCACTCCAAGACAGAGCTGGGTGGAAATCCGAAAACATGTTTAGGGGTGCAGAGGAGAGGCGGGGACCCATCTTAACATGGTTTAACACGCATTGATTTCGTAGGGAGGACTGAGATCCTCATTTGAGAAGCAAGAAGAGCGAGGCCAAGGAGAGGTTAACTCGGACACAGCAGCGGTGTAGCATGGATTTACCTTGACTCGTTTTAGATCTGTGAGATGTCTGATTTTTTTGTCAAAACACAAATTTGCCAACCAGACTGGAAGTGCTTTCTGTTTTTTTCATCAAAAACCTTGGACTCCCTCCCTTGAGGTCTTCTCTGTCAGACATTTTTTTCTTTTTAACTTTGGTTCTTATGTTCCAAATATAAGCAAAGTTCAACTAGTTAGGAAAAAGTCCCTCTAGAAAAAAGCCTCTAATTGTGAGACCAGATGGTAAGCATTATTCAGCTGATGGGGGTGTGTAGATTTCAGGGAAGGTGTGGTAATCTGATCTTGCTCTGCAGCTGTGACCCCTTCTTCCAAAACAGCCTCCTTCCTCACTGCTTTTTGCGTCCACATTCCAGCATCTCTCCTTCCATCTTCGTGGGCACCGGGGCCCTCACAGACTGGTTTGACAGTTGTAGAAGAAAGGACTGAAGCTCGCTCGAGGAAGAGCAACTTCTGCTATTTATTCCAAACGACAGATACATTTTGATTATTCTCCTCCCCATGTTACTTGCAATATTGGCAAATCATGCCAAATGTAACCACTCTTGTTCAGCCCACTGAGAAACAGTCTTAAAGGACTCAAATTGCCATGAGCCCATCAGGGTGTCTTTAAGGCCTCTCCATCTGAAGTCATGCAGGTACCTCAAGCTGAAGATAAATAAAACCTAGGGCACCATCTGCGTTCTCCTCACCTACCCTGAGAAAACACCAACTGATACTTTCTCCTGTATTTCTTCCTTCAGTGGAAGGTAGCACCATCCTTCTGTCACCCAAATGGAACATCTAGGAATCATTCTAGACTCATATCTTTCTCATCCATTCCATGCAGTCCATCTTCTAAATACTTTTCCAATCCTTTCATACCTCTCTTCTCCCATTGCCACTGCTTGTGTTCAGGCTCTTCTTTCACTTCTGGAATTTGGAAATATCTGATGGCTTTGCCTTTATTTTTATCCACATCATTTTCTTCTTCCCTTCTCTTACAGTGTTGTATATTAAATGAGACTCCGGCCAATGAGGCCAATGAAATTAAAATCTCATGGGAGGAAGGATAGATCATTATTTCTTATATGTTCTGCAGGCCATTGTAGTATGTGTCTGGGGCTGAGAATAAATGCTAGACTGGAAAAATTTCAAATATCTTTGCCAGGCTATGTACAAGGTCTTCACGTTCTTGAACATCTTATCTTCTGCTACTTCTGCTTCTGACTTTACAATAAGCAACCACAAACTAGTTGTGCTTCCTCTTTCTTTCATGCTATTGCATACCATCCTTGGTTTTATGCCTTGATCTGTGGGGATTCGTCCATCAGAAATGTTCCAGAAATATACAAACTACCTAAAGGACTGTCCCTACTGAGTACCACATTATCTTATTCATCATCTTGGTAGGTACTGAGCTGACCCATGAGAAACTCCAAAATGATTTGGGGCTTCCATGCTTCTCTGTGTTCCTCTCTTTTCCTTCTTGTTATTCTTGTCACATCCAACTGCAAGTCCTAGGAATCTCTTATCATTAGGATGGTGTCATCTCAGAACTTTTTGAAATGCCAGGTCTTCATGGTCCAAAACATGCTTCCACATTTTGCCCTGGAAGAAATCTGCCCTGGAACTGTGCTACACCAGCCTACACACATTATGCTTCCCGTGATGGCAATAGGTAGTGTAGTCAGGTAGATGTGCAGTGTGTAGAGGGCTTTTACGTGTCATTATCTGTCTCAATTTGATCCTCGCCACACTCTGTGGAGTAGGCAGAGAGCTATTATTTCTCCACTTTACAGATGTGGAGATGGAGGTTCTTTTCATTCTTATCAACCTGCCTTAGAGGTGTGCACTTGAGTCTCTACAGATTATGTGTTGGTAATCTGTCCACAGGTTACAGATCAAGGGTCCCCAATGCACATCTCAAGTTCTATGACCCAACTGGATTATGGTTGGCTCCTTTTTACTAAAGGGGCTTGGTTGTAGTTTTTGTTTTTAGAAACTTGGTGGTAAATCCGTGATTTGAGCAAAGTTGATCTCATAATGTTCAATCATGATTGTTTAGGAGCCTAATCACCTTGGAATTTTCCAGGGCCCATTTTCCACTGAGGTAGTCCCCCTTCAGCTTTTGGTCAGTTTGATCCTCGGCACCTCTGTGAAAGAGAGGGGAAGGGAGAAGGAAAAGCTCTGTATGATTGATTTTAGATGTTGATTTTTGAGGCCTGTACTGTGAGTCTCTTAAATTACTCAATCAGGTCTCGAAGATCCAAACACAGAGTGTTGGGACGGTGTGGTTGGGCCTAATTATAGTACTACTGAAAACAGTTCCTTTTAATGAAGAAGAAGGGAGGGGAGTTCCTCAGTGAAGCACCCATGTGTATTAGCTCCGGTCAGGCTATGGTGTCCCCACTTCCTGTCTCTAATCTAGGCTCCTGGCAGGGTTGATAAAGGCCCATTGGGCTAGTTCCTGAGACCATCAAGGGTTTTATCGCAAAAATCTTGCTCTTTTTGAATTTAAAAATTAGAAGAAGTTATAAACAACAAATGACTGTATTTGAATTCTGCCACTTTTGAAGAAAGTCAGACAGCTTGAGCAAATCCATGAGAATAAGGGTCTTCCCTTCTGCTGCCTGGAAGGAGAAAAAGATCGTGTTATTTAAAATAAATCTATTGAGATGCATGTTGCTGGTATCTAATCAAGCTCTGAATTTGAGCTCAACTAGGGCTTTGATAAAAGAAAGGGGAAAGGAGACTTGAAAGAATGCTCTCCCATTCATGAAGGGCCTGCATGTTTTTAGTTTCCAAGTAAATGGAATAATGGGACCATGTATTTTCCATCCAAGCATTTTCCATCCTGAGAATAATTCCCTTCCCAGCTTCTCAATGAATAATGCATTATTTCTGAAACTCAAGAGGCATTCCTTTGATTTTCCTTTATGTTTAGCTTTCTGAGTGATTTTCAAGCAAGGAAATTCAAGGACTTGGAATGAATGCTTTATTAACATTTTTACTTGAAGTTCAAATAGCTCCTTGGCTATTATCTCCTGATTTTTGAAATATTTTTTTTTTCTCCCTAAGCAAAGTCTAAGGTATTGTATTTATTAGAAAATGAAGCACCTTGGCCAGTCTTCAAAGCGAACAGCGGTTTAAAACCAATACACATTTGTGTTTAGAACAAAGAGCTTTATGGGGATACTCTGCTCCTTGCTTTATTTTCATTTCCCTGCTGAAAAGTTTCAAAAAAAGAAAGCTCACATTCAAAACTGGGCTGTTTGGAGACTAAATCTCGTTTGTTTACATTTTGTGAAACTCATGCCTTGAGGCTAGTCCAATTCACGACCCCAATCCAAGCCCGCCTTCACCTAGGCCAGTGCCATTTAAATCAAAAGCTTCAAATGCACTTCTGGGATCATCCCTACTCCCTGTCTGCTCATTGTGTAGCCTAATTACACATAAGGGACCCATCACGTAAGATGTAATGGGACATGATGGTGCCCACCAGTTCACGTTCTCTTAGCCAAGGATCCCCAGCTCATTCCTGGGGTAATACGGTGGTAGATTTTAATGCTATTTCACAACCTCCATTTCCCCTGGGAGCCAAGTGAGTGGTTTCAGGAGCTAAATAAGTTGGAACTAAGAACATCATTTGCATTTCCATCCCTTTAGAGTTATAGTAAAATATTCATGATTTAGAAGAGTTGGGGAAGCAAGAGAATTTAAATAGGAAACATCTAGAGCATAAAATTTCGGTTTAAAAGATTTAATTTTATTAATTTAAGAAGTGGGAATAAAACATAGTGTTCTCTGGAGCATGGACTCTGGAGCCAGCCTTTAAGAGCAGAACAGAAACTCTGGGGTTTGCCTCGGGTCTGCCAGTTTCCAGGACCGTGACGTTGAGCAAGTTATTTTACTTTTCTGTTTCTCAGTTTCTTCCTCTGGGTGATGAGATAATAGTTTCTCTCTCCTACAGCTTTGGTACAGATTAAGTGAGTTAATGGTTGTAAAGCATATAGAAAAGTACCATTTAAGTGATAGTTGACTTAAAATAGAAGTAAATGTGCATCTTACTGTTGGAAATTTGCTATTTCCAAACAGGCCCGTGCCACTGAGCAGATAATAACAGTATTATTGCTACTGCTGTTTCTGGTAAGATTTACTGGGTGATTATTTTCTGGGCACTCATTTACTCCTGCCACACCCCAAATGAGGCAAATGGAATCATTTCTGTTTCTCAGATGAGAAAACTGAGGTAAAAAACTCATTTGCCAACACAAGGACCTATGGCGTAGCATAGGGTACTGTGTTCAGGATCTCGTAATAACCTGTAATGGAAAAGGATCTGAAAGAGTACATGTATATGTGTATCTACACACACACACACACACACACACACACACACACACACACACACACACACACACACACACACACACACACACACACACACACACACACACACAACCGGATCACTGTGCTGTAAACCTGAAACTAACACAACGTTGTAAATCAACTCTACATCAACTAAAAAAGGAAAGTAATTTGCGTAAGTTCGCCCAGTTTGTTAAATAGCAGAGCAAGGATTTGAGCCCAGTCAAACCGAATCCAGAAACTGTGCCTCAACTAAACGTTAAAGGGTGTTTGTCACAGTGCTTTTGCCTGAAAACAGTCTTATACTATTAAAAACTGTATTTGGGGGCTTCCCTGGTGGCACAGTGGTTGAGAGTCTGCCTGCTGATGCGGGGGACACGGGTTTGTGCCCTGGTCCGGGAAGATCCCACATGCCGCGGAGCAGCTAGGCCCGTAAGCCATGGCCGCTGAGCCTGCGCGTCCGGAGCCTGTGCTCCGCAACGGGAGAGGCCACAACAGTGAGAGGCCCGCGTACCTCAAAAAACAAGCAAACAAAAAAAACCCTGTATTTTTATAAGTATCAAAGTGTGTATCCTGACTGCAGGATGTCTATTTCATACCGCAGTTGCTTAGCAAACTCTGTTTTGCTCAAAATAATCATCATCAGTGTCTCAGAAATACTCAATTTTAGTAAGGTCTGAATTAATGAGATTTTATTCAATTGCTCATTTTATCGTCAAAACCTTTTCTGATTATTTCAGAAAATGAACATTTTATTGCAAATGATGATCCTGTGGCTTTGAAGCTCAGTATTTTTACCTTGAACTGAAATCGTGTCACCCCATGGCTGTTTGCCTCATCATCCTATTTTTCTGTTCTCTCTTTTTTTCAACCTCCCGATCCCGCTCCCCGTCCTCGCAGGTGCCTTTATCATCTGCTGGACTCCTGGACTGGTCTTGTTACTTCTTGACGTGTGCTGCCCACAGTGTGACGTTCTGGCCTATGAGAAGTTTTTCCTTCTGCTTGCCGAGTTCAACTCTGCCATGAACCCCATCATCTACTCCTACCGCGACAAGGAGATGAGCGCCACCTTCAGGCAGATCCTCTGCTGCCAGCGCAGTGAGAACACCAGCGGCCCCACGGAAGGCTCCGACCGCTCAGCGTCCTCCGTCAACCACACCATTCTGGCTGGAGTTCACAGCAACGACCACTCCGTGGTTTAGAAAGGAAACTAACTAAGATGAGACGCGGCCATCATCTACTGAGGGATGATCATCCTCCCCCTTCCCAAAGGCACGGGCAGGGTGAGGTGTGAGAGAGAGGAAAAACACACTCGTGTGCTTAAACACTAACCCATGGCAGTATTTGTTCCTAGACCCACCAAGACTTGATGTATATTGAAAAATTAGCTTATGGGACATCCCTCATCCTACTCCCCGTTCGTTTTGAAAGTAGAAAGTGGAGACCTTGCAGTAGAATTCATAAACAGACTCTGGAGTGTCCATTTACACTACACTAACTAGTCTTCAAAAGATTTTGTGTGGTTTGGTGCAAGTCAGAATCCATTCTGACTAATTGAATCCACAACTTCATTTACATGCAGGCTTCCCTGTTTTTCTTTTTAAAGGATACATTTCATTTAATAAACATGTTTATGCCTGTCAGCATGCTTGTGATGGATAAGACTATAGACTGTTTTTAAACGATCATAACTCCATTTTTTTCCTTATGTAGGAAAACTGTAAATTAGAATTACTTTTCTAGAAAGCATGCATGTAATGTATGTATGCAGTATGCTGTACTTAAAAAGATAAAAGGGTATTAATTTTAAATCTTCTAGGAAATAGAAAAACCTAGATGTCAAAGCCAGTATTTGTTTAGGTTATGAAACAAACAATGATCTAATCACAATATTACCTTTTTTATTAAAGTGTTGTAACATGTATAAAACAGGGAATGTAAGTTTATTATCAGAAGAATATGTTGTACTCTATAAAAGTTATAGAGATGAGCACAGTGGTATTGTTCCCACATATTTATAATATCCAAGTACATTCTAATTATTAGTTCATCAGAGGAATTTTTTAATGACCTGTGTTTTTCTGTATTATAATACATAGTCATTGTAGAAAACTTGAAAAATACAGAAATGTATAAAACATTCAGAAAAAATACTGATAATATCACAACCCAGAAGTAATCACCATTAACAGCTTTTCCCCTGTGTATGCCTATATGTATATTATATACCTTTTTATATAATTGGGATCATACTGTAAACAGTTTTATAACCAGTTTGTTTTTTCCACTGCATAATTGCCACATTTTCCTATGGCATTAAAAATTTTACAAAAACATAATTTTAATGGCTATATAATATTCCATTTAATGGATGCAACTCAGTTTATTTAACCATTCCTGTATTGTTGACTACTTAGGTTATGTCTAATTTTCACTATTATAAATAATGTTGCAAAAATTTTATGTACATAAAACTTTGTCCATGTAATTGATTATTTACTTAGGACACATTCCCATGAAGGATTTTTTCTTTTAATGTGAAATGTCTTTTTATGCTCTTACCTTTTATAAAAGGGGATTTCCTGCTTTTGCCCTATGTAGGTGGCAACTGTGAGGAAAGCCAGTTAAATTACCTTTTTACAAAGGAAATGCAGTGGTTACTTTAGTTGAGAGTGACTTTTTTATATAACAAGATGGACTAGAAACAGTCAACTGCCACAAATAGCCAGGATACCCTACTTAATATGTCTAGCAATTCCAAATTTCATTTGAGCAATGGATGATCCAACTCTCGGTAGCCACAACTCTAGTGTAGAATTGAAGACAATGCAAAGAAATCAAACATGCCGAGTGAATAAAGGATCATCTTCATATTAAATAGCTTCTGTAGCAAATGGGTTGAGCGTGTTGGTATGTGACTGGATACTGTGTATTCTCTAAGGTCACCCCCACAGATGCCGCCATATTAGGTGATACCTGTTCAACTGTCCGGGTAAACTAATTATTGCACCAGTTTGTCGTAATAAGTAACCAGTAAAGTCACAGTCACGAAGCAGGTGTGGGAAAGTCAGGAGTATGTTTGAGAGAGAGATGTCCAGAAGAAGAATGGTTATTTAGGAAGGAGGAGGTCAGTGCATGGTCACCATTTGAGCAGAGGGCAGACTCAATAAGTGCCCAAACTGGAAAGAATATGGGGAACCGGTTAGCAGAAAGGTGTTTGCACAGACTTTACACAAAATACAGAACATTTCATAGTGGAAGGGAACCAAATGAACTTGGACTTTTACTCATGCGCATTTATTCTGAAGGAGTTGTGGACTATTTGAAATTTAAAAACATACTAATTGGACTTTAATAAATCATTCTCAATCAGTGTTTGCTAATGTGTGGTTCTGGTCAGTGCTGTTTCTTTTGTTGGAGAGTCATCCTTGCACTGCATGGTGCCTGCATTCTTTGACCTCTTTTCTGTTCCTGCCACAAGGGCTTCTGAACTCACAGGTGAAGCCACCATATGCTTCCCCAGCTCAGAACTGCTTTTTTTTTCAACCTGAGTCATAAGTCTTTCCAGTGTACAAGAGGTGGTGGTTTGTGTTGCATGAAAGGAGAGGTAACATAGGACAATACTTCACTTGTCAGCAGTATAACTATTAGAGTGAGTTTCTTTTGGAAAAACTGATTTTATAAAAACTTTACAATGACTTTATAGAAAACTCTCACTAGGAGTTTATAAAGTTACAGTGGTCTTTATGTTTTTAGATTTAATGACTAACAGGATAAAAGTGGTAGGTATCTTCCAGTTATATGCTAATTGTATTTTCAATATATTGCTAAGACGGGAAAAATAACAATGGTTATTCAAATGAATGTCTCAATGAGTATTTGGAATAGAATACTGAACCTTTAAATTTAGGTGGTTGTAAGATTGTTAGAAATCAAGTGTCTCAGGAGTCTTCTTCACAAATTAACCATGCTTTTTTTTTTTTTTTAGTGAAACCGTAATTTCCTAGACTCAAAACCTCAGCTAACGTTATACAATTAGTGAGTCTTATCAGTTTTCCCATCCTCTTTCCCAGTTAGCTATTGCTTTAGGTTCCATTGTTCATCATCTTTCTGATTTATTCCATTAGTCTCTCAGCTTCTGAAATGGAATTTTGATACTGTTTCCAGCCCTTCTTCTTAAACCCAGAGTGTGACTTGTGCTAGATAAAAACCGTAGAAATGCTCCTCGATCAGGTCCCTTCATTATACCAAGGTAAGCAGAACATTTTTACATTAAGACCGTTTGAACCAAATTGCTTATTTTTTAACACCGAGTTTACCTGATCCCGAACCCTAGGAAGGCTTGGGGTCAGTTTGTGTGTTGGGATGGACTTGGATTCAGGCACCATCTGACAGAAGAAATGTGTGTAACGAGGAGCCAGAATGGCTCATCAGTCTTCCAAAGCAGGGACCATTCAGTCTGTAACGTTCATCTGTACTTTGCATATAAAATTCTCGAACTCTTACATTGATGATGCTCATATTCACAGATTACTTACTGCTCCTCTGTTTAGTGATATGGCAGATAAAGACCCATTTGCAAATCTAAAGCAGAGGTTGGCAAACTAAGACCCACTGGCCAAAAATCTACCTGTTTTATATGACCTATGAGCTAAAGATGGGTTTTACATTTTAGTGATTGGGGAAAAAAGAGTATTTTGTGAAACATGAAAATTATATGAAATTCAAATTTCAGTGTCCATAAATTAAAGTTTTATTGGAGCACAGTCACACTCACTAGGGCTATGTATTGTTTATGGCTGTTTTTGTACTGCAACAGCAGTATCGAATACTTGCAGCTGAGACTGTCGCTCGAAGTCTAAAATATTTATTCTCTGACCCTTTACAGAAAAAGTGTGCCAACCCCTGATTTAGAGAATTGCATTTTCAGTCATTGCTATCCTCATTTAACTGTATGTTCATTGGAAGAGTTAGAAATTGGGCACACCACGATCTCTTGAGCTCTAGACTGCAGAGAAAATTGTCAATTGCATTCTTTATAATAAACAATTTTTATTTTGAAACAATCTCAAACTCACAGAAGAGTTTGCTGAATCTATGGAACATTTTCCCTGAGCCATTTGTAGGTTGCCAGCGTGATGCCCCATCATCCTTGAATACTGTGTAATTCCTACAGACAAGGACATTCTCTTTCATAACTTCAATACAACCGTCAAAATCAGGAAATTAACACTGAGACATAAACTACCACTTAATTCACAGACTGCATTCAAGTTTAACTAGTTTTTCCAATAATGTTCCTTGTAGCAAAGGAATCCAATCGAGGGTCACTGGTTGTGTTTAGTTGTCATACCTCTTGAATCATCTTCAATCTTGAACAGTCCCTCAGTCTTTTCTTGACCTACATGACCTTGTCATTGAAAGATCACAGGCTATGTATTTTATAGAATGTCCCCCACTCTGGGTTCATCTGATATTTCTTCATAATTAGATTCGTATTATTTATCTTTGACAAAATAACATAGAAATGCTGCTGTGGTGCTTCTCACTGCATCCTGTCAAGGAGCACATGATGTTGATTTGTTCCATTACTGGTGATGTTAACTTTCATTACTTTTGAAGTCTGCCAGGTTTCTCCACTGTGAAAAAAACTATTTTTTCCCTTTTTATAGGAAATATTCTGTTCTCATCAAATTTTAACATCTAGTTTTAGCATCCATTGATATTTCTTGGATGAATGAATCATTACTCTGATGATTGCCAAATGATGAATTTCTAATTCTTTTCTTTTTAAAATTTATTAGTTAGCTGTCTACTGTGAAAAAAAGCTTTGTCCTCTCCTGCTTGTTTATTCATTTATTTATACCAGTATGGGCTCACGGATTCTGATTTTATTCAATTGGTTATAATGTTGCTATTATTTTAAAATTAAACTTTTGAGATAATTTTAGATTCATATGCAGTTGTAAGAAATAATATGGCGAGATCCTTATACCCGTAACCCAGTTTCCCCCAGTGGTGATATCTTACAAAACCAGAGTATGACATCACAGTTGGGATATTGACATGGATACAGGCAAGGTACAGAATAGTTCCACCACCACAGGAATCCCTCCTGTTACACTTTTATAGCCACACTCATCTCCCTTACACCCATCCTGACCCCTAGCAACCACTAATCTGTTCTCATTTTGTCAGTCACATTTTAACTATTTTTTTCATATTCCTAAAAACTTCTATACGACAACAGTTTCAGGGTGGGGGGCTGATACTTCCCAGAGTATTGAAGTGGTTGTTGTTGTGTGTGTCTGTGTATGCAATTTCCAGAGAGAGAGAGAGAGAGAGAGAGAGAGTTTTGTGATTATAAAAGCTACACAAACTTAATATTTCAAGGAATACAGAAATGAATAAAGTAAAAAGTAAGAATCTCTCCTGTAGGATGGAAGCTAGACCACAGATATTTGTTGAGCACATTACCTGTCAAACAGACTTTCACAAAGTGATTTTACGTCTTGTTTTGTGCAACTCCCATGTCTTCCCATTGGCATCAGGGGAGCCAGGCTTCAGGTTTGTTACTTGTTTTGCATCTTATCTCTTAACTTGCATCTTTCTTTCTGGAAAGGAATCTTATTTCACTTTGTATTCTCCACCTCACATCACACAGTGCTAAATAGTATTTAATACTTGCTTGTTTAAATGAAAGAAAATGTGTGAGCCACAAGGAAAGGTATTCTTGACCAAGAAATGCTCCTTAGTTCCACAAGCCTGATAAAGGTTTCCCTTCATGTTTAAGAATATTGCAGTTAAAATTAAGTAAGAACAATGAAAAACCAAGGGCAACGCCTTTGAATAATACAACGTTTGTGCTTTCTGAGTGTCTTGTTTAACTTATTTTGATTTTTAATATTACCACATGTTGAATCTGTAATGTTATCTACAGCTTACAGAAGACATTCGTATAATTTGTATTTTGATCTTTGCGATAACCTTGTTACACATGAGGAAACTGTGTCTCGGGGGGAAAATTGGAAGCCTAATATTTGTTGTCTAGAGGACTTTTTGAATCTAATTACCTATTCTTTATATTGTCATTCATAATTCTTCATATGTACTTATCTATCTTGGTCCTCCAAATTATGAGTTCCTTGATCAGTATGATGCATTACATTTAAAAATTCCTTTAAAGAACCCAGAACAGTAAAAGTTATAGGTAAAATGAGGTCATGAGCAGGCACATGGATTGTTCTGTGTCGGGTTTACATCGTTGCAAGTATGCCTATATCGCAAGCTAGGTTATAAATTCTTTGAGAATGAGATAATCTTATATTTTCCACCTCCTTTTAATGATTCATGTCACTAGAACAAAACTAAAAATAGGGTGCCATTTACTAAATGGTTCTTGACTGAGGACTGTAAGACCATAATCAGGTGTTGTCATTGTTATTACTATCACTTGTTCTTTAATTTATTCATCCAGAAGGACTTTTTTGAGGCCCTCTGTATACCCTTAGGATACTGCTGTGAAGGAGATACGCAAGATCTTTAATGGAGCTTGAAATTTAGTAAGAGTGAGGGAGATAAGGGAGAGAAATAAGTAAGTTAAAAGTAAATTACAAGTTGTATTAAGAGCTATGAAGGAAATTATCACGACACAGAAATTGAAGATAAAAGAGATAGAGAAGGCGGGGAGAGGAACTACCTTTGAAAAGAGAGTCTAGGAAGGCTCCCTATTAGGACAGGAATTGTCCTCTCAAAGCCCTCACCTTGAGCCTGAATTGCACAAAGGTGTGGCTCTGTCAAGCTCTTGAACGTGAACCCACTTTGGTAACCAGGACACATCAAAACAACCCATTAGAGAAATGGACATGAATCCAGCATAGGTAGATAGGAATTCCAGGCAAGACATGTAAATGCTTGGTGAGAGAATGCATGCATTTTGGAAAGAAGGGCAGTAGAGACTGTGAGAATGAGGCTTGTAAGGCAGTAAGTATGGTGTCTTGAGTGATCTTGAAAGTCATTTTATGATGAGAAATATGGAGAATGAGTTAAAGGACTTATATAAGGGAGTGACACAGTCTGATTTATGCTTCTGAATAAATTGAAGAGGAGGAACCCTGGAGGCAAAAGACAAGATCAGAGTTTGTCACTTTAATGAAAGATGAAGATGGTCATGGAGGTGTAGAGAAGGAGGTGGAAGGATTTGAGAGGTGTTGCGGGACCTAGTGATTGTGTAATGAGATCATACCTCAGGTTATGACCTTGGCCTCTGGACAGATGGGGATGTGATATGGTGAGATTAAGGAACGTGGGATGAGGAGCAAGTTTACAGAAAGAAGATACTGAGTACATTTTGAAATATCTGAGCCACCCGAGGAGAACTTTGAAGTAGGGAAGTGCCTTTGTGATACATGAAGCTCAGGATGCATCTCTGGACTAAAGATCTAGATTTTGGAGTCCGTAGTCTTCTGCTGTCATCCTGCCACATTGTCCTCAAGATAGGAAACACAGAGCCTTTGATCTGTTTGAATAGGAAGAAAGAAAAGGAAGGAAATGGGGGAGGAATAAAAGAGCAGAACTTAATATCTGAAAATATTATCTAGAAACATGTGGAGATGTTTCTTTTTCACAAAATAAGGTTAACTATATATAGTATATTTGGTGGGGGTTCTTTTTACTTGATAGTACATTACAGAGATAGATACAAGGTTGATAAATATGTATCTGCCTCACTGTGTAGTTGGGGTAGAGATGTTTAGAGCCTATTAATATCTTATTTTCTCCTCCTTCCTGGGCTCTGGGAAAACTAAAGTTCTGTTAGGCAGGTCCAATGTGACTAATTTTGGCCAGTAGACTGTGAGTGGATGTGACAAGTGTCATTTCTGGGCTGAGGAAGTAAAAAACCCCTGTGCTACTCTCCAGATCTTTTTTCCCCCTGAAAGCCAAGCACAGAGATGTGAACATGAAGAGAGTGAAGTCACCATCAGCTTGGGACCTTGAGTGACTCTGTAGAGCAAAATCCCTGCCAACTCATAATGAATGTATAGCATGATCAAGAAATAAACATTTTTGGTGTTTATGGTGAGATTTTGTGGTTCATTCGTTACTGCAACATAACCTAGCTTTAATACTAATAAATAGTATTAAATTTTGATGAATGTTAGGTTTCTAATTTTTTGTTTTTCTGGACCATAGGGAATGTACATTTAAATTTTAACTTTTGTAGACAATACAAAAATACATTTCAAAAAATCATACCAGTTTATAGTCCTGCATATATGAGAACATTTTTTAATCTGTATTTTACCAATACTGGATGCTACCAATCTTTGAAGTTTCTTTGGTTAAAAGAAGTTTGGATGAAAAATCCCCAAATACTTGGATATAAAGAATTCCTATATAATGTGAGTAAAAGAAGAAATCTCAAGAGAAATTTTAAAATATTTTGAACTAAATAAAAATGAATATACAACTTATCAAAATTTGTGGGATGCAGTGAAAGCAGTGCTTAGAGGGAAATTTATAGCAGTGAATGTGTATATTAGGAAAGATGAAAGATCTGAAATCAATCATCTAAGCTTCTACCTTAGGAAACTAGAAAAAGAAGGGCAAATTTAAACCAAAGTAAGTAGAAGAGAAGAAATAATAAAATTGGGACAATGAAAAAAAATCAGAAGAGAAAATCAATGAAACCAAAAGCTGATTCTTTGAAAAGATCAATAAATTGATAAGCCTATAATCAGACTAAGAAAAAAAAGAGGAAACAAGTTACAGATATCAAAATGAAAAAGGGGGTATCACTATAGATCTCATTGACTTAAAAAGGATAATAGAGAAATACAATGAACAACTCTATGCTCATAAATTTGATAATCTATATGAAACGGGTCAATTCCTTGAAAGACAATATGCCAAAACTCACACAAGAAGAAATAGACAATCTGAGTAGGTCTGTATCTATTAAAGAAATTGAGCAAAGGGAGTACTACTTAACTCAGTCTATGAGGCCAGCATTGCCCTAATAAAACCAAGTAAGACATTACAAGAAAACTAGAGACCAATGTCTTTCATGAACACAGATGCAAAAATTCTCAATAAAATATTCAATAAATATAGTAAATGGAATCTAATGATGTATAAAAAGAATTATACACCACAACCAAGTAGAATTTATCCCAGGTATGTAAGGCTTGTTAAACATTAAAAAAACAAAAAATGTAATGCATCACACCAACAGGCAAAAAAAGAAATATCACAATCATGTGAACGGATGCAGAAAAAGAACAAAATCCAGCACCCAGTCATGATAAATAACTCTCAGTAAACTAGAAATGGTAAAGAATATCTACAAAAAAAGGTAAAACTAACATTATACTTAATGGTGAGAAACTCAAAGCTTTCCCACTAAGATCAGGTACAAGGCAAGGATATCCTCTCTCACCAATCCTTTTCAGTATGATACTGGAAGTTCTAGCTAATGTACTAAGACAAGAAAAATAAAGGATATACAGGTGAGGGAGGAAGAAATATAAAGGTCTTTGTTTGCAGATGATATGATTGTCTTCATAGAAAATCTGAACAAATCAACAAAACACTGAAACTAATAAGCAATTATAGAAAGGGTATAAGATGTAAGATTAATGTGCAAAAGTCAATCACTTTCCTGTATATCAGCAACGAACAAGTGGAATTTGAAGTTAAAAACAACACCATTTACATTAGCACCAAAGAAAATGAAATACTTAGATATAAATCTAACAAAACATGGGCAAGATCTATACAAGAAAAACTACAAAATTCTGATAAAAAGTCAAAAAGAACTAAATAAATGGAAAGATATTCCATGTTTGTGTATAGTAACTCAATATTGTTGGGTGTCAGTTTTTCACAAGTTGAATGCAATCCCAACCAAAATTCCAGCAAGATATTTTGTAGATATTAACAAACAGATTCTAAAGTTTTTATGGAGAGGAAAGAGACCCTGAATAACCAATGCAATAATGAAGTACACAGTTGGAGAACTGACACTATCCAACTTCAAGATTTACTGTGGAGCTATGGTCATCAAGACAGTCTGGTATTTGTGAAAGACTAGGCAAGTAGATCAGTGGAACAGAATAGAGAGCCTAGAAATAGACCCACACAAATAGAGTCCACTGATCTTTGACAAAGATTCCTTCCAATACAATGGAACAAAGGTAGTCTTTCTAACAAATGATGCTGGAACAACTGGATATCCACATGCAAAAACATGAATCTAGGCACAGACCTTGCACTCTTCACAAGAATTAACTCAAAATGGATCAAAGATATAAATGTATGTAAAAAGCAAAACTATAAATCTCCTGGAAGTTAACAAAGGAAAAAAATTTAATGACCTTGAATTTGGCAGTGATTTTTAAGATACAACACCAAAGGCATGATCCATAAAAGAAATAATTGATAAGCTAGACTTCATTAAAATTAAAAGCATCTGCTCTGTGAAAGATACTGTCTAGAGAATGAGAAGACAAGCTGCAGATTGGGTGGAAATACTTGCAAAAGACACATCTGATAAAGGACTGTTACCCAAAATAAACAAAGAACTCTTAACATTCAATATAAACAATGCAATTAAAAAATATGGGCAAAAAACCTGAACTGGTGGCTCACCAAAGAAGATATATAGATGGCAAACATAGGAAAAGATGCTCAACATCATTAAGGAATTACAAAGTAAAAGAACAAGATACCACTATAAACCTATTAGAATGGCAAAATTTAAAACACTGACAACATCAAATGCTGGCAAGGATATGGAGCAGTAGGTACCCTCATTCATTGCTGGTGGGGATGCAATGTGGTACAGCCACTTTAGAAGACAGTTTGGTGGTTTCTTACAAAACTAAACATATTGTTACCTTCCAGCATCCAGCAATTGAGATCCTTGGTATTTACCCAAAGGAGTTGAAAATTCATGTCCACACGAAAATGCTGCACGTGGATTTTTATAGCAAGGACAACACTTTTTTGTTCTTTAGAAGCCATGTTGTTTGGATGGTTCTTGGAGGTACCGACTTAGAGCTTTCTGAAATCTGAAGAAAATATTTTATGGTCACAAACTTAGCTTCATCTTTAGACCATGTTTTCCTGACAGTGCCCTCAATTTGTTCTTTGCCCAAAGCCATTTTTACTTAGCATTCTTTACCATTTTTAGAAATTGACAGTTTTCAAACCAAACAATTCCTGGATCCTTTATATTTAACAGTCCTTTCTTTAGCTCATCTCTCTCTCGTTGCATTTTACTATAAATGTCAAAAAAAAAAAAAAAACACAAGCAAAACCTCCAATACTATATCTGGAAATCTCCTTAGTTAAACCACCCAGCCTATAGGTACATTTTTTTATTTTTCCACGTTACTTTAGGTATTAGTGTTACTAAACTTTCTGCCACTGTTTAAAAAGGATCCCTTTTTTCCAGTTTCCAATACCATTTTTCTCACTTTCTCTTAAGTCTTCACCAGCAGCAGCCTTGAAGACCATATTTATGATGCTAGCTTTGGAAATCTCACATTGTTACTTCTTTGGTGTTATTAGAGTATATTATCGAATCATTTCTTCTGCTGGGGTCCCCTAAGTTCAATCCTGTGCCTATCCTCACAGGGCTTACAGTTAGAAAGGAGGACAGCCATGGGAAGAGTAATTAATATGAATGAGATGAATATTATAGGGGACTCAACCTTGTCTGAGAATGGGGGTGAGGTAGCAAACAAGGCTTCTCTGAAAAAGTAACTTTCAAGTTTACAGCTGAAAGGAGTGTGTAGAAGTTATCTAGGTGAAAGGGGGACATGGAAAGGTTAATGGAAGGTCATGTATAGAAGTTTTAAAGCATGCTCTTAAGTACTTGAAAGATTGTATATAGGGAGCATAAAAAAAGGGGGGGCTAGAATTGGGATGATAATTAAGAGCTATATTATCTGATCGGCAGAACCCTATCATTCATGCTAAGGAGTTTTTCCTTTAATCTAAGGGCAATGAGCCACTCAATGGTTTCAAGGCAGGGAGGGAAACCATGAGCTCTGCAG
Source organism: Lagenorhynchus albirostris (assembly GCF_949774975.1). Taxonomy (NCBI): domain Eukaryota; kingdom Metazoa; phylum Chordata; class Mammalia; order Artiodactyla; family Delphinidae; genus Lagenorhynchus; species Lagenorhynchus albirostris. Next base: position 22,764,793 of record NC_083101.1, read on the forward strand.
GTTCCAAAGCTTGCTAATTGGATAATAGTTTAGATGGGGGCATGAGTGGATGAAAGGAGACCAGTAGGACGCTACTAATGTATCTGAGGTGAAAAATGATGTTACCTTAGACTAGGGTGTTGGTGGTGGAGATGGAAAGAAGAGGGACAATTTGAGATATATGTAAGAGATAAAAACAACCAAGATTTAGTAATTTGATGGGATGTATTTTGTAAGGGAAAACAAAATAATAAAAATTCTCTTGCCTCTGGATTAAGCCTGATATTGGTGCCATTTACTAAGATAGGAAAACTTAGATAAGGAGCAGATTTGGAGTGAGGGTAGGGAGAAGAATATGAGTTCACTTATAGATGTGTTTGGTAGCTGCTGCCTCTGATATCTTCAAGGAGATCTGTTTACCCCTGAATGCAGGGCTGAGTGTGTGTCAATAAGTTTTCCTTATTAAAACATATCAATTTTGTATTGGTTATAGTCCCTTCTCACTATTAATGTATTGACATTTCCTCTATTTCTTGATTAGCTTTGGTAGAGGCTGTTAGATATATTAGTATTTTCCAAGCAACAGCTGTTGAGTTTTGTTATTCCTCCTACTGTATTCTTATACGTGAATTCAGTAATTCTTGATCCTATTTTTGTTCATTCTTTTCTTCTCATATCCTTGCCTTATTTTAGGACACATGAGTTGAATCCTTCATTCATGTAAAAATTTGTACATTTTAAAGATGTGAATTTACCCTGAATCCTGAATTCAGATTTGGAAGAATCTATTAGATTTTGTTTAATTTAAAATTAATTTACTGTGTAAAATTTAAATGACCATTTCACAGAGAATAATAGAAAAAAGAATGATATATTCAGAATAATCATATCCATATATATGGAGAAATTGAGCATATTTTAGTTTTGGAAGTGCTATGGGAAATAGAAGAATACTAATTTTTCACTGCATTCAATTATACAAGTATATTGAGCAGAAACAGCATGATAGACTTCAAGTATCACCTATACTAATGAGGCATTGGCCCCACCCAGGCCATTAAATAGGAAGAGTTCCAGGACTCACCATTATGACAAGGCAAACCTAAGTAAAGCCCAATGTCATTGTCTCTACTGGAGATATTTTCTCTCCTTGATGACCAGAGCACAGGTCCCTAGAAGAAGCAGACTGGTGCAATGCAGTGGCTCTCAACTTTATCAGAGCCAGTGCCTACCTTTGTTAACAATTTTTTGTTTAAAAAATTATTGGGACTTCCCTGGTGGCACAGTGGTTAAGAATCTGCCTGCCAATTTAGGGGACACGGGTTCGAGCCCTGGTCCGGGAAGATCCCATGTACCGCAGAGCAACTAAGCCCGTGCACCACAACTACTGAGCCTGCACTCTAGAGCCCATGGGCCACAACTACTGAGCCCGCGTGCCACAACTACTGAAGCCCACACGCCTAGAGCCCATGCTCTGCAACTGCAACAAGAGAAGCCACCGCAATGAGAAGCCCGTGCACCGCAACAAAGAGTAGCCCCTGCTCGCCGCAACTAGAGAAAGCCTGCGCACAGCAACAAAGACGCAACGCAGCCAAAAATAAATATATTTTTAAAAAAATTATTATTATCCTGAAATGAGAGTCTTAGGTAATGCAATCTACCTAATTCATAATTTTTTAAAAAGTCAATATTCTTAATTCTCTAACTAATATAATGGAAAACATATGAAAGGAAACTAATTTACAATAAAGTGATGCTTCATATGTAAATGCTCAGAAAGGCACTACAGTAGAGGAAATAAGGAGGTAGTCAGATGTTTGCATTACTTACGTTGAGTAAGTTCAGATTTAAGAGAGATAAGACACTACTCAACCAAATATCGTAAATCCCAACAGTAATGCAATCAGTGAAGTCCATTTAATTTAATTGCATTAAATGCAGTATCACATTATTTAAAGGTCAATGAAATGATTAAATTGCAGTGAGCCTTCTGAGATTTCCTGGGGTTTGCTACATGGGCCAAAACTATCCCCCTCCCTTTTATAGTTTGGAGCCTCCTGGTGGCAGTTGCTCTGCTCCAGCTTAATACTAATGGGAAGAATTCCAGATCCGATACTTTCAATTCTCCTTTTTACTGAATTGTAACATCTTATTGGTTCCCTCGTTAATTAATGAGCTTAGTAAAATCTTTGCCATGTATTATTTTATTTTTGTATGAGAGTCGTGATTTTATCTCCTAAAAAATAACCACTTAGCACTATCATCCCCTCAAAAAACCATGTTGTATTGCACAAATTGCTGAGAGACCTGGTGGGTGGGAAGAGGCTGAGGGTCTGGGTCGGAGGAGGTACGTCAGAACCACAGACAGCAGCAGGGCACGCTGCAAACACACAAAAGAGCAAGGCAGGACTTGTTACTTAACATCTAGGCAGAAGCCACTGTCTAATCCTCAGACACCAGGTAGGATAAGCCTGGAATCAATGCAAGTTTCAGAGATAGACCCACTTCCTTTTTCCAATGCCATGATATCCATGAGCTTCCCCTCCCCACCCCCCAATACCTAGATGCCTCAGGCAAGAAGTTTCCAAGATAAAATAAAGAAAATGGAGTGCGGAGCAAAGTTTTCCAGAGGAAACTGAGTTAAGCTTCAATAAACTAAATTTTCAAGTAATTTTCAAAGTTACTCTGCATGAGTGAGATTGATTTTTTTTTTCCTACCACTGAATGGAAATAGAACCTCAGAAGATCGAATTCAGTTATAAAGAAGTAAAAGTTACATTTTTGCACCTCCAAGATGTAACTATAAATTTTAATCTCATCAGGCAAAAATTGGATTATGGCATACCTATTGCCTCATAATCTGTTTTTCTCCCTTATTCAGGGCAACATTCATGCATATGCATACACACGTATCTCAACTTTTAAATTGCTGCATAATATTCCATTGTGTGCATGAACTGTAATTAATGCTTGGTGAACATTTAAGTTTTTATAATTTTTCTTTCATAAAAAGTGCTGGAATCTTTTGTATCTTTGCACGCTTGTCTAATTACTTCCCTAAGATAAATTTCTAGAAGTGAAATTGCTGATACAACAATTGAATATGTGCACTCAATTTTTGATTCTGCTTACTGGATGTCCTTGAAGATTTCCAGTCATTAGAGAGCCCATTCCCTATGCCTTCACTAACAATGGTCCTAAACAGTCTCTTGATTCTTAACCAAATTGACATGTGTTTAACAGTTTCTCACTTTAATTTTAGTTTATTTGTTTACTGGTGAGATTGACCTTTTTTTCATAAGTTTCTTATTTTTCTTTGTGTACCCTTTTTCTATTTTTTTATGAGTTATTGGTCATTTTAATTTGGAAGTTGTTACACTAACCCTTTGTCTTTCTTATATACGGTGAATGTTTTTCCTACCTTTGAATGTAATGTCTTTGGCTACATTCATTTTTCCCTTAATAAATTCCATATTATTTTCATTTATGGTTTCTGCATTTTGTGACAAGATTAGAAATGCTTTGTCCTCCCCCCATTTTATAAATATATCTGATCTTTTGTTTCATTTATTTTGTGCTTCTATTATTTTTAGTGGTTAAATATTAACAATCTTACTGCAATTTTTAAATATATGGTAAGAAGTGAAGATATACCTTTATTTTTCCCAAGAAGAAAGTCAATTTTTCTAACATCAGTTGCGGAGTTGTTCATATTTGTGTGTGTGTGTGTGTGTGTGTGTGTGTGTGTATATGCTTTATAAATATATGTGCATATGGAGAAAGAGAAAGGATGAGAAAGAAAAAGTAGCCTGTTGATCTCAACTCTTTTAGTTAAATAATTTATATATAATAATTTAATATTTTAATTATTACAGTGTTAAATGTTTTAATATAAGACATGGAAACTTACTTATCCCATTCCTTTGTGTCAATATTTTTGTAAGTATTCTTACACATTTGTTCTATTTACAATTTAGAATTAATGTGTCAAATCCCAAAGTAACTTGAAAAGCATGTGAGTTCTTTGCTAGATACACAGATCTATATTTTCTTTCTAATAAAATTTGTGACTGGTATATTTAATTTAATATATCATAAACTATTCTCTTTTACATTAGGTATCCCATTAGGATGGTTTGCCATAGTGTCCCATTATGATTGTGAATTTGGCCAAATTTAATGTGTATGGCTTAGATGGACATTGTTGGGCTTTTTTTTTTTATCAACTTGATAACAGTATTTTTTGTTTGTTTGAATTTAGATTTCTCCAAATGTTAGTGTTTCCAAGCCTGCTGTTTTTTTCTTTATTCATTTTCCAGCTCTATGTTATTTTGTCTTGGGCATACAGTTTATAAACAGCAAAAAGCTTGGTTTTGCTTTACTATTCATTCCATGAGGTTTTGTATAATAGAGTTATTTAGTTGATTCTCTTTATTTTTCTTTACTATGCTTTTGTATATCCTTATTTTTCTTTTTCTAATTTGCCATCTTTAAATTACTTTTTTAATCTCTTTGAAGTTATATATTTCAAAATATTTTTCAAAACATTTTAACTTCTATCAATGAAAAGAATATGTGTATTTCTCTTCTTCAAGTTCAGAAATTTAGCAGTTTTACTTCCTACCCTTTTCTCCAAAATTCCTCATATACTAAAAAAAACTGCATATTTATTTCCAGGTCCTCTTTCTCATAATGCAGTTTCTCTTTGAAGGATCTTTGCTAACATAGGCCAACAAGTCCTTAGAAAATGGTACTTTGCTGGTTATATAGCTCATTAGTTTTTTTTTGTACTATGTCTTCCTCTTTCTATAAATTTTTATGCTGAATCATTTTTCTTTTTGCTCCCATGAATGATTTTTTTCTTCCAGGAGGCGTACCTTGCGATTGCTTGTACGTGTTAAAACATGTTTCAGTTTCCCTCTCACGTGAACATTTTTTGGCCAAGTTTACAGTTCTTGGGTAATAATCTTTTTTCTTAAGAAAATGTTAAACATTGCTCAGCTGTCTCTACAATTGATTGTTACAGGAGTGATAACTGATGCCAATCTGGAACATTATTATAGTGTAGGATTTAATGTTTATTTTGGAATTCAGAAATCAGGAATCTCTATCTTAGTATCTATCATTTTTCTAAATGTCTCTTGTAGGCTTGAGAAGAAATAATGTTCTCTAATGGTTGAATGCAAAATTTAATGTTTTCTTTTGGTCAAGCATATTCATTATATTTTAATGTCTTTGATATTTTGCTGTTTTCTGCTTTTCCTGTCAATAATCAAGAAAGCTGTATGGAGGTCTACTTTGATAGTGCATTTGTCACTTTTTCCTTGGGGGTTCTATCCATTTCTTCTTTATGTATTTTGAGGCTATTTTATTACTGTTTATATTTAAAAAGATCTTCCTAGTGAATTAAATCTATCATTATGTAGTGGTTTTTGTTATCTCTAATAATGCTTTTTAACTTGTGTTTTTAAATTTGATATTGAATGCTTCTTTACCATTTCTCCTCAGGGTTCAGTGAGATTTTCTGATGTAAACCTCAATCAACTCAGAGAAAATTTCTTCTATTATTTCTTTCCTGTGCTCTCTAGTCTCCTGAAAGACCTAATCATATAGATGTTGGACCATCTTCCTCTATTATTCATGTTAGTGAGTATTCCTCTTATCATTTACATAATGTCTGTTTTTGTTCTAAATTCTGTAAGAATTCCCACTAGAATGGAAGCTCCATAGGAGCAGGGGTTTGTTTGCTCCTTGTATACCCAGTGTCTGGATGTGAGCCAGAACAGAGAGCAGAGGAGGTGCTTAAATAATATTTATTGACTAGATGAGTGAATTCTTGGTGTGCTTGTTCTAATTTGTTTTCAGCAGTCTAGTGTCCATTCTGCTATTTCTGGCCTCTATTATTTACTTTTTAATTTGATAAATCATCTTTTTTCCCCTACAGGAACTCATTCTTGTTCTCTGATTACTCCTTTTCCCATAGCCCCCATGTTAGTTCTATGCATCCCTATAGTCTATTAAATTGCTCTGAAAATACACATTGTGATTTTTTTTAAGTTTTTCCTGGTTTTGCTAACTCTATGTCTCCAAGACGATGAGCTTAGGCACTAAGCTAGTGATCCTCTTTATTGCAGGGTACTTTGATGAATTTTTTCTTTTCTTTTCTTTTTTTCTTTTTTTTTTTTTTTTCGGTACGCGGGCCTCTCACTGTTGTGGCCTCTCCCGCTGCGGAGCACAGGCTCCGGATGCGCAGGCTCAGCGGCCATGGCTCACGGGCCTAGCCGCTCCGCGGCATGTGGGATCCTTCCGGACCTGGGCACGAACCTGTGTCCCCTGCATCGGCAGGCGGACCCCCAACCACTGCGCCACCGGGGAAGCCCTGATGAATATATTTTTTATCAGTGAAGGGTAAGCTTGATCTGAGCCCTTTCAGTGACTGTACATGTCATTTTTTTGGCCTCCCCAGTATGGCTCAATCTGATTGGCTACTTACTGGAGGAGTCTGAGAACAAGTTTTTCTCTGGGTATGGTTAATGGTTGGAGATTCTAGAATTCACGCAGTGTCAATTTCCAATCAGGAATTATTGAACTTCACTGCCACTCTGAAGACCCTCTAAGTCGTACTATTAAGAAGAATAGAGCTGAGGAGGAAAAGAAATCAACATTTAAAGCTTTGAAGGCACAAGATTTCTTAATGAAGATAACTTAATGCTGGGATAGAGTGTGCAGATGCAACTCCACTCTTTAAAGACAGAGTACCTGAAAGAGAGGTGCCAGTGGACCTCTCCAAGGCAGCCAAGTTCTGACTCTGAATTGCATTTCTAAGTATTCACTGACAGGCTCTGCCCACACAGATATTCTTTCCCCCTTTTGGTTACAGACCCTGAGGTGGAGTGTACACACTCCTTGATGTAGATTGAGGAGAAGAGAGACATCTAGTGGTAACCTGCAACTAGGAGGACTGTTACCAGAGACAAAACTTTGGTACCAAAAATCTGAGACAGAACTCCTGGAGTGACATTCCATTAAATATTGAGTTGACTGTGTTTGCCTCTCAGGAATTTGCCCATCTGCCAGCATCAAGTTCAGTAAGGAGAGTGGAGGGGGCTGTGGTTGTCCACCTGGAAGATATCCAGAAGCATATGACAAGGGTGATTTCCAATGTCCCCAGTAGAAGAGAGAGGGACAGCTAGGTTGTAAATAAAAAGAACTTCTGGGATCCCCACTTAATAGAAGAATTTTCTTGTCTGTGTGTGTATATGTGAGTGTTGGGGGTGTAATTTTGAAAAGAGGGGCAGGGAGACATAGTCAGAAATTATTAGTCTATGTAAATCATTTTAGCATCCCACCTTACCCAGGAGAAACCTCTTGTCTCACTTGGCTATTCCCCTTCTACTTCTCTCTGAGGAGCATTTTTCTCTGCCTCACTAGCTCCTGGAAAGAGTGAAAGGGGCCAGAAAACCCTAACTGGAGATGGGAGATGAAGAGGGGAGAAGACCTCAGGGGAAAAGATACGAAGTTGATCTCCATAATAAGAGAAAAGGCACGGGTTTTGAATTGGGTACAATTTATTTCTTTTTTGTTTTGAGTTGTGTGTTTAAGATTGACATTTTAAAAAATTATTATTTTTGGCTGTTTTGAGCGTGCTGCCTTGAAGGTGACATCATCCAGGAACGAAGTCCACTTGTGTCCAAGATTCATAATAGTCACAGCTTCCGTTCTTGCTGCCATATCCCCATTGCTGCTTATACCTAACTTGAGTTCAGAATTCTGGCTCTTTCCAGAAATGGTTCTCTAATCCTCGGCACATGAACCTCTGACTCTGACTTCTCTGCCTCTATCAATCATAAGAAGAACCTGACTGTTGACTCCCCAGCTTATCAGTTTGGCCCATCTCCAAACTGTTCCTGGCAAATCCAGTCCCAATCCTCTCTTTCCTATATTCTGCTCTAAGTGTTTTTGTTCAAACAGTTCTGTCAGCTCTGCAAGGCAAGAGGCATATTCCCATCCCATTGTTTTGTAAAGCTTTATATTCCCTTTTATTAGTCCCCAAAGTGAATCTTTTCTAAAAAGCTCTCTTGGTATTTTGTTATTCCTACAGGAATCTCATACTAATTTCTTTGTTATTACAATCTGGTTGTTCCATAAATAGATTACTTCTAATCTGTTATTTGAAACAGATTCCTATTAGCACGAAGATTGTATTTATTGCATAACATCATGCCTATGTGTGATATCCTATAAAAGAAATCTACATTGGTAGAGAAAGATATCTTTGTTTGCTTCCTTTCCCCACGCCACCCTACACTCTGCTTTACAGTAAGGAGATGCTGGGGATATTTGCACCAATATTGAGTATTCCTTTTCGATATCTTCGATTTAATACCAGTGGGGAGATAGCCACAGGTATTCAGAAAAAAATTCACTTCTCTCCTGGCAAACAAAACCTCAGTGGTAAAGCCAAACATAGCAGGTGAATTCATTTGAATAAAAAGCTGATGGACCCTTTTAACATCAAGCCTGTGAAGGGTTACACGGGATTGGGACCAGCTGCTTTCACTCACCCTTGTTAAAAGCAGGAACAGGCTGCAGATAGCGCATGGAGCTACCAAACAGAGGAAGCCTTGGCTTTGGAGATGAAGTCTGAAAATTCATCCTCTGAAAATGAAATAAAAATGAAGCTTCTAGTTTCTGTGTACAAGCGCTCAATAAAAAAGCAGAGTACTTTTGCTGCTGAGATATTTCAAGACCTTCGGCTAAACATCCAGGTATGTCCCATGTTTAATCAAGAAAACCAGTCCTGAATCTGTAACTGGCGTATAATCGAAGTAATTGTAATGTGTTGGAAGGATGGTAGTCTATGTGGAGTCTAGAAATCGAGAGCCAAAGAGTGAGTCATTTATCTCCAACCCAGTTTGGAGATGGGACCACACCGACTGGAATGAGAGGAGTGGAGTCTTGATATGAGTATCTCTATGGGGAGACGCCAGGGAGTTTTTCATACTGCTTTGTTCTGGTTCAACGCTCACCGAGAAACCTTTCTTTTAAAATTTTCGGCATTTACTTGTATGCTGTTTTATGTGAGTTATGTTTTTACGTTGACTGTTTTGAAAACTAGAAACACTTGGAGACTGACTCTTCATTTCACTTACCTAACAACTATTTTGGGCATGTATTTTCTTCCAGTCTGTTTTCTACGAATATATATTATAATAATGGTGTGCAAGCCATTTTGTCTTCTGTTTTTTCGTTTAACATTCTATAAGAAGCCTGCCCCATACAGCTAAATTATATTCATAATCACCATTTTAAATATCGCCACACAAGTATCATAGACTTGTTTGTATATACAGCACAAAAGAATTAAATACAAAATTTTTGCACCATGGGCTTCCCTGTTGGCGCAGTGGTTGGGAGTCCGCCTGCCGATGCAGGGGACACGGGTTCGTGCCCCGGCCCAGGAAGATCCCACATGCCGCGGAGCGGCTGGGCCCGTGAGCCATGACCGCTGAGCCTGCGCGTCCGGAGCCTGTGCTCCGCAGCGGGAGAGGCCACAACAGTGAGAGGCCTGCATACCGCAAAAAAAAAAAAAAAAATTTTTGCACCAGCACGTGAAAAGCTTGACATTAGAGGTTGTCCATGCTAGCATGACTCTCACCTGTGCCTGAGGCTGCACTCCCTAAAGCAGTACAGCAATACCTTTTCATCAGTGTAAGAATGGGTACCCAAGGTCTGTCTCCAGACTCATTCTGGGGTTCTCTGCCCACCTATTCATCTGGGTTTGGTGATGAGTTTGGAGTAGGGGCTGGTCTTTTTGATTTAGCATCTCCCCAAGACAGTGCCTTTCAGATTTCTGCTCTCACTGACAAATGTCCAAGCTACCATGACCCTTGCAAGATACAGGCTTTGGGAATACTGAGCCCAGTGGAGCCCAATGCGCAACACCTTACCTTGTGGCAAAGAAAAGCTCAGACAAGAGCACTTGGAAAATAAAAGTATTTTTACTTGTGAAGTTTTTCGAGTTACTCCACACTTCAACAGAGCTGGGCTCCCCAAATAACCGAGGTTAAATTAGCTTTTTCATGGCAGAAAAACATGTTTCTTCACTTGATTGTCATCTATAAATAAAGGTTTACATACATGTGTCAGCATCAGTCTTGTAAAAGTCAAGGGTAAAATTGTTTTGATTAGAGAGTTAACCTAAAGGAAAGGGCTCAAGGCTTCCTGTATTTGGAGGAGCAGTGCTAGGCAGGGTGTTCTTGCCTTTAAAAAAAAAAAAAAAAAAAAAAACTTAGAATGCACAGAGGAGTTTTTTCTCCTCTGGCTGAAGCTTATGATGTGCTTAGTGGTAATACTGGCAGCTGGGCCAGTTTTGCTTTCTTATCTGTCTCAGAAAGAAACTGGACAGAAGCGTGCAAGGATGCTGTTGGAGGACAAAGAAGAGACAAACCACATTGGCTTCTTGGTTAATCTGTTGCTAGAACATACTGCCAAACAAGCGATCACAAAATCTCAGTTCCATGTAACAGTGAGCATTTATCTCACATTCTGTGGGTCCTCTGAGGGTCAGCTGATCAAAGCCAGACTCAGGTCAGCTCACTGGAGAAGTTCTGCTCCGTGAGTTTCTCTTGCTCCTACTGGGACAGGCTCAGACATGTTCTTCTCATAGCGATGTCAGAAGTTTGTTTAAAAGGACGTGGAACTGGCAGGTTATCATCTCTGCTTCTGTGTTATTTGCCAAAGGAAGCCACAAAGCTGACCTCAAAGTTAAAGTGTGAGAAAGTATACTTTGTGCGTGATGAGGCCGTGGCAAAAATGTAAATGCAGAAAATGGTGAAGCGTTGTGAGCACAGATGCAACCTATCACACTGAGGATAAGGGAAGACTTCTTGTGAACAGGGCAAATGAATTGATCCCAGGAGGATGAGAGAAGAGTAAGCTTAGGGTTTTGGAATGACATTGCAACAGAAGGAAGGGAGACAAGTATAGTGGACGAGCATGATGTTTGGGAAAATAGAAGTAATTAACTGAGGTGCAGGGAATGTGGGAAGGTGATTGCAGATGAAATTCTAGAGATAGGATGAGGGCAGACCATGAAGGGCCTTGTGTACAAAATAAGGGAGCTTAAATAATTATAGAGCCACGGAGAGCCATTGAAGAGTCTCAGGTTTGTCTTTGATAAAGGTCCTTATGGCAGAAGTATGTAGGAAAAATTAGCCTGGTCCAGAAAGGTGTTAGGGAGACTGTTGAAGGAGATGTCATAAGATCTTGAATTAAGGCAGTGGAGGTGGGGATGATGGGGAGGAAAAGGATATCAACAAGGTGGACGTTACAAGACTTGATGATCTAGTTGTTGGGATTATAAAAAGAGGCCTTGCTTCTCAAACCTTGCTACTCAGGGGTCATCCACAGACCAGCAGGATCGTCCTCACCTGAGGAACTCATTTTCTGATTTGGACAGTGTAGGAGGCACGGGGGTAGATGTTTAGTTCAGCCTGGGGCCTGTTGTGTTCGAGTCTCCATGGTTTGTTCCAGTGGAGATGTCCAGTCTACAGTTCTGGGTCTCAGGAAAGAGGTCTGGGACTTGAATCTGTGAATTTGGATGAGGCTACCCAGAGAAAGGGTTTTCAACCCAAATAACTGAACGCTGAAGTCAGATCCTCGATGCAAGGAGTGAGCTAAAGAATAAGAAGAATCATCTGACGGATAGGAAGAAAACCAGAAAGGTGGTATGATGAAACCCAGGGAGGGAAGGTGATTTGCAGAGTCTAAAGCCATAGAGAGATTACGTGAGATTTTTAAATAAAAGGATCTATTGGGCTTAGAAACCAGCAGGTTATTGGTAACATTGATGAGGATAATTTTAGGTGAATGTGGGGTTAAGTGGCTCAGCTAAGATTACCCACGATATTTAAATGGAAAATCTGAGACTCAGACCAGGGTTTGGACTCCAATTCAGTTTTCATCCTGTGCACCTCAGCTGTTGATCTACTTCTGAAGATAAATTAATATATTGACAACTTACCCACAGAAGCCTTTGTGGGAGGGAGGAGAGAGAGCAAAGATGCATAAATGACAGTTTATCAAAAAAATATCTGGTAAGTTTGTTAGGTCAAAGCTCTTGGACATCCTGATAGCCTCTAGTTGAACAGATATGTTTGGGCTCCAGGATAGGCAAAGCCATGGATTCCCTTCAGCCTGGATCCCTGGTGACACCAGCAGTCTGTGAGATGTGCCAAGATGTTGTCACTGTAATTTCCTCAGAGTTACACGGACATCAAAGGAGAGGTCCTTTCTTTTTACCCTACGCACCTGGAGGTTTTGACTAGTACGTCAGGGAAGAAGGGAATATGCAATGTTGGCCCTAAGCTTTTCCACTCTTCCTTTGCAAAAGTTCTTCCTTTTTCCATGTGGGTGATAAATCCTGTAACTAATAAAATGTCAAATCACTGTAACCAAAAGAGCCATGAAAAATCCTCTCCTCTTCCAGTTAAAATACTGACACACAAAAATAAACAGCACATCTAACATTGTGGTTTCAAGTATTTTTCCAGGCAAAATAGGCAAGGGAAAAGAATGTAAAGAATCTTAACTGGGATGCATTCTTGCGAGGTGAAGCAGGACTTAATGATTTCCAGTTTACGGGGACCGTACAGCCTGAAAGACAGATTTGAGCTCTGAGCTGACTCCCATGGGCCAATCCCACGCACATTTATCTCGTTTTATTTTTCACAGTCTTCTATTCAATTTCTTAGATTACTGGAATGTTGTATTACCAAAAATGACTTAGAAGTTGATTTTCTAGTATTTTTCTATTTATATATTCTCTAGAAATAATTTTTTGCATTTTCTTTTTCAAGAGAAACGTCATTTTTTTTTCTTTTTACTGACTTATTGCATTGGATGAAACTTCTAGAATAAATTGGTTAGGGTAATGATAATGGACGTGTTTTATTCTTTATTACTTATGGATGGCTTCATTGTGTCACTATGAGGTATTATATCTATTTGAGATGGTGTATAAGCATTCTTCTATTCTTGTTTAGGGTTTTTTCAATCTTTTTGTTTTGTTTTTTCCTAGAAATAGACATTGAATTTTATCAAATGCTTTTTGGCATATGATTTTTAAAATTGAAATTATTGATCTATTTTATTACTAGGTTTATTCAAGTCAAACCATTCTTATATTATTGGAATAATTCCTACTTGTTCATAAATTTTAACTTTTGTAATGTAATATAGTGATGGTAGCATAACATCATAGTTAAGAGAAGTGTTCTTAAGGCAGACTGCCTAAATTTAAGTCCCAGTTCCACTGCTGGCTGGTTGCGTAAACTCGGGCAAGTTTCTTAACCACTCTGTGCCTCAGTTTCCTTACCTGTATGGGGAGGTGGGTATTAGTCCCAACCATACAGGGCTGTTGCAAGGATACAGTAGATTAGGCATCAAACATATATTTTGCTTAGGTTGATTGGTGGAGGTGGCTGGCGACAACTAAATGGTGTGGATTTTCTTTTTGGGGTAATGAAAATGTTCCAAAGTTAATTGTGGTGAAGGATGCACAAGTCTGTGAATATACGAAAAGCCATTGAATTGTATACCTTAAATAGCTGAATTGAATTGTATGTTGGTGCCCAGTAAATGTTAGCTAACAATGTTAATAACACTATTTAATGCTAGAATTGAGAGCAGGGTTCTATAACCGGTTTGCCTTGCCTGGCTCAAACCCTTATAAGTTGTGTGACCTCAGGCAACTTGCTTAACCTTTTTTTTGGGTTAGGTTCCCTCAGTGTAAAATAATAGTATCTACCTTTTCACTTGTTATAAAGAGTAAATATATCAATACATTTAAAGCACTAAGAATAGTGTCTGTCAAATAGTAAGTTCCCAGTAAATGTTAACTTTTATTAAAAATATTTCTCAGCTAATATTTTACTTAGGATTTTAAAAATCTTTACTCTAAATTATATTGATTTATTCTCCTTTTCTTTATAAAAAAGCAACCTTCTTTCGTAATAGAGGAGTTACTATGTTGTTATGTATCCATTTTAAAATTATAAGCAAGAAAAAAGAAATAAAATTAACCCACAATCCCACTGTCCTGAGATAGTCAGTGTTATCATTTTGGTGTATAACCTTTTTTCTCCTTACTCTCATTCTTTTTCCCCAGATAAATATGTGTGTGTGTTTGTGTTGTCCTAGAGCATAAATTAAATATGTATATTACATGTAATATATCTATTAATGAGTATAACACAAGTTACAGGAATAATTCACAAAATAGGATTATACTTCTCACAGTGTTTTATCTGATTTTAAAATTCAGTGATCCACTGTGAACATCTTTTTATACCATTAATTATCCTCAAAATGGTTCTGAAGAACCTAGGGGCAGGACAGGAATAAAGACGCAGACGTAGAGAATGGACTTGAGGACACGGGGAGAGGGAAGGGTAAGCTGGGATGAAGTGAGAGAGTGGCATGGACATATATACACTACCAAATGTAAAATAGATAGCTAGTGGGAAGCAGTCGCATAGCACAGGGAGATCAGCTCGGTGCTTTGTGACCACCTAGAGGGGTGAGATAGGGAGAGTGGGAGGGAGACACAAAAGGGAGGGGATATGGGGATATATGTATGCATATAGCTGATTCACTCTGTTATACAGCAGAAACTAACACAATATTGTAAAGCAATTATACTCCAATAAAGATAAAAAAAAAAAAAGAAAACCGTAAGGGAAATCAGAGTTGTAATAATCTGTGATTAATCTGTAATTAGTGGGCTTCCCTGGTGGCGCAGTGGTTGAGAGTCAACCTGCCGATGCAGGGGACACGGGTTAGTGCCCCGGTCCGGAAGGATCCCACATGCCGCGGAGCGGCTGGGCGCGTCAGCCATGGCCGCTGAGCCTGCGCGTCCGGAGCCTGTGCTCCGCAACGGGAGAGGCCACAACAGTAAGAGGCCCGCGTACTGCAAAAAAAAAAAAAAATCTGTGATTAGTAATAGTTGAAGGTTTTTAAGAAGGTACCTGAATACACTTAAGTATTTATATTTCTTTACAGTTTTCTCTGAAATAATTATTATTGGTAAAGCAAAATTTCTGTGAAAAAAATAATTCTTTTAATAGATGCATGACAGTCCACACATGTACCGTAGTTAACTTAAGCTATTTCATACTGATAACTTTAGGATTTTTCCAATTTCTATTATATATCACATTACAAGATACAGCATATTTAAATATATCTGTATTTTGTTCTACTCTCTGACTTGGTTCTTTATATGTAAATTATCTGAGGGTTATCTTGGTCTGTGTGAATTGGTCTGCTCACCATCTATTCCTCCTCTAATGCATCTCTTGCACTGCACATGCGGGAAAGCTAAAAGTCCCATACATCTGAGTAGCTAGTGTTTCCGATGTGATTTAGGTTTTGTGAATGGGATGTACTTGTGTGAGACTTGACTTTGCAAGTGAATTGAGTGGGGAGGAAGGTAAGGTATATGACATCCATTTTACTGATACAGAAACTAGCAGAGGTAATATGGTTTCAGAGCTGGCAATAGTAGAGGCACCTTAGCCATTCAGCACCAACTCTCCTAGCCTAGACCTGCCGTGTGGCTTTAGGAGTCATTCCTGGCAATACAGCCTGCAGCCTTTTTTTTTTTTTCCAGTCCTCTTAATGATTCTGTAGGCCATTTAGTACTATGCACTAAACCCATTTCTGCTTAAACTAGCTAGAGAAGATACTGGGTTTTTGCAACCGAGTGTAACAAATACATAATGGCTCTAACTGTATTTATCTCAAATATAATATATTAATAATTCATTCTCTTCCCACTGGTTTGTAATCTAACCTTTATCATATGCATGGCATATATATATATATATGTATGTATATATGCATGGGGTTTTTTGAGTCTGTTCTTTTTTTTCTAACTGAATTTTTTTCCGTTTATTCTACTGCCAGTACCAGCCTTCTTTGATTACTGTAGCTTTATGGTAATCTTTAATATGTGTTTGGATAAGTGCCCCCTATTAAACCAACCTTTTATAAACCTCATGGGCTTTTCTTCCAGATGAATATTTTTGTCAAGTTCTAAATAGATCTTTGAATTTTAATTGACTTCAGGAGATAACCTACATCTTATAATACTAAATAGTCTCATCTCAAGACATATGTCTCTCTATTTAAGCAGTCTTTATTTATATAAAGAGAATTGTTTCTTTTTTTGTGCTTGTTACTCTGTATATAGATCTAATGGATTTATTTTCATGCCAGTTCCCAGATATTTAAATTTTTTGTGTGATGGAGAGTGACATAATCTGTATTGTTTATTTTAATCAGTTTTATCCAGAATATATTGATTTGCACATGTTTATTTTTCACTATTTTCTTCTCTGAACTCGTTCATAAGTTCTCATAATTTTCAGTTGTTCATAGGCTATCAGAGTAGTCAGTCTTATAGCTAGTAAAATGATAGTGTTCCTTCCTTTCTAATTCTTACACTTCCTCTTGGCTTTTTGTGTAAAGTTATAATTAATATATCAGTAGTATGGTGGATTATGCCTCCTTTTGATGGATCAGCTCTGGACATCAGTGGGATCATAAGAAGAGGAAATCCTCGAGACCCAAGAGGTGTCTACTATGCTCTATTCCTCTTAGACTATATGACACAGAGCACATTCATCCACTGTTCTGTCCATTCATTGCAAGATTCCCTTGCTTAGCATGATCTTACTATCCCATATTTAGCCACAGATGATCTCATCATTTTCCCATTGGAAGATAATACACATTTATGTCAATAGGAGTGCCTGTTCCCTGAGTCCAAAATCTCTCCCTGCTCTCCATTCCTTCTGTATTTCTGTGGTAAAGCCATGGCGTGCAAAAGCTATTTCTGCAAATGCCAGTCATTAGAATATAAAAGAGAATGTGTAAAGATTTGAAAGAATGGAAATATCCAGAGTTAGTGAGAGTGGAGGAAAACAGACCGTGTTGTCAGGTAAATGAATCCCGATGAACTTTCTGGAGAGCGACTTGGCAGTATGCTTCAAGATCTTTATAACGAGCATGTGCTATGTCAATTAAAATTCTTTGGTTGCAAGTAACAGGAAGCAACTGGAGTTGACTTAAAGAAAAGAGGTCAGGGAGTTTATTATAAGAGTACAGAAGTCTCACAGGCGATTCAAGGGCAGTGTTGCAGTTGGGCCTTAAAACAGTATGAGAACAAGGATTAAAGACGTGTTAAGATCTCAGCTCCTGAGTCTCACGTCTCCCCACTCTGTGCATCCGTCTCTTTTATCTGTACTTGTCTGTAATTGATGTTTGTTCTTTCTGTGGAGCTTGGCTCTCAGATATACTATGCATGGCTTCTGCACCTAGCATATACTCCTCCAAATTCTATGGCCATAGCCTTAATCTTCTTTTTTAGTTTTTTAAATTGAAGTATAGTTAATTTAAAATGTTGTGTTAGTTTCTGGTGTACAGCAAAGTGATTCAGTTATATATATACATATTTACACACACACATATACTTTTTCAGATTCTTTTCCATTATAGATTATTACATGATATTGAATATAGTTCCCTGTGCTATACAGTAGGACCTTGTTGTTTATTTTATATATAGTAGTTTGTATCTGCTAATCCCAAACTCCTAATTTATCCTTCCCCACCCCCTTTCACCTTTGGTAACCACAAATTTGTTTTCTGTGTCTGTATGTTTCTGGTTTGTAAAGAAGTTCATTTGTTTCATTTTATTTTTAGATTCTACATATAAGTGATATCATATGATATCTGTCTTTTTCTGTCTGGCTTCACTTAGTATGATAATTTGTAGGTCCATCCATGTTGCTGCAGATGGCATTATTTCATTCTTTTTCATGGGTGAGTAGTATTCTCTATGGCCTTCATCTTGAATGTGCCTCTCTGACTGTGGTGTTTAGGCTTCCCTCTATGACCACTTGGTGTTCTGAGCTCTTCATTTTTGACTTCAGTCTGTCTTCAGCTTTTACTCCATATTTACGTGTTGCCATTCTGTCTGTCTATCTTCTCCCAGGTGTCTGACCCAGGTCGCAAGCATTGTTCCAACTGGCTTAGCAATTAGCTATATCTGACGTTTTATCACTAGGTAAAGTGCCTAAAACTACTACTTCAACATGGAGATAAGTGATTTTTATAACTTTTTTTTTCTCTTACACATTGATCCTCAAAATAAATTACTGGCCCCCTCTGTAATTAGGGGAAGCGTTAGAACAGAGATTTTGTACCAGTTTTGATGTGGGGTCTACTTGAAAGGGAAATGGAACCCGTTCAGCATGGTTCTGGTTTGGGGCTGCCAGGCTCTGCCCCAGGATAGTAAGGATGCAAGCCAGCTCAGTCTCTCATTTCGTCTTTCTTGGCTTATAATAATGAAGTGACTCAGCCTGGGATTTTATAAAACAGTGAGTCATCCCAAACTATGAAATAAAGTATAGCACTTCTGTTATATAACCATAGTCATCACAGCCTACTCCCCCTGCCCCTTTCTCTCCCTGTGCGTATCTATGATATGTCCATATTGTTAGTTACCAATTCTTGTCATTAGGTTTATTGGTTAAACCCTGAGCCTGGTGTAGTCACTACTAGGCTGGTCTTCCCTGGACACCATATCACATGGGACACTATGTTAGTTACCGCTTGATTTCAGATAAGACAAAATGATTTCACAGACCAAACTTTGTAACAGACCAAAGTTTACTCTTTAAGGAAATTTCCACTGTGGCTACATGATTTCATCGACTTTTCCCATTACTTTGGCTCTTTGTGAGTTCTTTTTGCTATCTATGAAATGTAGGGATGCTGGAATTCTGTCTGTTCCATAATGTTAATGGTTCTGAAAAAAAAAAAGCCATCTAAAAAATTCCTGAAGTTGTGGTGGGAGAGGGTTTAGTGTCTTCTCTGGCTTTTGGCAGGGAAAAGAGTATCTTTCAAGTTGGGTGTTTCCTGAAAGACTTGCCCCCATTAATCAGAAAGCTTTTCTTCTATGGTTGCTTTCTGTTTACAAATATTTAACAGCCCCTTGGCAGCAGGAGGTAGGGTTAAAAGCTCTGTACTTGCAGCTCTTTTATCCCTTTCTCCGATAATGCTGCTGGTTTTCTAAAAATGGAAATGTTCATTAGTTAACGTCCAACCTATTTATGGTTTTAATCATCATATCATTGTGTGGGCTGATGTCTTAAATGTTCACATGTATGGGGAAAGATATTTCTAAGAAACAAGACAGGGTACTTAATATGGTGATAATAATCTATTTTTATGCATGCTGGAAGCAACTGGATATAACAATTTGAAGTCATTAAAAATGTTTCTCATTCATTCCTGATAGGTTTTCCAGGAGGCTGTTAGTAGTTATCCTTGTCTGTTCAGTAAAAGAGCATTTAGAGAAATAAACCATCCCTCTCTTTAAAAATTGGCTCGCACAGGCTTTCTTCTTATTTCAACCAAGCAAGTGAAGTTTTATAATGTTGATTATTTTGGTTAGTAGTTAACCTGCCATTTGCATTTAACAGATATTTTGTATGGGAAATTAATTGATGTATTCTTTCAATGAGACTTCTTCTCCATGACCTGAAAAATTAAATTTTTATTTTTTGGTTTTGGTGAACTATTCAGTACACATTCTCTCCTAAGCTTCTCATATGTGTGTCAGCTGCTGGTTCCTATCCAAATGTGGAATTCATTTAACTAAGCACTGCCAGGGCCTTTTCTGTGGGATTCCCCCCCTCCCTCCCATTTCTGGAGACTTCTATTCCTCCTGAATGCCCCTGTCTGGGAAAGATTATCTTGGCAAAGAAGGAGGACGTTGGGAAATAAGAGAGGGCAGCTCTTTGTTGCCAAGCAGAAGTAGTGGCTCACTGACTTCAGAGAAATGTGAGTGGGTGAAGTGGGAAACAGTCTTTAAGAAGTGTAAGTGATCTCATTCTTTTCCTTAAATGACTTCAATGCCATAAAGCAAGAGCGATGCCTGAGAGCTTGATGTTCAAGCTTAACAATCCTCTTTTTATGTAGCCACTGATGTGAGATCCAACAGTAGCAATGTAAGATTTGGGGCCACCAAGATGATACTACTGACCACTTAAAAATGAGTCACATGATATATTTGTCCAGTTTTTGGGACTTTGTTACTGTCTCATTTCATGGCCTTCCTAATCACCGGAGTTGTCTTCAAACTGTATGTACCAGGAGCCAACCCAGTTGTTAAGATATTGAAGTACAGTAGCTCCCCCTTATCCACAAGGGGTATGTTCCATGACCCACAGTAGATGCTTAAAACAGTGGAGAGTACCAAACCCTGTATGCGCTATGTTTTTTCCTATGCAAACACACCTATGATAAAGTTTAATTTATAAATTAGGCACAGTAAGAGATTAACAATAACTAATAATAAAATAGAACAATTATAACAATATACTGTAATAAAAGATATGTGAATACGGTCTCTCTCTCAAAATATCCTGTTGTACACATTTAATGCCTTTCCATCTTAACTAAACACTTATCATGCACCGTGGCCATAACTTTTGCAGTTTGAGGTGCGACAGCAAAAGGAGCACAAACTTTTTCTTCTCTGCAGTTTCACAGATGGAAGATTTGTTCTTACCGTAGATGTTAGCAACTTCAGCATACGGTTTTTTTCTTTCCTTATCAAGTTGAGAACTTTTGTCTTTTTACTTAATGGAAGTACTTTCAAGCTTCTCTTTGGCATATTTGAATTGCCAGCTTCATTACTTTTATGCTTTGGGGCCATTGTTAAGTAAAATAAGGTTTACTTGAACACAAGCTCTGCCAAGACAGTTGATCTGATAACCAAGACAAGCTAATAGGCGAGATTTGCCGGACAAAGGGTTGAATCGTATCCTGGGCAGACAGAGCAGAGCGGTGTGATTTCATTACTCGGAACGTCTTAAAATTTAAAAGTCATGAATTGCTTATTTCTGGAATTTTCCATTTAATATTTTCAGACCATGGTTGACTGGGGGGTAATTGAAACCAAGGAAAGTGAAACCACGGAATGTGCAGGCGGGGGTGGGGGACACTACTGTACTTCAGAGATCCTCTGGCTCTTCCCTAGATCAACTAAGTAAAGTGTTACTCACTTGGTAAGAGGGTGACCTCCAGGCCTCCTATGCATGGTGACCTTTCTAATTTGTCTAATATGGGCCATATCAGTTGGTAAATATTTTGACTATCACTGCTAATAACCCATCTTCTTTTTAGTTTTTCCTTCTGCCAACCCATTCATTCATTTTTAAAATTCATTTATTTAAGAAATCCTTACTGATGACCTGCTAAATGCAAGACATTGTTGTAGATGCTAGAGAAACATTAGTGAGGAAGATGGACAGGGTCCTTGATAGGGTGGTGTTTTCATTCAAGTAGAGGGAACAAACAGTCCACATGAACACAGAGGTAGAAACAAGGTCATTTAGTAATGATGGGTGCTATGTGGGCAGTATAACAGTAATGAGACAATTGCCAAGGAGGGATTCCTGAGGTGGAGGGGTCAGGGAAAGCCCTTCTGAGGGGGAGTGTTAGCTGATACTTGAATGGGCAATTCTTCTGATGTCTCTTGGGCTCCATAGTGTGACCAAGAGTAGGCAGGCTGCCAGCTGAAGGCCTGCTCCATGCATCTCTCACACACATCCAGAATCCTAGCTTAGGCCTTTCCATGACATAAGTGGAAGAAAGGGAACACATGTTTCTGGATTCTTTCTGTGTCACTTGCTAACATCCTTGGTTAAAGGAATTCACCTGGACAAACCCAGAGACAAATAGGGAAGTTACCCGTGATGTTAAGTAGCAAACGATGTGGATAAAGTGAG
Organism: Lagenorhynchus albirostris; assembly: GCF_949774975.1. Taxonomy (NCBI): domain Eukaryota; kingdom Metazoa; phylum Chordata; class Mammalia; order Artiodactyla; family Delphinidae; genus Lagenorhynchus; species Lagenorhynchus albirostris. The sequence continues at coordinate 22,786,638 of NC_083101.1, forward strand.
GGCTGAAGAAATGGGATCATTAATGAAATCAGTCAACTATATATTCTTCTGTTAACTTTTCTCTTTTAGCTAAACTGTTTTTTTAAAAACACATTGTTTTTTCTCCATTTCTATAGCAACCTGTTCTTGTGGTTGTGGAGACACTATCTCAGTAACTTCTCAAACTTTTCGGAGAAAACGAATTACAATTTTTTTTTTCTTAGATTTTCTTAGTTCTGTGAAAAATTGCTTTTTCCTCAAGGGTCAATATTATTTTTTGGCAATTTGCTCCTCTTGGTCTCTCACTGATCCTGTGGTTTGTCTCAGATGTTTGCTGATGTCTGGATCTCAGTTCCCTTTTGTGGAGGACTGGATTGATTAACGTTAGGCACAGATGTGAGCTTTTCCTATCGATTTTTCCTCCAATAGACCTCTCCCCTGAATGGGAGGGCTTGGTATACTTGGCAGGCTTTAATTTAGGGAATAAAAGTGATGAGCAAGCAGGCAAATACCAAAATAAGGATCATTTCACTCTGAGGTACCAGTACCCACACGAGCAACCTTGATTCTCTCCACATTTAGATATGGATATTTTAGAGAAGAGCCTCTAGCTTTTGTTGGGGATTAAATGCTGTTGCCACCCATCACTCTGCTTGGTCAGGGGCCTGGGAAAGGAGTGAATGGCTGAGAGGAGACATTTCTAGTTTTCTTTCCCCCTTCTACTCTCTACACCTGCCTCTGCCTCGCCAGAAGCCTCTCAAAGTTTTAGCAGAGAAGAATGGATTCTGCATTCACTGCCTCTTTATCTTGTTTCCTGTGCTCTGTTATTGGTCAGCATGACCCCATCTGCTTTCCATCTTCCGGACATTGATCAAATCTGTAGTCCACCCAGGCCCGGGATGGTGAGACAAACCCATGTGTTTCCTCTTCTGTCTTGAACTGGAAAGTCATGGAAACCTTGAAAATCCCACAATAAACCCCTCCCAAATTAAGATTGCCAAACATTAAATTTTCAAGTGGAGGAATTTAAGTAAATCGCTTTATACAGTCATCCCTCATTATCCACCGGGGATTGGTTCCAGGACCCCCACGGATACCAAAATCCGAGAATGCTCAAGTCCCGTATGTAAAATGGCCAGTCCAGTCAGCCCTATGTGTCTGCGGATGTGAAACCCACAGATATGGAGGGCTGACTGTACTAACATTGTCCATTTCCTGTCACTTATAGCACCTTGTTGTTCAATTTCTCCTTACAACAACAACGGATATTAAATTTAAAGATTTCTTTTCAAAAGGCACATACTCATAAAATACACTCTTAATTTCCTTTTGGTGCTAGCTATTGCAGGAGCAAATGGCCCCTAGCAATTGCAGGTTTCACTTTAACTGATGAGTCTTTCCCTTAAAACTGTTCTACAGCCCTTAGAAGCTTCTTTAATCTAGCTGTGAAAGACTCATTTAGACATGAATGAGGATTGTTTTGAAATCTCTCTGCTGAAAAAAAAAAATCTCAAGTAAAGTAGACCCTTCAGTCCTCCCCCCCCCTCCCCGCCCCCCGCACCTGCCCCCACCAAAGACATTTCCTGGAGATAAACTGTTCTCAAGCCAAGTGTTCTGCTAAAGAGATTCCAGGCTCACAAGTGCTTCAGGCAGATTGCCCATCCTGCAGGGCTGGTCTGCAGCCAGGGGCTGTCCAACGGCACAAAGCTCTGGTTTAGTTGTGCCCATCTTGGAGGTTTCAGATTTAGGGAGGGTGAGCAATTCTTTCATCCCTATGCCTTGAAGTTTTGGTGGGAGGCTTCTCACTTTGCCCTGGCTTGAAGAAATGAAAAGAAAATCTTGACTATGCATATATATATTTGTGTGTGTGTGTGTGTATATATATATATACATATATATATATACACACACAATGTCATTGTCAATGGTTGTAAACACATGCAAAATAGCATGCCCTTTTTCCAGAATATTGGAAAACTTATTGCTGGCTGGAATTTTGTTTGACCATTGAATCATGAAAGGCATATAATTATAATTCCTAGAACGTAAGCAGAACATGTTTAGGCTTGTTTTGGAATCTGTTAATTTCAATGAACTAGTCCATACTGATGGAAGAAAAGAACATACATTAAACCAGTTAGGTCTTCCATGAGCGTTGTCACTGTAATACTCTGAGGACACTCTCGTACCGTAAATTTCTCCCAGCACCATTTGTTCATTTGCACTATTTCCAATTAAACTATTTTATTTCGATTGAACTTTTTTTTTGGTCTACAATGGGTACGAGGTAGAGTCTTTGGTGGGGGGGGTGTCAAATGGCTTGGACCATGGTCTCTGGTTGTATACACTAGTATGTAACCAGGTGTGCATAACTCAGTGGTCACCAGTGCAGTAGACACACAGACAGGCTTTCTTTTGGGGGGACCAGCAAGTATCCAGGGGCACTGCATGCAATCCTGGACCCCCTTTTTCTTGCTTTCATAAGGTGAGGAAATCCCTTTGCCATTTGCCCCAATACCATCCTGAAGAGGGACGGAGGATGGGTAAACTCATCTGAGAGTGATGGCATCGGCCTCTGTGCACCGGTGCTGAATTGCATCTTAGAGACAGAATTTTGGGTGAAGTAGAAAAGAACAGCTTTATTGCTTTGCCAGGCAAAGGGGGACACAGCAGGCTAATGCCCTCGAAATTGTGTGTCCCAACGCGGGGGGATTTGGTGAGGAGTTTTAGAGCAGTGGTTCAAGGGCAGGTTTGCTGATAAGGATCAGGGTGTGTACAAGGCCTGCATTCCTTTAATCTGGCCTCAGATGGTCTCCTGAAGAGCTCCTATGGTTCTCGTGGTTATCAAACTGTGACCTTCTCTCTGGAATGAGGAATGCTTCATCAAGTAGTTAACATCTTCCATTTGTTGGGGTTTTAGTTCTGCAGAGAAGCTCGAAGATATTGTTATGTGTATTCATTGAGGCAGAACCAGAACCCTGTCCCAAGGCTGCACTATTGTTCCTCCCTTGTTTCTGCATCCCCTCTCTTCCCTGATTAGCAACTGGTTAGAACCTGCCCTTTAGAACTCAGGGAGGGTCATGGAAGCTGAACCCTCATCCCTACGAGCAAGAAATGGGGGACACAGAAAGGCTTCCATGCCCAGGAGTTCCACAGGGTCCTGCTTTCTTTCTTTCTTTCTTTCTTTTTTAAGGTTTATTTATTACTTATTTATTTTAGGCTGTGTCAGGTGTTAGTTGCGGCATGCAGGATCTTCGTTGAGGCGTGTGGGATCTTGCGTTGCGGCCGGCGAGTTTCTCTCTGGTTGTGGCGTGTGTGTTTTCTCTTGTTGTGCGTGGCTCTGTAGTTGTGGCGCGTGGGTTCCAGAGCGCGTGGGCTCTATAGTTTGTGGCACGCAGGCTGTCTCCTTGAGGCGTGTGAGCTCAGTAGTTGCAACACATGTGCTTAGTGGCCCCATGGCACGTGGGATCTTAGTTCCCTGACCAGGGATCGAACCCATGTCCCCTGCATTGTAAGGCGGATTCTTTACCACTGGACCACCAGGGAAGTCCCCCCGCTTGGTTTCAAGAGCTAAAGAATTTCATATGAGGTGCCTACATTCCTAAAGGACTATCTAAATAATGTTATCGGACCAAGTTTACTATGGTAAACTAAACCGTCGGTTTCCCCTCTATGCAGCAGGTGGGAACACTCAAGGAATCAACAAAGAATCTACATTTTCTATATTTTCTTTGCACTGTGGTGTGAATAAATCTGTGATTCTGATAGTGTGTTTTTCATGACCTATTTCTCCAGCTTGGGATACAAATATATTCCCATTTCTTATTTTTCCAATTATTAATTCAGGCAACCCCAAATTCTTCCTCTGGAGTTCTCTCCTACATCCTCAGTGGTCAAGGACAACAGGCAAAAGTGACCAGCTCTGCCTTAACACTCCAGAGGAGACGGGGCCCGGAAGGATGAATCAGTTCTGCTGCAGTTGCTGCTGCTGGAGATCTGTCCTGCTTGCCCACTGGGGCAGGGATGTCTCTGCTAGTCCAAACCCATCTCTGTGCTCGGGCAAGAGTTTGGATTAGCAAACTTTTGTGTGAGTCACTGATGCAAAACTGCTTCCCTCTTCAGCCTCACACTGTATAGGACCAGCCTCCCCTACCAAATTTCCTAAGCCTGTGAGGAGGTCCAGTACCATCCCAAACTTCCCTTCCTTCCTGGTGAGTGTCCTAGGAGGGCTTTGCTATTCTTTTTTTTTTAATAAATAAATTTATTCATTTATTTATCTGTTTATTTATTTTTGGCTGTGCTGGGTCTTCGTTGCTGTGCACGGGCTTTCTCTAGTTGTGGCGAGAGAGGGACAGAGCTACTCTTTGTTGCGGTGCGTGGGCTTAATGCAGTGGCTTCTCTTGTTGCAGAGCACAGACTCTAGGCACACAGGCTCAGTAGTTGTGGCTCAGAGGCTCTAGAGCACAGGCTCAGTATTTGTGGCGCACAAACTTAGTTGCTCTGTGGCATGTGGGATCTTCCCGGACCAGGGCTCGAACCCGTGTCCCCTGCATTGGCAGGCAGATTCTTAACCACTGCGCCACCAGGGAAGTCCTGCTAGTCTTTCTTGATGGCAGAACTTGGTCAGACCATCACAATCCATCCTGATAAGTTCTCCTAACTTTGAATGTCAGGCATAAGGAGTTGAGTTTCCTCCAGGAAACTACTGGCTTTCAGAAAAGTAGTTCATCTCGCCTACAGGTATGTTAAGGTATCTTCTTGGAAAAGCAAACTTGGTTAAATGACGAAAAGGTTCTCCTTTCCCCTTCAACCATGAAATTAAGGACCTCATTCTCTATTTGTTTAACTAAGTAGGGCCCCTTGAATGATATCTCGTGTTTCTGCTATTTGAAATCCATGCCAAGAATATAGGCACATCCACAAAAGATTTTTTTATAGTGTTATTTAAAATGATGGAAGATACATAACAATTCGAATATCCTACGTGACTGTTTGTTGAGGTACTACTTTGTATTTTCTTTTTACTGCTGGAAAACTTAGATATTTGAGATGGCTTTTCCCTCTGGAATTTGTACCTAGTTTTAAGGCCTGTGTTTCCTTTGCCCCAGATGTTTTTGCAGTGCCTAAAGCCTGAGTTGCTTGAGCACAGTCTTTCTTCTTGGCACTTGGGTTAGCCTAAAACAATTGGAGAGATTAGGTATAAGAAAGCAGCAAGAGAAGGGAGGAGAGTCTCCAAGGCTGAGAAGGGGGCCAAAGTCTCTGGTTTCTGGTGGTGGTGGAGACCCACTCTGTAGGTGTCCTGGTGAGATGGCAGGAGCCCCAGGGTGAATGGTTGCTTAAAGCAACTAAGAACATTGGGCTGTAGGCACAGAGTTCCTGGACTGACTCTATGATGACTGGAATATATATATAATATACTAATAATACTAATCTTAGTATTATATATTAACACTATTATACACATGTAAACACACACACAAAATTAGAATTCTACGACTCTTCCGAGTTCTCTGCTGGAATGTGATGGTGTGGGAAGAGCATTCTCCTCCTTTTCTTTTCCCAACCTGGGGTTTGCCCAACACATGAAGGACCTCGTACGCACATTTGTGTTCACTATTCTCAGAACACCTGCCCCTTGGTGTGCACACTGGAACTATTCAGTCTGGAGTAGAGGGACTGAGAAAAGGGTTGTGCCAGTGCCCAAATTCTAGGGTCTCTGATACCTGGAACACGGCTAAAAGGAGGAATATAGGCTCTAGGCAGGCATGTCTCCTTGGCAACTTGGACCCCTTAGCCTATGAGGAGGGTTATGGCCAGAGAAGGGCCGGAGTGAGACCCTCTTAACTGTGGGCCTGAAGTCAGGGCCCCCTCTTGCCCAGGTCTAAGGTTGGTACTGGTCTGTCCTGTGGATTATTCATATCCAGTGAGACTTGCTGGTGCCGTTTGATAGATTACATTGTTTAGTGCCAAGCTTGGAGTGTTCCTTGCTGAGCAAGTTCTTTTGTGGTATTTGTGAAATATTGTCAAATCTGCTCTGAGAACTTTCCCAAGTGTGAGCAACGCTGTGAAATCCTTGACAACAGGAAGAGTTATGGTTTACTAAACTTGAACTGGTATTCTTCCCCTTTTGCATTTCCAGTACATAGCATCATAGACCTCCAGAAATTTTTTTTTTATCATAGCTACAGAAAAATTTCTCAATTTCTTCTTAAAATGCTGAGAACCCAGATTGCATCCCGGACAGAAATCAGGGACATACGATGGTTTGTAAATAGTAAACAGGGCAGAAGATTGTCTCCTTGCTTCTTCTCCTTCCTCTTTCCCTGTTTCTTCTCGGCATTTGTGACACTTGGAGGACTCCAAAAGCCTGGGAGAATGCGCATCTCCCAAGACTAGTAATCAGTGGAAGCTTTCTCGTAGGGAGGAAGACCAACTAATGGGCTAGATATGTGCTGTTAGTATGGGGTAGGAAGTTTCCATCTCATTCACTTGGTAGCCAGCTAAGGTTGAATCTGGAGTGTTCCTTCTTTCCTCTGAAGTTCAGCTGCTGCTTCAACAAGAAAGGAAGGCTGGATCCTGGACCAACCTAAAAGACTGATTGTGTTACCAGGATTTATGTCATATCTACTAGCAGCGTGCAAGGAGGTGTTCAACATAAAAGGCTATAATGTGTCATGATTCCTTAACAAGGTTACATCCATAAAAATAAACCTGATGATAAGAATATTTCCAGACTGAAAGTTCAGGAAGTCAAGAAACTCAGACTTTGAATTCAAGATAGTGATTTCAGCCCACCATTTAATCTTTTTTTTTTAATTGAAGAACAGTTGATTTACAATGTTGTGTTAGTTTCAGGTATACAACAAAGTGATTCAGTTATACATATGTATATATCACTTCCCGTTCAGATTCTTTTCCCTTATAGGTTATTACAAAATGTTGAAGAGAGTTCCCTGTGCTATACGGTAGGTCTTTGTTGGTTATCCATTTTATATGTAGTAGTGTGTTTATGTTAATCCCAAACTCCTAATTTATCCCCCCTCCCCTTTCCCATTTGGTAACCATAGGTTTGTTTTCTATGTCTGGGGGTCTATTTCTGTTTTGTGTATAAGTTCATTTGTATCATTTTTTTTTTTTTTTTTTTGCGGTACGCGGGCCTCTCACTGTTGTGGCCTCTCCCGTTGCGGAGCACAGGATCCGGACGCGCAGGCTCAGCGGCCATGGCTCACGGGCCCAGCCGCTCCGCGGCATGTGGGATCTTCCCAAACCGGGGCACGAACCCTTGTCCCCTGCATCGGCAGGCGGACTCTCAACCACTGCGCCACCAGGGAAGCCCTGTATCATTTTTTAACGCTTTCTCCTCTTCCAAATTTCGACAGAGTCAATCAAAAAATGTCCAGTAAGAGGATTTATGCACTGTATTAGCAATGCAAGCTAGGGAAGGGTGTCATTTATAAGTCAGAAACTCTGAGGGTTGTTTTGCAAGGTAGAAGTAGGTGAATCTGGATTAGTGGTCCATAAGAGAAGACTGTCTGGGAAGCACATGGAAAAGAACTTCATGTAGCAGAATTCTCAGAATGGCAGAAGACCACAGTGGTGTAGCAGAGGCTTTAAAACTCCACACAAATTTCCCTTCCTAGGCTCTAAAACCCATGCCTCAGCTGTTACACCAACACGTTTCTCTAGAGGACTCCCCTCCAATGACCGGAGCATGTGTCTCAAGTGGTGACGCCTGACAGGTTACCTGCCACCACTCCCCTGCCTGCCCTGGGGCAGATTCTAGCCCAAGGCTGACCAAAGCACAGGCATAATAAATAGTACAGTTGCCTTTGCCACTGGGTAGACAACCTCTGGGGTATGATTCATGCTCCAGAGCTCCCAGTGAGGCCAAGCTGAGTCACACTTCAGCTCAAACTACCCGTTTGCCCAGCTTCTCTGCTGCCCAATTCTGCTTCCCTCCCTCCCTAAGAATTTTTCCCTGAGAGCACTTCCTCAGTAAATCACTGGCATAGGAATCCTCATCTTTGGCGTGACCCTTAGGGAACCTGACCTAAAACAGTGACCTAGGAGTGGTACCAGGAAGCACACTCTAAGAATGGGAATCTAGAGTTGCATCACTCGCTGATGGCGATGAGGGCCCCATCACTTGGGGTAGGTGTCGTATAGACAGCCCTTGGAATGCTGTAGCAGTTCAATCGTTAATACGTTTATTTGTAGTGAGCAGGTGGAAGGAAATAGACTACTTGGTGCAAAGTCTCTGCCTTCATAGAACTCACTGCTGTTTAAAACGATCTTCTTTTATCTTTGTTTTCATGTGTATTGTTTGTTTTCCACTAGGACGGAAACTACCACATCCAAGATCGTGTGCATTGTGTTCACTCCTGTTTCCCCAGCACTTACAACAGTGCCTAGCATTTAGTAGCTAATCAGTAACTCTTGGTCGAATAAATAATAAAAAATTAATGGATGGGTTGGAGGAAGGAATGACTGAAGATTTGTTATTAGGTGTGGTGGTCAAAATACTTAACGATAGGGCCCAGGCACTGCCAACAGAATGATCACCATACACAGGGCCTGAATGCCCCCTTTTGCCAGGTGATAATATTTTAGTTAGTAGATCTAGGGAAACAGTCTCAAGCGTTTAGTCAAGAAGAATGGTTTCCACTTCTACTGCATCCTTCTTTTGTTTCCTGTGTTCTGTTTTCTGTCAGCATGACTCCATCTGCTTTCTATCTTCCAGAAATGTATCAAAATCTATAGTCCACTGAGACCCCACATGGTGAGGCAAACACATGTGCTCCGTCTCCCATTTTGAACAGGGAGCCCATCCAAACATTGAAGATCCCACAATAATTTCACTTAATATTATTATTAATATGCTAGGGCTTAAGTCTGCCATTTTATTTGTTACTTTCTCTTTGTTCTCTCCATTTTTTTCTTTCTGTTTTCCTTTTCCTCACTTCCTGTGGGTTACTTGAACACTGTTTAGAATTCCATTTTGATTTACCAGTAGTGTTGTAAAGTGTATCTGTTTGTATAGTTTTGTTAGCTGTTGCTCCAGATATTCCATTATGTGTTTGTATGTAGCCCATCATAGTCGATTGGTGTTGACATTCTACCAGTTTAAACAAAGTGTGGAAACTTTGCTTCCTTTTCCATCCTTCTAGCCTCCCTGTTCATAATATACTTACCTTAAATGCTTCCTCTACACATATTTAGAACCCAGCAGGGATGAAAGTCTTAGCTCCTGACTTCACTCGGACTTTTCTGAGGCCACTCCTGCAGGGTTTGAGCCCCTCATTATGGATGGGTGAGGGTGGAAATCTAGGCCCCCATTCAACCTTTGCTGGCCTGGATGGAAATGAACTCTGATTTTTCTGTGGTGTTTGGCTGGAATAGAGCAATTATTGTTTGGAAGTTTTCTGTCTTAATAGGCTGTCCTTTTTCCTGGCTAAAGAGAACAGGCTTTAGTTAGAGCATTTAGGGGTGCATGTCCATTGGTGTTTCTGGGTTTCCAGCTTCTTCAGCTCCAAATCTGAGATATTTGAGGCCACAGGAAAATCTAGGGAACTCACCACTGTGTCATTCCTTCTTCTGAGCCAATCTGCCTACTTCTCTCCACCTTTCATAGTCTTATGTTTCATAAGACTTATGTTTTCATAGTCTTATGTTCATTTCATATGTGATGTTCAAGGTTTTTAGTTGTATTTAGTGGGCGGGATAGGGAAAAGTACATCTCCTCCATCTTTCCGGAAGCAGAAGTCTGCTGTATAGGTTTTTATAACCTGTAGAGTCTGACTCATGTGAATACATTATTATTAAAAATCATTCAATAAAAATAATTAAATAATGCAATGGAAACAGTTAAAAGCAGATTGGATCATTAGATAAGAGATATAATGAATTAGAAAATCAGATTGAGACATGTATCCTATCCCAGAGGAAAATGATATGAAATTAATACTAGAGTAAAGATAATGAATGTAAAAGGCAGTTCCGAGTCATGCATTCTAATAAGGATTCCAAAAAACTGGAACTAAACAGATGAACGACAATCAGTACGAAAGGAACAGTAACATGTCCTTGACAATTTACAAAATGACCAAAAGAAAGTTGATAAAAATATGTGAAAAAAATCCACGATGTCTCCAGGAATTAAAAAAAAAAAAAATCATAGGGGCTTCCCTGGTCGCGCAGTGGTTGAGAGTCCGCCTGCCGATGCAGGGGACACGGGTTCGTGCCGCGGTCTGGGAAGATCCCACATGCCGCGGAGCGGCTGGGCCCGTGAGCCATGGCCGCTGAGCCTGCGCGTCCGGTTCCTGTGCTCCGCAACGGGAGAGGCCACAACAGTGAGAGGCCCGCGTACCGCAAAAAAACAAACAAACAAAAAGCTAGGAGATAAAAGGTCTCTCTTGTGAAAATGGATAAATATTAAAATTTGATGACATTCTAAGGTAGCCAGTATAAGAAATGGTTACTTTCATATGTTGCTGTTGGTCATATAAATTGTTGCAGGATTTCTGGAAGGTAATTTCACAACATACCTTAACATTCCTAAAAATGTGTATTGAGTCTGACCCAATTATTTCAGTTCTATTGTATTCTTAGGAAATAGTAAAAAGATATGTGCAATGACTTACCTATAGTTCATGGCAGCTATAGATTTAGCTATGGTTCATGGCAGCTACCTATATAATAGTAAAAATTAGACACAGTTATATTAGCAAAACTCTTGGTAGTATTTGCTATGTTTCAGACACTTTCCTAAGTATTGTCCACATATTAACCCATTTAATTCTTCCATCATCCTATGAACTAGGTCTTATTATTCTTATTTTATGAATGAGGAAAATTGAGGCATAGAGGGATTAAGTCAATTGCTGGGATGTGAGTCAGTGCTTGAGTCCATGTCTTTCACTGCTTTATCTGCTGTCTGTCTAGATACAATTAGGCAACATGTATATAATGGTTTATTATACAGCCCTTAAAGTAATTGTTCATATTTAAAATATAAAAATATGTTCGAAGTTTATTGCTAATGGAAAACTGGCAGGCTACTAAATAATACAAGGCAATCTTAAGGGAAAAAAATCTAAGTGTAGATTTCTAAAGTGGAGAATCTAAGTGTAAAAGATTTGTGTTAAAGGATTAATGGTTTTTCCTTCAGAGCTGTGGTATCTTGAAGTCATCATTTTGATCGTGCTGTAGATATAATGATTTACCTAGTCATGATAAATTCTGGGCAAGTGCTAGGCAAATTCACATGTACTGCAATGAGAAAAGAGGCCTTTGAGAGGAAAAATTGAATTTTCTTCAAATTTTTTAAAAAATTGGATGAGTAGAGGCATGCTTCCTTCCAAAATTATCTTGTGTTTGAAAATTAAAAACTGATTTCATCAAGCTTTGCAAAACTGATCTCACAATTGGAAACTGGATTTGTCAGCCATAGAAACTGAGATAAAGAAGTTTCCCCTAAAATGAGACGCTTACTATTAAAACTTAAAACTTATGACTCCTCAGGCATTTCCTGGTCTTTTACCTTCTTAGACATCGCATTGACCTGTGGTTCTTTGCTCACTCAGTGTCACCCCTCTGTAGGCCTGTCTCCCTTCCTCAGTTATTTTTATCCCTCATTGCCTGTCACTGCTGAGAATAGTTTGGGGGATAGGCTGAAATCAGTGGTTCTTTTTTCAGGTTATCGTAAGCAAAGTGACCTGAGCAGAGTGATGTGGACAGTGACCCTAGGATCATTATTCTCTCCTGAGAAAAGCTGACTTAAATGAGTGAAGATAAAATGAATGAATACATGATACTTGATAGACTTCCCTCAGATCCTTAAATATAATACATCCCAATAATTGAAAAACCAAGATAGCAAAAGTGATGTTGACAGTAAATCATATGTTTAGTCCTTCCTTGAGTAAAGCATCAATTGAAATAAGAAACAGCATCATGCAAACCACTATAGTGCTAACATGGCTAAAAAAGAAGTTCAGAAAGCAGTGTCATGTCAACACTTCTAATTTTAATCGCAGCTCTAAATAGTTAAGAGCACACCCAGAAAATGACAGTGTGTATATCTCAGTCTGGTGTGTTTTGTGGTTAGCATCCCTCTGACATAACTTTAGATAGTACAGGTGGCTTCTCTTCTTAGGGGCACAATTCTAAATGTGGCATTTACTTTCCAGAGGCTGTGGTTTGAAAGGAGAGGAATGACGGCTACTTGCATAATTACAGGTATGATGACGAAGCTTATAAGAATAAGTATCCCTTTTGGATCTCTTAGAAGTTTTCAATTAAGAGGGATCCAGTAAGGAAGACATGTAAAGGTTGAGAAGTCGTAATTATTTCTCCACTTTTATTTTGCTTTATACTCAGATGACATAATCTTTTAGAAGGCAAGGTGAACATCTAGACACGTATATATCTTTGTTTGTAAGAAATGCACTGGCAAAGACTTTAAAAACTTTTTTTAAACTTTTTATAATTTTTAATCTTATTAAATTATTTTTTATTGAAGTATAGTTGATTTACAACGTTGTGTTAGTTTCAGGTGTATAGTGATGTGATTCAGTTACACACACACACACACACATATATATATACATATTCAGATTCTTTTCTCTTGTAGATTATTACAAAATATTGAGTATAACTACTTGTGCTATACAGTGGGTCCTTGTTTGCTATCTGTTTTATATATAGTAGTGTCTATATGTTAATCCCAAACTCCTAATTTATCCCTCCCCACCTTTCCCCTTTGGTAACCATAAATTTGTTTTTTATGTGCGTCTATTTCTGTTTTGTAAATAAGTTCATTTGTATCATTTTTTTTTTTTAGATTCCACATATAAGCAACATCATGTATTTGTCTTTCTCTGTCTGACTCACTTCACTAAATATGATAATCTCTAGGACCATCCATGTTGGTGCAAATGGCATTCACTCTTTCTCTGTAGCTGAGTGGCAAAGACTTTTTTAAAAATCAGACCGTCACGCCTATGAGTCTTCCCTGCTGTTGTAATTTCCCACCACGTCATGATGATGTGGTGACTCACAGGACCAAAAGCCACTGAGTGAGTGGTGCCGTCGTTTCCATGGTGATCAGGACCCAAGTAAAGGTCTGTACGTGCATATATCTTGGTGTCTGTGCTACTTAAGTAGATCTAAAACAAGTAAAAGAATGGTGACCTGAAATACATGCTCTGTGACGATTTGAATCCACAAGCACAGGGTAAATCCTCCCCACAATAAGGAAGATTTTGGTTAAAGCGGTGAAATGAGCACAGCATCAAGTTCTCCCCTCCCCAATTCTCCTAAAGTGGCACGTAGACCGTGTTTAAAAGGAAACATGCGTATCGGTGTTGTAAAACAGGAATGGGTAACAGCTCCATGCAAGAAACTGGTGAATTTCTGCCAGCTGTAATAGAAATGGGAGAGGGTATTGGAAGCTATTAAAATGGACACAATCTGCCCTCTTGAGAAAAAGTGCAGCACCCGGACACCAAGTGTGCTTTCATTTTGGAGAGGCTCTAAGCCTCCTCCCTGACATGAGAGGCATTACCAGGCTGTGAAGCACTTTTCAGCTTTGAATGTGGATCAAGCATAGAAATAGAGCAGAGAGCCTGGCTCTGGGGTGTGTGTGTGGTGGGGGGGGAGAATTTGAAGCTCTCATCTATAATAGGTTCTTAGAAATACGAGTATGAAACTGGGGAGAGAGGTTTGAGCTAAAGATTAAAATGTTGGCATGTAGCTGGTATTTACAGCCACAATTGAGATGGCCGGATGCAATCACTGAGGGAGACCTTACATAAAAGAGAGATGAAGCCCAAGGATTGAGCTGTGGCGTGTTCCAATCTTAAGAGGCTAGGGGAAGGAGGGAGGAAAGAAAGAGTCAACAAAGAAGATTGAGGAGGAGGGAGCAGGTAATTCCTGAACTACCAACTATTCCAGAGAGGCTTCTCAATCAAAATGGTAGGCTGACTGAACCCCTTCTTTTCCTTTCCTCCCAAGATTTCATTGATGTGAAAGTAAATGTATGTGAATAAGAATAAATCTATGTACATGTCGAAACCAATCTAAGTGCCACCATGTTGACAAATGTTTGCAAAGCAGAAGGTATCTAATGTTCTTATTCGTGAATAACACAGCAAACAGTAAACTACAGCCTGCAGCACACAGGAGCCAGCTCTCAGGGGAGGTGGGAAGTGATCTCACATGAATAAAGACTCCAGGCTCTGAGTCAGCAGATGCAGAGGGCAGGGATGGGCTCTGGGTTGTCAATCAGGGTGAGCAACGCGAGGCTTATGTATAGAATAGGTGGACTGAGAGGCTTTCCCACCAGCTGGAGCCCCACGAAATGCTCTCTGAATAGACTGGAAGATTTGCCTGGGAAGGGTACTTGTTGTGTGTGTTGAATCTAGGTAGGGAGGAAGAGGAGAATAGGGGGAGAAGCTTAGACTCTCACAGGGGATGGAAGGGGCGAAGGAATAAAAGCTCTCTCCAGGAGTGAAATATGCCAAAGCGTTATATCCTCAGAGTAGAGTCTTTTGATCACTTTGGCAACTGTGGGATTTCTAACTCAGCCTGCCTAAGTCCTCCCCACAAAGCACATATGCAGAGCCCACGGGGAGCCATCCCGTTAAAGAGAGGCCGTGCTGCATAAACATTCCAACAAAATTGCAGAGGAACTACGCTCCTGCCACCTATATGAATCAAAACAACTCTTCATTTGCAATGATGTATGTTAAATCAACCATCACCGGACATTTGTGGAAAACAAAAGCACGAGGAGGAGGCAGAAGAAAGAGGAAGAAAAAAAGGAATGTTAAGAACAGAAGAGAACATAAAATTCTGTGATATTTTAAATGACACTTCACCCATAAAATAGAGGAAATAAAATGGAGTTTTAATGGATATTAAAATAGATTATCAAATTAAAATAATTAAATACCACTATTGGTGTAGCAATGCACGAGTATTACATAATCACACTGTTGTAGGCATTGTTTCTTTTTTTTTCAAGTTTAGAATCAACCTAGAGTAAACACTCAAATCTTAATTTGTTGCAGAAAACAAAATGCAAACATTATAGATCCTGACGGCATAGAAACAGCTGGACAGTATAGAAAAAGCTGTACAGCACAGAAACAGGTGATAGAACATAGGGTGGACGGAAAAAGTGTTAGAAGGAAGTGTGTGAGCTTCAGTTGTATCTAACATAGTCCAGAATCAATGGGTAGCCTTTGTTTAAGTGTATTTTTTTAATGTTTATTTTGTTGAATACAATATTGTGTTAATTTCTACTGTACGGCAAAGTGATTCAGTTTTACGTATATATATATATACACATTCTTTCTCATATTCATGTGGTTTATCACAGAATATTGAATATAGTTCCCTGTGCTATACAGTAGGACCTTGTTTTTTACCCATTCTCTATATATTAGTTTGCATCTGCTAACCCCAAACTCCCAGTCCATCCCTCCCCCACCTCCCTCCTCCTTGGCAACAACAGGTCTGTTTTCTATGTCTATGAGTCTGGTTCTGTTTTGTAGATATGTTCATTTGTGTCATATTTTAGATTCAACATATAGGTGATATCATATGGTACTTGTCTTTCTCTGACTTACTTTGCTTAGTATGATAATCTCTAGGTCCATCCATGTTGCTACAAATGGCATTATTTCATTCTTTTTTTATGGCTGAGTAGTATTCCATTATATATATATATATATATATATATATATATACGTATATACCACATCTTCTTTATCCACCCATCTGTTGATGGACATTTAGGTTTTTTCCATGTCTTGCTATTGTAAATAGTGCTGCAATGAACATTGGGGGTGCATGTATCTTTCCGAATTATAGTTTTCTCAGGATATACGACCAGGAGTGGGATTGCTAGATCATATGGCAACTCTATTTTTAGCTTTTTTTAGGGAACCTCCATACTGTTTTCCATAGTGGCTGTACCAATTTACATTCCCACCAACAGTGTAGGAGGGTTCCCTTTTCTCCACACCCTCTCTAACATTTGTTAATTGTGGACTTTTTAATGATTGCCGTTCTGACCAGTGTGAGGTGGTACCCTCGTAGTTCTGATTTGCATTTCTCTAATAATTATCGATGTTGAACATCTTTTCATGTGCCTGTTGGCCATCTGTATGTCTTCTTTGGAAAAATGTCTATTTAGGTCTTCTGCCCATTTTTCGATTGGGTTGTTTGTTTTCTTTGTTATGGAGTTGTATGAGCTGTTTGTATATTTTGGAAATTAAGCCCTTGTCAGTCACATTTTCTCCCCATCTGTAGGTTGTCTTTTTGTTTTGTTTATGGTTTCCTTTGCTGTACAAAAGCTTGTAAGTTCGATTAGGTCCCATTTGTTTATTTTTGCTTTCATGTCTGTTGCCTTGGGAGACTGATGTTTAAGTGTATTTTTAATACACTGATGTTTAAGTGTATTTTTTAAAGTTATAAGGATAAATAACATGATTGATAATGAGAAGTTAACTAAAATAACTCAAAATTGAGAGGGGTTTGAGTAAAAGTGCTCTAACCTGCCCATCTTTTGTGAAGGGAGATATTACACACCTTTTTTAATTGATCAGTTCAGAAAGAGATTAAGTATATTTGTTAGAATTGCGTTGGTCATTGCCAGCAGAACTGAAACTAGAAATGGGTAAAGTGGTTTGTACTTAGGCTGGAACTAGAGATGATTTGGAAGAGGGGACTTTTTATTTTTTATTTGTACACTTCTTAGGAGTGTTTAAAAGATCATGTCTATGTATTGCTTTTATTAATAAGTAACAGTTATTTTTAAAAACTAACCAAGATCCAAAGGAAGAAACTCCTAAGTTTTGGAAACTCATAATACTGATACCAAACTCTAACAGAGAAGAAAACGATAAACTTTTAATTTCATGAATTTATAAATATTGATGCAAATAAATGTTAATAAAACAGATTTGGTAGTAAATTAAAAGACTGATGTGCCCCCCAAAGAGCATTTATTCTCAGAACTTAACAACATTTCAACATTAGGAAATCAATTCTTACATTTCTACATGTTGACAGATTAAGGAAAAAAGCCATAATCATCTCAGTAGACTGAAAATTCAACATTCTTTCCTGATTAATAAAATCTGATAGTAAAAGACAAATAGAAGTATACATTTTTAGCATTATAAAAGTGGTTGAAACATGTATGACAAACTTTAACTCAATATATAAAGCATTTTTATAAAGCAATAAGAAAGAGATATACCCAATAGAAAAATAACAATAGGAGGCAAATCACAGAGTAAATCAACTGTCCTCAAGACATTGAAAAAGTGTTCAGCCTTATCTTATTTAAAGAAATGTGAGCATAAGCTACGAAATAAAAACTTAAACTGTTATGTTGGCAATTATTAGAATGCTCATGCTCAGTATTGGTGAGGTTGAAAGAAAAAGGCTCTCATCTAGCTGGAAGATTATAGATTGATAAAATAATTCAGGAAGTAATTTGTCAATGTATTAAAAGCATTAAAAGTATATATACCCTTTGATCTACAAATTCTATCGATATTTCTAGGAATTATACATTAAGAAATCACTCGAGATAGATGCTCACAAAATTTAGCAACAGGATTATCAAAATACTGTATTTTATAACAAAAAAATAGAAATAAACCAAATGTCCAACAATGGAATAATAGTTAAGTAAATTGTAATTTCATATAATAGGATATTATTCAGTCATCAAAAGTGATGTTGCACATGAATACTTGTTGATATTGAAGATGTCTGATACACTCAGTGATTAAAAACAAAGCTTTAAACAATAAAACAGTATGATCTTGTTTTCATTTTAAAGGATTATCTGTTTCTCTCTATAGCTCTATCTCTCATCTACCTATTTACCTACCTACCTACATGAAAAAGACTGGAACGATATTTATCACGAGTTAATGTTAGTTACCACTGGTTGGTGTTTTTTCATTTTCTTTATTATTTGTATATTGTTGCTTATTATTTTTTCTTTTCAAAAAAATATTGCTTTTGCAATGATAAAGCAAATGCTATTTTAAAATAAAAGTATATATGTATTTTCTCTTCTGTGCAACGTATGACAAAGGTTTACTATTTATTAAATAAAATGACTTACAAATCAATTAGAAAATGAACTATGCAATAGAAAAATGAGTTATAGATAATTCCCCACACGAGAACTATAAATGACCTGGGAACAAGAAAAATTCAACCTCACTAGTAATTTAAAAATAAAATCAAAATGAGATCATCTTTTTCTATAACCAAGTAGAAAAAAGCTTTCTAAAAAATAGAGAATTAATTCTCTATGTATGACAGCAACTGTTTAGGGCTATGAGATCCGTTGTACAACTCAGAGATGAGAACAGTGTTTCTAGAGAATATGACGAACAAAAGCCTTAATTTTGTTCATGCCATTTGGCTTGGATGTTCCCTTTTTTCAGAATTTCCATAGGAGATATTTATGGGCTTGTGCAAATGAGGATGACCAATAGAGTATTGTTTGTGAAATAATAGTGAAAACTGGAAAAATAATAATAGTGAAAACTGGAAAAAACTCAAACGTTTCACTTAAAAAACTCAGATATTTTAAAAATAAGAAATATTTTAAAATATTTTAAAATATTCAAATATTTTAAAAATAAGAAATTAATTAAATTATGGTATATCCATAAAATGGAATATTATTCAGAAATTAAACTGAACTTTTAGAAAAATAGTTAATGATATAGAACAGATTTATAATATCCTGCAAAGTGGAAGGAGTGCTCCTTTTCTGCTCTATCACGATACCAGGGAATGTGTTCTTTTGGTGCCCTGGAACTCTTGTCTTGTTTGATATTCGACCATTTAACATCACTGTGGGTGCTTCACCAGTGCTTGTCCTGACACTTGGTAACAATGACCCTGTGAGTCTCTCTCCTGATCTTTTTGAACTTATACAATGATTTTACAATGGGAAAAAAAAAAATCTGTATTTAAAAAGGAAAACAATACTGGTAAATAGTGGGCCCATGTCCCTGAGATACAGAACCTTGGGATGACCACTAAGGCAATAGGACAGTGCATTTAGAGCTAACAAAAAAAAATACACATGCCATCAACTGGATTTTTTGATTAAATTGACAATGCTAAAATATACTTTTTTGCTGTTCAATGAAAAGACTGGGATAGGAAATCAGGAGTATAAGGGGTATGGTGTATGCTTTGAAACTACATGCAAATTATAACTCACCTCCACAGAGTCATTGTGATTCAGTTGTTCCCTCTGTAATCATCGGAAGCACCTCAGCATGACGATTGAGAGTTCAGCGTCTTTTGGTCACAACCTAGGCTCTGCTGCTCTGTGTGCTTAAGGCCAGTTACACAATCTCTCTGTGCCTGTTTCCTCACCTAAAAAATGGGCATAATGATAGTACTGATATCACAGGGATATTGTATATTTTAAGTTAATATATTTACTTCAATTTAAAAATATACAACTCTCTCACTTGTGTGCTTTATAGAGAAGTTCGATGTAATTCTTATACTCGTAGGTTGTCTCATTCCCTCCTGGCCCCCTTCAGGCTACTTTCAAAATTCTATCTGTCTTCAGTATTCTTCAGTTTAATATGATATGCCTAGGTACAGAAATTTTGGTGTTTGTTCTGCATGAACTTCCTGCATTTGTGGTTTTGTGTTTGTCAAATTTTGAAATATTCTTTGCAAATATTACTTCAAATATTTCTTTTGTTCTATCTTATTCTTTTCCTTCTGGTATTCCAATTGTGCATATTACACCTTTTGAAATTGTCCCACAGTTGTTGGATGTTCAGGGCTCTTTCTTTTTCTTGTTACATTTCAGTTGTGGGCATTTCCACTGACGTATCTTCAAGCTCCTTGATTCTTTTCTCAGCTATGTCCATTCTACTGATGAGTCCATGAAAAATATCCTTCATTTTCATTACAGTATTTTTATTTCTAGCATTTCTTTTTGCTTTTTTTTAGACTTTCAATATCTCTGCTTATATTACCCATCTGTTCTTACATGTTGTCTACTTTTTTTTTTCATCAGAGCCTTTAACCTTCAGAAGTGTTTCTCCTGTATATAGCTTTCTCCCCACTGCCACTTACTTGCTTCCCTAGCTATATCATCCCCAATCTCTGTCCTTGAAGTCCTCACCCTTTTTAACTGAAATGTTTCTCCTTAGGTGAGACATAAAAGCTGGAAGAATCTGGATAAGCAGTAATTATCTTCCACTAGCTGAGACAACACTGTCAAATTCTTTCCCATGGAATGTAGGACTTTGTTACATGATACCTGGTTAAGTTCTTGGAGGTAAATCTCACAAAAGTTATGGGATTTCCTTAAATCTGTACCCTCCAGGATTTTTTCACTCGTATGCTAGTCCACAGCCAGCAGACTCTGCCAGTTCATCAAAATGCCAATTAAATATTCCTACCAGCTTAAAATATATATATATATATATATATATATATATATAGGCCTTAGAGTAAGCATTCCGTAAATGCTAGCTGATGGTATTACTCTTATTACTGTTGTTACTATAATGGATTTCTAGTTGTTATTTTAGTTTTCAGTTCCTTTAAATATTTAGTAAAATTGGATGGTCTATATAACAGTTCCTTGCTTGCTCACGTACTCATTCACTGACTGTAGTTACCTATGTCTCTCTGACTTTTTTGCTTTGAAATCTTAAATAGCAGAGCCTAAAAGACACACAGAGAATCTATGAGGCTGTGGAAGGCATGCGGAAGAGACAGGAAAGTAAGGGCAGTTATCCAGCAATGGGGAGGGAAACGGAGCACAGCTCAAAGCAGCAGACAGCAGAACAGGGCAATGGAAACCGTTCTGAGGGGCAACACGTTCCCAGCAGCACTAGCCCCACGGCAGGTCCTCCAAGTAACTCTAACTGTCCTGACCCTGCTTTTCTATGGAGTAGTTTTTCTGATTGGCCTGACTTCCATGTCTTTCTTTTATAATAAAACTCTGTCAGCTGAGGAAAACTGAAGACGTCTTTGACGTTTGCAGAGCATGTATGACACACACATGAGTTTTCATGGGTGAAGGACAGGGACAAGTCTGTGTTTTTGTCTTGGTTGCCTGGAATGACTATGAACGAGAAAATGGCAGGTTTTCCAGCAAAGGTGAAAAAGGTTTTGCATGCAGGTGCCTTTGGAGATTTTAGGTAGAGTCTTCCAGAAGCAGTTGAAAATCTACTTTCAAGAATTCAGACCATTTCTCCATTGCCCTAACTACCAATTAGGTTGACTGAAAGTAAGCTGATATAGGGTAGACTGCTATTTTCTCTTCCCTGTTTATTTACTTTTCGGGAGAATTTGGGTTCATACTATATCAGGAGAGACTCACATCATCCGTGTTGGCCTCAGATAAAGCTATATTGTGTGGGCACCACTGAGAAATCTTGTGCACCAAGAACCTGACTTCCAGAGGGTTTTTTTTTTTCTTTGTAAGAATCATAAGATGTAACAAGATAGGTGAACAGTCATGCAGAAAGTTGATAAGCAGCCCTGCGTTAATGCTACTGCCTATCAAATTGGTTTCTAGAAGGAAAAAAATGTCAGAATGCCCAAACATCAGGTTTGAAATAACTCAGAGCCACAAGAGCATCTTGCAGAATCCCATATTATAAACTATGCTTTATAAAGACATTTAATAGACTGTGGCAATAAAATTAATGGATGACAACTTTAAAATGTGTGGCTTCAAAAGCAAGTGCAGAAGAAAATGGTAATACTTTGCAAAAGGTATATACGTAATAGTCCACAATGTTATTTAGAAAGTTATTATTTCTGCCAGGGTGTTCGTTGTATGGATGAAATAAAAAGAAAAAATAGCTAAATAACCAAAGAAGAACCGAGTTCTGAAAAAAGGAAGAAATAAAGATAAGAGCAAAGAAAAAGTACCAAAAAAACTTTCAAAGAAAAAGGTAAATTAATCAGCCACAAAAGATTTTTTTCAGAAAAGAAAATGTAGGAATAAAATAAGCAGAGTAAATTCATGACAAGTGCACACAAAGGAGAAACTTCTAAAGAAGAAACACAAAGACAGAAAAAGGGAACTTATTTCTTATCACAATAAGAATATAGCCTTGCTGATTTATCATTTTATTCCTTGGAAACCTTCTATCAATAAAGTAAGCCACAACTCTGTAGAATACGAACAAATATAAAAGTGTGCGTTAAACTCAAGAAATATTGAATAAAAAACCAACACCCGTCTTTGGGTGAGGAGACGATAAATGGTTTTCCCTTCTTTGTAGTTTTCTGTGCTTGAGCTAAACTTCTTACAGGAAGATACGCTACTTTCCTAATGGAGGAGAATGAACTCCATTAAAAATGGAGTTCTCAGCTGCGTTTTGTATCAAAATTTAATACAGCAGAGTCTTACTCTGCTGCCAGCTAATTCAGGAACTGAACAGGATGACATGCTTTCCTGTACAGTCTATAATACAAACTTTCCCCATGAGGAAGAGTAGTTATCTCCAATTATCTGACATTTTTCCTCCCCTGCCTTTCCCATCACCCACTTTCCACCCACCCCAGGAGTTCTGCCCTGTCTTTTTTTTTTTTTTTCTGAGAAACAAACAGCATGGTACCCATGCCTGCTACTATTATTTCCTATCTGGGTCTCCTTGGGCCTCTGGTGTTGGACTCCGCAGGCTCCTAGAGTCCGAGAGGAGACTGGAGAGTTCTACCTGCCCATCTTCGACCTCAGACACCCACACTCCCCTCTGCCCGCTCGCACATGCGTTCCAGGATTCGGTGGATGCTGGTGAAACTGGGCCTGTCTGCAGGCAGCTCGCTCCAACACAGACGCATCAGATTGTACAGTTCCAGGGGGCAGTTCTCTGGGCAGGAGAGGATGTTGCCGTCCCGCACGTAGCAGATGACCTCCTCGTGGGCCATCCCGTAGTAGGGCTGCAGGCCGTAGGAGAAGATCTCCCACAGGAGCACCCCGTAGGCCCACACATCAGACTCCGTGGTATAGCGGTTGTAGAAGATGGACTCCGGGGGCATCCAACGGATGGGGATGGCGTCGTTTTCGTTGGCCTTGTAGTAGTCAGCCGAGTAGATGTTTCTAGAGAGGCCAAAGTCGGCGATTTTCACCACCATATTCTCACCCACAAGGCAGTTCCTGGTGGCCAAATCCCGGTGGACAAACTTGCGTTCGGAGAGGTAAGCCATGCCGGCGGCCACCTGCCTGGCGATGCACAGCTGCTCGGCACAGGAAAGGGGCGGCGGGCCGGGGCTGGAGGCCTGCGCCCCGCGGGTCAGGTCGCTGGGACTGAGGCTGCGTCCGGGGTGAGGGGACATGCTGCGGAGGAACTCATTGAGGTCCCCGTAGGCCATGTATTCAAAGAGCAGGCACATGGGCTTCCCCACCGCACACACGCCTAGAACCAAAACAAGGCCTCCTGTTAGAGGTTGCGTTTCTAAAGTGACACGTGGGAAAAAATTGTACGAAAGCAAATGACCAGATCAGAAAATGTGGTGGCTTGGTTTTCTGTTGAGGGCATCATAGTCGAACTCTGACCCCCTTTCTTTGTGTAAACATCTCCTATTTATCTTTTAAGATTCAACTGATTTATCACTCCTCATGGGGTGCTTCAGCTCCTGACCTTTCCAGGATCAGATTTTCCTTCCGTCATTCTTTATCCTTAATCCTGCATCCTATCTACCTGCCTGTTATGATCATCCATTTAGCTGAGGTTTCTTCCCAACATTTTAGCCCTTTAAACTAGAGATTATATCTTAAGTCTTCTTTAAATTCCACACACCTACCGTGTGTCTGGCAAGCAAGTACTCCATAAATATTGGGTGAATGAATTTATGAGTGGATGTTTGCTTTGAGTATGTAATGCAATTGCTCTGTCTTTCTGCTTCCTTTCCGAAGAAGGATGATAAGGAAGCTGTTGTATGAAATTTGGAAAGGAGCACAGAAACAATCCAAGATCTTAGGTGAAGTATTCAGGTTACTGCAGTAAAACATGTAGGTAAATTTACAGTGTTCATTCCAGAAAGAAACAAAGTGTTAACATAAAGAGTCTTAGATTTCGTGCCAGGAAGACGTGTTAATTTTAAAATCTTGCTGTATTTGAGAGGGAAATGGACAACTTGAAATATTAGATCAGATGGTCACAATTTCATATCAGCATAAAAATAGATCATTAACTTTTTTTTTCAGGCAAAAGTTAGAAGTCTGTTCAAAAAGGAAGAGAAATGAGAATACTATTATCTTGGCTTGTTTATTTTGGTGTTAGTTTTTAAATCCAGGGACTTTAGCAATCTGTATATTTATATGTACTATATAAATTAAATTAAAAATTTAAATACAAAATTGGTAAAAGAATTAATGAAATGACAAAATATTTCTCTGAGAAGTTTTTTAAAACTTCAATTTTTTGAATTTAGGTGATTTAATGAAATAGTCTACTCCCTAGTACAGAATATATTCTATGGGGAGGAACAGAGACATCTCTCTGATCAAGGAATGAAAGAAAAAACGTAAGTGAAGTATGAAGGAGAAAAAACTTGGCAAGCCTCTGTTTTCTGATGCAATACATTTCTTCACTTATATTTTCATACCTAAGAGTTTCACAATGTTAGGATTATCAAATTCTGCCATGAGGGCTGCCTCCCTCTGAAAGTCTGCTTGCATATCTGCTGAGGCTTCTTCTTTGAGCATCTTCACTGCCACCATTGTGAAAGGTTCATAGGGAAGTAAGCCTGGAGCCCTGAGAGATACATTTATTTAGCAAGAAATCAAAGACCAGGAAGATTACACAGAGTCACATGATAACTACCCATGTATACACAACCCCACACTCATGCAGCCTTTCCCAGAGCCACAGAACCAAAGTAAGATGCCAATGGCAGGTCACGCTTAAAGCTCCTTACTCCAATGAGTAAAAATCACTGGGGTTATTTTCAACATAGATTGTTTGAAAAATGCATTATTTATTAATAACAGAAAACCAAAAGTGCCCAAATCCAATGGGATTATCATTACCATCCTAACCCCTTAATCTCTGGCCAGAATATAAATTCCTGGAAGGCAGGGACGATGACTTATTCATCTTTATATCCCCAAAGAGCCTAAAAGGGTGCCTTGCAGATTTTTTGGTTCCCAATAAGTATTTGTGTGAGATTTTCATTTATCATGTAACCTCCATACCGGGGCCACTATGAGTAGAAGTAAGGTTGTATCCTGCCCAAGAGCAACAGGCCAAAGTAACAATTGGTGATTAAAACCAAGTCCACACTCTGTGGCCCAGCTGTGTGTCTGTGGGGCTACATCCATGCAGAGAGGATATTTTTTTCCAACTCACACAAAGACATTAACTGGGCTAGCGTTGGCCCTAATACATACTCGTTTTTTTGAGCTCATTGTTGGCTGACATTTTTGCGTAATTTTTTTTTTCCTTTTTCTGTCTTGTCATTCTGTGAACATCTATTTAATATCCATACATGTCAGGCTTTGAGTTCTTAAACTGAAACACTCTTTCAAAGTAAACATTAAGTGAAGTGGAGACTATAGCAATGGAAAATGGAAGAGATTTTAGAAGGATTTACTAAAAGCAATGTGAGAAATGGTTATTTAAAATGTACAACGAAATTCTCTTCCGAAAAGAAAATATGATTAAACTTTGCTAATTGCTTATCATCGGAACGCTTTATAAAGATTCTCTCCATATACACAACCCTATTTTCCAGCAGAGGGGGAAAAGTATCAAGATTCAAAGTACAGTACTCAATAAAAATAAGGTGAATGATGTGAAGAATGAACTAATTTGATAATAACTATTATACACATTACATAGAATCAAGTTAATATCTGGTAATTTTTCAGACACAACGTATTTCAGTTGGTAGTTTTTTTTTTTTTTTTTTAACGTGGGCAACTTTACCTTGCTTGAAAGACCCTTCCAAATGCTCCCTCTCCAATATCTCTCACATATTCAATGTTATTCCTGGGATACTCCAGGCTGAGCAATTTGGGATTCAAAAGAAGTGGCATCCTCTGGTACATGGGGTTGGGATGAAGTCTGTCTAGCAGGAGCTCAGAAGGAAGAGTAGTGAGGGTTACAGCCGCTGATTCTCTGCAGGTAAGACAGGTAAGATCAATAATGAGCTGAGGACCAGGTGAGAGCTTTGTACTCAGACTTAGGTTCTGAAGAGACATGGTGTTTAGGAGGAAACAAATTATGCTAAGTTCACCAAAGATCCTTCCATTTTAGAGCCACGAAGAATTTGGTTTGGAGCCTAAAGTTACATTCTTTTTTTCAGGAATTGTGTCACTATCCAATCTGATAGTGGCAGTGGGGCTGAGCGGGCTGACAGCGAGCAGGAACGGCCATATTCTTCCAAACCGTGGTTTAGATTCCATCTGCTGTGAAAAACTGACCTTAGGACATGTGATCCTATGCAACAAGTCACTGACATTTTTAAAGATCATGGTGGGGCTGCTTACCGTTAAAGCAAGGCAATGGCTGTCATAAAGGAAGTAGCAGTGTTATATATACCCCTCCTCCCATCTCCAGCTTCAATACCAAATACGTAAAGGTTTTAAAAATGTTATTACACGTGGTTCACTTAAACTAGAATCTCACCTTTTCTTATTTTTCCATTGTTTTCGTCTTCGGCAGCAATAAAGAGTGGTTACGGTAAGAAGCACGAATATGGCAAAGCTGGACATGATGGAGATTATTACAGTCATGGAGTATGTAGGTGAGACAGAGGAGGAAGACAGGGAAGAGGGAGGCACGTTTGGAATGTCCACACTCGGCTTTGAGGACGTCATTGGTGGGAATGCTGTAAGTCAACAACAGATTTTCACTCATTCTTAAACTTTTAAGCAGCAACGTTCGTATTCAGGCAATCAGGAAACTAAATTTAAGATTATGTTCTAATGTATCAGGTTCTCCCTGGTTATATATCTATAAAGCGCAATTGTAAGAATCCAGTGAAGTCTAGTTGTAAGTAAATCCAGCTTACAGAATCATAGAACTCTAAAGATGAGACTCAGAGAAAGGAAATACTTTTTCCAAGACAAATGCAAATCCTGGGCTAGTGTCTTTACACTCATCATAGTTTTTATGACCTGACAACAATCATGGACATTGTTAAGTTACTAAATAAAATATTTTTATGAAATTGAAGTCAGGATTATCTAAAGCTGAGGTCTGTTGATTTACAAACAGAATTAAATGAAAGAACATGGAAAATGGAAATAGTAGGACAGAAATGAGGAAGTTAGTTCATCTAACAATTGAACTCCTGTCAAATTCCTATTAAAAAGGTCAATGCAATATACAAATAAGTTAAAATCTGTATTACCGCTGGAAACCAAAAGATGTCATACTAATGTCCCTCTGTTTGTAGGGTGCAACGTCCATTGTATATCTATTAAAACAACATTATGAATTATATTTTAAATCCTTTTAGTTGACTGAGTAAAGACAAAAACATGGATACAGAATGTTTTAATAATATAATCAACAAGAATGTCTTAATAGTGAAGAATGAACTTTGTACCCTAAAAAGACAGAATAAACCTTATTTTCAAATATTTGTGGGATACTGACAGACACGGTCTTTTGTGTCAGGTCACAAAGATGAATCTCAGTAATTTTCAAAAGAAGAAATGATGCAGATCTATTCTTTGATCAAAATGCAATTAATAATAGATTAAATAAAATCCAATAAGACATTCAAAAAAGAAACATTTTAATAACCTTTCAATCAAAGAGTAGAAAGTAGCCATAGTTACAGATGACAAAGTAACTTCCTAGCAGTGTTGATGAGATTTGGCCAAAGATGTGTTCAGTGATAAACTCATAGCATTATCTTCTTCCATTAGATAAAATGAATGAAGTGAATGAACTAGATATTTAATTCAAGACTTTGGAAAAGAAACAAAATCTACAGAAAACAAAGGAAAACAGGTGATATAGTAACAGCCATGTACAAGCAGAAATTAATACGTTAGAATACACATAACACAAATGATAGAATTTAAAAATAGGTCAATAGTTTTTCTGATATATATTTACAAGGTAGTCTAATCAGTGACATTTTAATTTTAAAATGAAAAGAAAGGCACAAACATACAAAATTAGGAATGATAGAGTCATTTTAACAATAGACTCAAAGGTCAATAAAAATGAAATGATATATAACTATGGAGTTACATTTTTAAAATCTTAAGGAAAATGGTAGGAGCACGTTAATTACCAAATTTGAAGAATCAGAAAGTCTGCAACTAGCCATAACCAGGAAGTTTAAGTCATTATAGAATTATGGTTATATTCTTTCAGTATTGGAAGAGATACAATTTTCACAGTTTTATAATATATTCCAGTAAGAGAAAAATCTTTCAGATTGTTTTAGCAAGCTATTATAATACTAATATCACAACCTGACAGTGTTAGCACAAAAGTGCAGATTATAGAGCATAGATTTAAAAGATGCTAAATGAAATATTAGAAATTGACTGCAATATAGTCAAAGATTTCATAGAAGGAACTATATTATTATAACACATCACAGAGTCAAAGGAAAACTTTCATTGCAGGGATACCTGAAGCCATTTGAAATAGGACACGTAAAAGCAGAGATTATGAGGGGTGCCTACGTATGACTTCTTAGTCTAGGCATGGAAGCAGTGATTATGCCCTGAGCACCAGTGGCTAAGCAAGTGGTTTTGAAGCCTGTGGAGACCAAGTTTGGTTACCCCTGTGACTCAAGCAGGCACCTGGAACTAGAAGAATATTAGCACAGCAGTAAAACATTTGTGCAGGACCAATGACAGCATTTCTCATCAAGCATCACAGCAGTGGTGGATGTAACAGACTTCCCGGGCTCCGCTGTGATGGTTTGAAAGCTGCTCTGACTTTCTGTGGACTGAGTCATTCGAAGATTTAAAAAAATCAATCCAAGATGAGTGGGGAGGGGGGCTTAAATTGGAGAGCTAAACTTAATGCTAATATGAAAGTAGGAGCAATCATTAAAAGACAGGGAGAAGGGAAGCAAGAAGGAAATACCCAAAAGATAAACTAATGATTAAAAGAAATCTTCCATCACCCTTCAAAGTGAACTGGTAATATCCTTTAGAGTTTACTCAGAATTCAAGAGACTGTCCAAGAAATATTTGAGGGCTTTACACACTCCCACAGGATATGAGACAGTCTACCTAATAAGGTTGACTTCTCTGTTCAACGATCGACCTACCTGAAGAGCTAAAGCCAATTTCTTTGATAATTGTATTTAACTCAGGGAACATATTTTTAGACATTCCTCACCGTATAGTCAGATGAAATGATCAGTTTATGACATCTGGAGTTCATTTTCTTACATATAGCAAAGATTTCATAAAATGATTTAGCTAATCTATGCTGCTCGCAATTTCTTATAATCAGTGTAGAAGGCAGAAATCTGGATGCTTTTGTGTGTCTTATTTCTGTCTAATCTAGGATTGAAGGTCAGCACCTTTCATACAGTAAACCCTCAATGAATGCGTGAATGGATGAATGAGTAAACAATCAAAGGATAACAAACATCACAGTCATCAATTAAGAGTCCAATCAAAGTTAACTTTGGTTGCTTCTGTGACAAAGAATTGAAACATTTCTTTTTCATTCTTTCAGGTTGGGAATGACAATTTGACAGGCTTCCAGAATAATAGATTTTTAGGGTTTTCCAAAGCTGTTCTTGTTTCCTAGCTCTGAGTGATTCAGTTGTGACCAATAGCATTCTTTCTTTCAATATTCTAAGTCTTAGTCCTTTAAGTAAGCTGGTAAAATCAAGTCCTGGCACTTAGCCAAGTGCAGAAACAATTAGGCCTGGAATATCTAGCCCAAGAAATGAATATGATTTGAGCCTTGAACATGAAAATCAGAGGAAGTTAGTCGACATGAAAAAAATTTCTAATTTCATTCTGAAGATTTCTGCATTCTGATAGGCTTAACGTACCATCTGATACACGTTAGTTTCTAGGACACCCCTTTTCAAGAAACCTTCTTGAATTCTTTCCTAGAGATTTTGAGATCACCCTTTTAAAACCATTTGATTTGACCCTGTAAACTTTATACTATTGGATGATACAAAAATCATGAATGCAAAATCAAAAGGTGATATTTTAAATTGGCTTACTTTATAGCCATAGAAGGCATAAAGCAACTTAGTAACCTTGAGGTAGAAGATGGGATTTGCATCGTTCACTAAATATGGTGCTCTCCATGGCCTAATTAGAAGCTATAAACTGGGATCTCTGATGATCTTCCTTCATATTCTACCCTGGGTGAGTATAGTGAAAAGACTTTGAGAGGGACCGTACATCCCGTTCTGGACATCATGAAATACGGGTGTAAATACGCATGCATGAATCCAGTTACATACACATAACGTTTCAAGGGCACAAACAAAATTACTTACTTGTTAGGTTTTCTTTTTTATAATCTGAAGGGGAAAGGATAAAAATTTGTTTTAAGTGAACATCCAGATAGCTCCTGTGTTCTGTGAGAGAGTGCTAAGAAATGCAAGTTCTCTTTCAGCTTTTTAATATACAATGGGAAAACATTCTTCGCATTCGAATGCGAAAGGATTGCATCTTTGAAATTAAAACAGCTGTTAGGGCTCACCACATAGTTCCTTACAGATGAAGTTCATTAAAGCAACATGCAGCCATTCAGCTTTGTTTTGTGAGATCAGCATTTGCAAACATATGGCTTATTTTTGCATGCTGAAAAATCTGCTTCCTTGGGTAAGAAAGAGGACTTTTATGCTTTTATTCCACTCCTCTGACAAAATATGAACTGTTTCTTAGCCATTTCTCTGCACATTCAATAAAATGTTATGAGCTCTCATAAGATCTGCTTATGAAGTAAGGTAAGATCTCAAGCAGCAGTGAAAAGTGCTCTTTAATTTCTTTTAGAACAAATGGAATAAATGCTTATGTTAACCGGTGCAATTAGGATAGCAATAGGATTCTGTTATTGGGTATGGAAGGAAGGCAGAACTCAAAAAATATTGGAAATGCCTAGAAATATTAGGAGATTTAAATTCACACCTTAGTTTCCTCAAAATAGTAAATTTCTCTGAACCTCCAAAGTCTCGAGAGAACTCTGTTACCTAAATATGGCAGTCTGGTACAGGCCATGGGGTCCCAGTGCATGCTGGGGAGTTTGTTGCAGTCCGGCATGGAGAGCAGATGTATCCCAGATCTGTAGAGTCCCCTGTGGGTCTTTTCTTCCACCGCTAGCCATTCTTTTGCACAGAAGAGCTCCTTTACTGCCAGGCAGTATTCTCTAAAATAATTTAGGGAGAACAAAATTTGATGAATCATAGCGCGTTGAAGCCAAATTGGTGGTGGAGCCTAAATCCCATATTTTCAAAACATCATCATAGTACACTGTTTGTTCTTGCAAAAGTGTTTTTGTAAAGATCCTTTTATTGTAAATAATGTGAGAAGCTATGAAATATATAGTATATTATCCCATGAGATGAAATGCTGTCTTGTTTTGTTTTAAAAACATCACTAATGCTACTGGGGAAAAGAACGTTCAAGTTCCAAAGGTAATGGATTAGGAATCCCAGATATGTTTTCTTTTAACTTCATATTAAAGTAACTACAAAGGTACAGAAACAAGGTACGCAGAGCTTTAAAAGATCATTGTCAAGCAGTTTCCAGCCTGGGAGGTTTTTCTGTAATCTCAGGGCTAATGGGCAGGGTTTGAGGAACACAGTCCGTGTCTCTGTGTGCTTTGTTCCCTAAAACAGAATAGTATCACCTTCCTGAAAGGTTATAGGAGGGCTTGGGAGTCCTTACCCAGCCCTACCCTTGGAGAAGCTGAGTCCTATCTCATTGCTGTGTGTGCTTTCATCTGAGAAAGCTAGAGTAAGGTCTGTGTGAATGTGAAGCTGCAGTGTTCATCTCTGTGTTGTACTGAGTGAAAAGGCTGAAGAAAGATTAGGTAGACTAGTTGGACTAATTAGAATTTTGTGGATTAATAATTGTTCAAGCTTATCTTATAGGAAATAGGATAGACTACATAGGAAAAATCAAGTTAGTTCCAAATTAAGATATTTGGGATTCATAATAAGAGGAAATTAAAGATAATTAAAGAAATTAAGGATAATAATAGTAATGTCATTCATTCAATATATGAAGTATAAAAGAGGAGGAAATTTTGTGTGAGTGTGTACATTCGTGTGTATGTGTAGTTATATATACATGTATATATATTTTTTACTACTCATGCCTACACTCCTGCTTTCCCAGGCAACCACTTGCCAATATGGACCAACTGAGCATGTGCAGAATGAAAGGGCTGTGCATACTAATGTGATGGGATATAATGGGAGTCATGAGTACAATGATGGGATGTAGATTCTTAATATGTCTGCAAAGGAAGAGGGAACAATGGGGCTTTCAGGCTTTTGAGACTCTGAAGAACTGGAGAAACATTGTTTGGCTTGCTTCTTCTTATGCCTGGTCCCATCCTTGGGTCATATAAGCAAATCTTTCTGCATTCAGATGTTATAGTTAAACTGTGCAAAAGCAATATGGGACATATGAAAGAACTTGTTAGCCCACATTATGTGGAGAAAGCAAATACCTGGGAAAATTATTTTTTATTATACATGGAAAAGACACGTTAGAGAATTTAAAAAATTGTTTTGTTTTCATTGCATGCACTGAAGCATGGCCTCTACAGAAGCGTTTTTCACGGGGAAAAAAAATCAAGATGAAATGGAAAATAGAGTGAAAACTAGGTTAAGTTAAACATGGTAGTGACTGAAGAAAATAAAGACCACAAAGAAGTGAAAACAACTGTCTCACTGAAACAAGTGAAATCTTCATTGAGAAAGAAACGGCACAGCAAGATATTGAACAAATAATAGGGGAAAACTTTAGAAGCTCTAACTGAATGCAGAAAGAAAGATGAAAATAGTGAGTAAGGAGATAACTGAGAGGGAGAAGCAAGCAAGAAATTCAAAGTACAAATAACAGTGTTTCCCAACAAGAAACTAGAGCACATAAAAAAATAGAAAAATACTCAGAGATATACTATAAGAAAAATTCTTAAAATAAAAAGGACATAAGTCTGATGATGAAATCATATTATCCATTCTTTTTATATTACTTATAGGAAAGAAAATAATGAAAAGAAATCTACTCCC
The DNA here is from genome assembly GCF_949774975.1 of Lagenorhynchus albirostris. Taxonomy (NCBI): domain Eukaryota; kingdom Metazoa; phylum Chordata; class Mammalia; order Artiodactyla; family Delphinidae; genus Lagenorhynchus; species Lagenorhynchus albirostris. The sequence goes on from NC_083101.1 coordinate 22,819,857, forward strand.
AAGTCTTTCTAAATGTCTAATTTTTTAAACAATTATTGATTATATATAAGAGAAAAGAAAACCTTAATGAAGTATAAAAATGTGAAAATTTCTAGACTATATTTTTCAACCCCAATATGAATAAATTGTTTACAAGGATTAAAAGAATAGAAACAATTTTCAGATTAAAAAATATACTCAGGGACTTCCCTGGTGGCACAGTGGTGAAGAATCTGTCTGCAAATGCAGGGGACACAGGTTCGAGCCCTGGTCAAGCAAGATCCCACATGCTGCGGAGCAACTAAGCCTGTGTGCCACAACTACTGAGCCTGCATGCCACAACTACTGAAGCCTGCATGCCTAGAGCCCATGCTCCACAACAAGAGAAGCCACCGCAATGAGAAGCCCATGCACCACAACAAAGAGTAGCCCCCTCTCACCACAACTAGAGAAAGCCTGCGCACAGCAACAAAGACCCAACGCAGCCAAAAATTTCAAAAAGAAATAATTTAATTAATTTAAAATTTAAATAAATTTAAATTTCAAAAAGAAATAAAATTTCTTTTTAAATAAATAAATAAAATAAAATTAAAATAAAATTAAATTTCAAAAAGAAATAAAAAAAAGAAATAAATTAATTAATTTAAAAAAATACTTGTTTAAATAACAGCTGGAATTAAGAAAAAAATTTAAGTACGCTACAAATGGCTCACAGATTTAAGAGTTAATTAACTATGCTATTCTAATAAATTTGAAATCTCAGTGAATGGGATTTTTTTCTAAAAAACAAAAAAGTTAAATTATTTTCAATCTTGAGAAAGAACATCTGTGGCCTATGCATTTAAACTGGTCTAGGGCATAAATGTTGGGAAATTACTCAATAAATTTATTTTGTGCTAGCATATGAAGATACAATTCAATTTTAATTCTCATTGTTCCTCAAAAGATACTTAGATGTCATGTCTGATGAAAATATAATCTTTAAGTGAAGAAACAACAAATTATGTCTTAAGTAATTTTTTTTTAAGATTTTTTTTGATGTGGACCATTTTTAAAGTTTTTATTGGATTTGTTACAATGTTGCTTGTGTTTTATGTTTTGGTTTTTGGGCTGCGAGGCATGTGGGATCTTAGCTCTCTGACCAGGGATCGAACCCGCACCCCCTGCATTGGAAGGTGAAGTCTTAACCACTGGACCGCCAGGGAAGTCCCTATATTAGTCTTAAAATGTCTCCAAACCCTCAAAATTTGCAGTAAGTTGAAGAATGGAGCACTCTATTTTAATGACCTCTGTAGTCCTTTTATACTAAATAGAATGCCTTAAAACTATTTCAATATTTAAATAGTTCCTGGTTTTATCAAAACAGTTGGAAATGTGCTGTGTTGGTAGTCTTCATGTGTTTTCTTGAAAAGCAAACAGTATCCATCCAGTTTCTAATATATACCCTGGGTACAATTTATCCTTTAATCCTCTCAGCTCTATTGCAGACGAGGAAACTGAAGTTTAGCTGAGGTCATATGTCAGTGCATCTAGAAAGCAGTACAAAACAGTATTTGAACTTTGTTCCATTTAGCTCAAAAGCTACATTGATTCCTGTCTTTTCTACACAGGAAGTAAATAAAGGCAAAGATAATTCTATTGAAAGTGGGTTTATAAATTTCAGTGTTTAAAGAGTAGGGGGTTTTCAAGAAATATCTGTTTTATAACTGTTTCTACTCCTTCCACCCCCCATGACACAAGAGTGTCAGTACGTAAATTAGAATATTGGGTGGAATGTATTTTAATGTTCTGACATGCTCACCAAGATCTCATATTTATTGGCTAATAATGCTGAAATACTGGATATGTAGTCTTTATTTTCTCTATCTTGGCTTACTAATGAGGTCCATATTAGTTTGGGATTTTGTTTTTCACTTCCTAGAAAGCAGGGATGTTTATGAATATGATAATAATGTGAACAATAACAAATGTAATAGAATATTATACCTTTTATGACATTTTCTAACTTAGAGCCCTTGTATAATAGGGTATCACCAGTGATTCACATGGTAGGAATTTTGTCCAATTAATTACCTTATATTTTGGACAAAAGCCAGCTTTTGCCTTTACTCTTACACCTAACAACTTCCTCTTTTGAAAACTTTTCCTGTTGGCAGACAGACAGAATTTCCCCATTTATTTATTTTGTAAATTTTACCTGCAAATGGGTGTAGGAGTAGGTGCCACCCCAGGGTTACATTCTTGGAAGATGTGGTTACACAGTAAAGCTTCAGCAGCCGGCCGGCAGAATGGGCTCACTGCTTTCAGTTCAATCCAGGCAGTGTGGACCAGTAGTTCTTGGGCCTCCTCAGGGTCTGCGTAGGAGTTGTTGAAGAAAACAAGAGCATCTTTTGCCAGGACAGTATTACACACCTCCCCTCTGTACTCGGCGCAGTAGCCTTTGTCATCTTTCTGTGGTTTACTGAAAGAAGCAGTGAAAAACATTCCTGATCACATGCTATTTCTTAGCATTCCATCTGCCTTTTTGTTTGTTTTCCATTTCCACATCTGCATCACAGAAATAGAAGATTGCACCAGCAAATTGGTTGAAACGTTCCATCTGAATATTGTCTTCATTTCCAGCAGCAATTATATTACCTCTAGCTACTCCAGAGGGCTATGAAGAGGATCAAATGTGATAACGGATGTGGAAAGCTTTGGAAACGCTCAAGGCCAGAATGGATGGGAGAATTTTTATTGTTTCCATCATAAATAAAATTTAACTCCACATTTGTTACATATAAGCGTACATAGCAAGTAAATACATCTAAAAAATATATTCATCATCATGATTAATAAGTGACTGAACGTAGTAATTGCTCTGATCCAAAGAGCTTGCAGCTTGATGAACATAGTTTATTTAAACGTTATGATAATTAATGATTTGAATTTTGTGGCACATCTTCCAAAAATCAGATCCTCTCACTCACACATCTTCCCAGCATTCCATTAAAGAATAAGAAGAAAGCCACACGGGAAGGAGAAAGCATTTGTTATGGCTCTCAGAGGAGCTAAGTAGCATCTTCACTTTTGCTATTTTCTTACCACATGTCTTGGGGAGAGTCATCTGGTCTCTGACAGTGTTCTAATCTGTAAAGTGATGTAAGTAATTATCCTGAACCCAGGTTATTGTGTGTTCATGGGTAATATAAGTGTTAGCACAGCAATAAGATTAAAAGCTAATCTGCTATAACAATTGAAGAGGACAATAAGAAAAATGGAAAACGCAGCTGGTACTCCCTCCACATATCCACTGCTTCCTTAATGCAATGCTGGGAATTATGATAACTCCTATACTCACCTGACAGATGTTTATTGAGCACTTATTATGTGCAGGCACTGTAATGGTCTCAATATATCCTTATGCCTTCCATCAGATATCTCATTAACAATGACAGCAAATTCAAGTTGCACTCTCATTTAGATTTGTACATCTGTTGGAATTTAGCATTTTATTATCTTTAAATAAAGGATTTCAAGGAAAGAAAATTAAACAAATTGGAATTTGTGGGGATTGTTTAAGTTGCTAACAGGCCCCATTTGAATTTGAAAAGGTGATTAGAAACATCATTGACTGGTCTTTGAAGGAAATCTATTAAATGAGATACAACTCATTCAGGTAAAACAATGAACTTCCGTGAAATACTATATTTTAAAATGATGTTTTGTAACATAGAATCATTCTCTAATTCATACGAACATTCTACTAATTAGTCAACATGAATTTTATTGCATTACCTGTAATTCATTGGGGATTTTTTAAATGAACGCCTTGAATAAGAAAACGCAAAACTCCCATGAAAACTTGGGCCCTATAGGGTTGAGAAAACACCCAGAGAAATAGCTCATGACTCAACCTCTGAGGGAACTCAGGGTATGCTGACACTAAGAAAGTTCTAGAGAAGCAAGGATACTATGCTTTAAGAAACTGAATAATAATACCTAACAATTAGAAATACCCCAAACTGGCTCACAAAATGGTCACACATATTGATAATCCTTCCATAAAAAGAGAGGATGGATAAGAGCAGGTGTGACTCTTTTCACTTAGAAAAAAACTATGGGGACTTCCCTGGTGGCGCAGTGGTTAAGAATCCATCTGCCAGTGCAGGGGACACGGGTTCAAGCCCTGGTCCGGGAAGATCCCACATGCCGCGGAGCAACTAAGCCCGTGCACCACAGTTACTGAGCCTGTGCTCTAGAACCCGTGAGCCACAACTACTGAAGCCCGTGTGCCTAGAGCCCATGCTCTGCAACGAGAGAAGCCGCGGCAATGAGAAGCCCGCGTACCGCAACGAAGAGTAGCCCCCGCTCGCCGCAACTAGAGAAAGCCCGCGCAGCAACGAAGACCCAACACAGCCAAATATAAATAATAAATACATAAATTTATAAAAAACTATCTCTTGTAAAAGTTGAATATTTCTCCTAGTGTCTCTGAGCTGAGAATGATTCATCCATGTTGCACGGTCACATGCTAACTGTTGAATGACACTTCTTTATTTTTCCATGAATATATATATTTTTTAAATAAATTTATTTATTTATTTTTGGCTGCATTGGGTCTTCGTTGCTGCGCACTGGCCTTCTCTGGTTGCAGCGAGCGGGGCTACTCTTCGTCGTGGTGCGCGGGCTTCTCATGGCGGTGGCTTCTCTTGTTGCGGAGCACGGGCTCCAGGCGCACAGGCTTCAGTAGTTGTGGCACGCAGGCTCTAGAGCGCAGGCTCAGTAGTTGTGGCACACGGGCTTAGTTGCTCCGCGGCATGTGGGATCTTCCCGGACCAGGGCTCGAACCCGTGTCCCCTGCATTGGCAGGCGGATTCTTAACCACTGCGCCACCAGGGAAGCCCTCCATGAATATTTTTAATTTAAAAAACTCATGTTTTTTTCTTTAATTACATAAGCAAAAAACATTTAAAAGAAAACATTGGAAACTAAGAAAAATTACACAAAAGAAAAAATGAAAATAGCCTCAGAGATAAGAATTATTAATAATTAAGAACCAATTCTTAAAAAAAAAAAATTCTTTTTTTCTGAGTTTCTGCTGCTTCTCTTTTAAAAAGCCCTGGGAAAATCTTTAGAACAACCTCAATGTGAATTAATAGTACGGAGTCCTCACTGATTTTTGAACATTAGCTGTATAATGCAAAAGAAAAGAAAAAGCAGAATAGGTTTTGAATAGAAATGAGAAGATCTTGGTTTTAATTTTGATTTGTCTTCCTACCAGCTTGAAGATAACTAGCCTGTGAAAACCCTTTGCATGCTGAGAAAAACCATACAGATACAAAGTATATGGTTCTTATTAATTTTCTCTGTCTCTGTGATGTTCTGGGAGCATTAAAGACTTAGCTTTGGTAGTATATCTTTGCTTGGATTAGCCCCACAAGGTAAGAGATATATAGTACCAAATATATATATACAGGAATAGAGTGAGTGTTTTAAAATACATAGGGAGGACACATGTGCTGAACAGTGTGCGAATGAAAGATGGCATGTCTTCTGCGGGTGGCCTGTATTTTAATTTCCCTACACACACATACATAATACATATATAAAGAGACTGCCCAGTCACAGTTTCAGTCAGAGTTGGAACAATTTCCTCCCCTGTTTTGCTGACTTATAAACCTCAAATGTTATGCAGTGATCAAATTTCAGAGGCAAGATATGGAGGCCAATGGGGCCATTTTTTCCCTCATCCTTCTAACCCTATCACTTAAAAAATTTAAGGAGGTCACAGCAAAACCCAGGGAACAAGATGAATGCAAAAAATTTCCATTGGTGTCTTCTGTCTTTTGCAAGTGATGAGTGCCCTTTCTGTCCAGCTGAAGTCGTATTTCTCCACATGCAGATCTTGGGACTGTGGATGGAGCAACAGCAGAGGCAGCTGGTCCTGTTCCTCGTTTGAACAGTGGGGCAGAGGTCACAGGGATCTGTTCACAGAATGCTGGTTGTTTTGGAATGATCTGCTGGACTACCTCCAAAAATTCTAGTTAATATTGCACATGGAGCCAGTCCCTCTCTTGTCTCCTGACAGACTGAACCTGGCTGACCTCTCTTTCTGAACAGTTTCTCTTTTTGGAGGCAACAACTGATATCTGATCCCACGTCCCCCTTCTAACTTATTTTATAGCAGACAGCTCTTCTTGGTCAGATGGAATATTTCAAGGATTCTCACTACACCTTTTGCTTTTATTTTCTCTTTGCTTTAACATGTATGAATCCCATTCAGTAGAATACAGTTGACCCTTGAACAACGTGGGTTTGAATTGTACGGGTCCACTTATGCCCAGTTTTTTTTTCAATAAATACTACAGTCCTACACGATCCATCCGTAGTTGGTTGAATCCAAGGGTGCAGAACGTGGATATGGAGGAACCACATAGACAGAGAGCCAACTCTAAATTATAGGGCATGCTGGTTGGTGCCCCTAACCCCTGAATTGTTCAGGGGTCCACTGTTTTAAAATGTGATCTTCCAGTTTCTATGAGGGCAACATCTCTTCCCTTTGAACACGTTGCCCAAGGGCACATCCAGATGACCGGCCATGGTTGGTTGGGACAACCCCACTACCCCAGCGGAAACTCCACACCTTCTTTTCCTGCCCTCCCTAGGGCTGGAACACGTGAGAACGGGACCTCTCCCCTGAGAGCGGCACATCTTCTTCCTTATACAGCAACTGCCAGGTTCCCGTTGTATTTTCCCAACAAATGTGATGGCCAGGGCCCTACGCCACTCTAAACTTCCAAAGCAAACTGGAATTCTTTTTATCCTTTCATGCCTAGTGTCTTTATATATGATTCATTCTCTATGACAGGGATGGGCAAATAGAACCCACAAGTCAAATTTGGCCTACTGCCTATTTTTATACCACCTGTGAGCTAAGAATGGTGTTTACATTTTTAGATGGTTGAAAAAGCCCAAAAGGAGAAGTGAAAATGATATGAAATGCAAATTTCAGTGGCTAGAAGTACAATTTTATTGGAACAGAGCCAAGTTCATCCACTTACAAACTGTCTGTGGCTCCTTTTGTGCTGCAATAGCAGAGCTGAGCAGTTGCAACAGAGACCGTACGGCCCAGAAAGCCATATACTTGCTATCTAGCGCTTTGCAGAAAACCAAGAGTGCTTGTGTTATCACAAGTGAAAGATGGTATGGAATTTTCATTAGTTAGCATTTATTTGACTATAATCAGTTTAAATTATTTTCATTTGCATTTAGTTGCATGTGAATGATTTATTTCTGTTCTTGAGCCCTTAGAATTTGTGCATGATTCCATTATTATGTTACCTTGGAACTAGTGTGTGTGTGTGTGTGTGTGTGTGTGTGTGTGTGTGTGTGTGTGTGTGTGTGTGTGTGTGTGTGTGTGTGTGTGTGTGTCGGTCCCCTAATAAAATGTAAATTCCTTGGGTGCAGGGAATATGTACAATTTGTTTTGTTTTATCACTTTCCAATGTAGTGCCAGGAATAGAGTGTTTTAAAGATGCACAGGGAAGACAGGTGTGCTGAATGAAAGAGGTGTATGAATGAAAGATGGCATCTCTTCTGTGGTTGGCCTGCATTTTAATTTACCTTTTCCCGTGTTTATGTTGTATATCCCTTCAGTAGATATTCAGCTTCTCTGTAGAATCCTTCAGGTCAGGACTCTTTCTCAATACCTATTTATTAGGTAAATAAATGCATCAAAGCTATATGAATTGGGAAAAAGATTGAGAACAAACTAAATGTTCTTATGCAATGAATTATTTCATTCCATGGAATTAGGATCAATGGCTTGAGTTGCAGGTCCTGCTCAGTTGCTGTGCTACCTGGATTAGCAACATAGGTATGAATCTGTGTTCTTGAGTCTGTCTGTCTGAGCTCAGATTGAGGCTTTGTAGTTAGCTATGTGGTCTGGACAACTCTTGTGCCTCAGGTTCCTCATATAAAGAAAGAGGGATGATAGCTTTTGCCCCATAAAGTTGCTGAAACATTAATATGAGAACAGTGGTACTCAAAAATGTCCTGCAAAACTTAACTGCTGTTATTAGTAGTAATGAACCATTCTAAATCTCAGTTTCATCATTTGTAAAATTAGATGAAATCTTACACATCATAGAGTTTTTATGAAAGGCAATTTTATGCAAATAAAATGCTGTAGGTTTCACAGTGTTATATTACATGGTGTTACTTTCTTATCTGCAGGATAAAGCTATGAGGGAGGGTTTGGGAGTCAGTTCTGTGTCTCTTTTCCAAGCCTATTATATACTAACTGTGTAAGTCATGTGTACTCTCCAGTTCAAAGTATGTCTCTTTGTTTCTTTTCTGTACAATAGGGATAATACTAGCATCTATTTCATGTCCTGAGGATAAATTTTTAAAATGCATGTAAAGCTCTTAGCACAGTGCCTGATACATAGTAAGTATTCAACAGATGTTGCCTATCTTCATCTTCATCATCATTTTGTGAGAGTATTAAAAGGATTAGAAATTAGAAAGTTTTCTGAAAGATTACAGTACTCAACGAATAATAGATACTCAATAAATGGCATGTCAAACAAAGCGAAACAAAACATTGGTATAACAATAATATCTCACCTCCATTCTAGTAACAGGAAAGGAAGTTTCCACAGGAAATCAAATTAAAGGGGAAAAGAAACAAAAGTTAGTACATTTTCATCTCAAGGTTCATAACAGATAATTTTCATTCTTCTAATCTCTAAGTTTCTGAAAAGTTCCCTGCTTCTGCTAGGAGGCCAGATCCTGCATTAACAGGCAGATTTGGAGAAGGAGAGTAAGAAAATATTAAATGTCTCCAGGAACTGAATTCTTCCTTTCAAGCTGAGTCAACCGTGGCCTCGTTAGCCCAGGCAGTATCATAGGTCAGAATTTCCCTCTGTTGGCCACCCAAGGACTTTGCATCAAGAAAGCAAGAAGTGGAGGTTGAACAGGAAGAGGGTGGCGGAGCTGTGATTCTTACAGACCCACTGGCTTCACGTGGTCACACAGTGTCCCACACTCAGAAGGGCCCCATGCTTAATTGAATGTTCTGCGGTTATCATCTTGAAACACTTAATAATTTTTTAACAAGGGGCCCCACATTTTCTGGAGAGAACAGATGGAAGAAACAGGAGGAAATTCTTACAGAGAAAAAGGTATATAATTTGGAATGGGTAAAGGCAGAATCTAATAGCAGCTGAGCAGGGAAACCTGTTGAAACGGGAAAAGTCCAAGGTTATGTATATGAAAGAGCCCTCAATTTAAGATGTAAAAGAGAGGATTCAATACCGTGGAGGTCAACCAGACCCAAAGAATCCAGCCGTAGAACTTGGGAAGAGATACTCAGCTTAGCTAGGCTTCGATTTCAAGGACAAGTGAGGAAAAAAAAAAAATCAAGGTCGTTTAAGGGTGCTCAGTCTTTTCAAGAATATTAAGAGAATCAAAGGATGATTCACTAGGCTTCCATGTGTTTCGTACAGAAATTTCTCCAGTCACATTTTCATTTTTGCGGGGGCGGAGAGAGTGGGGAGCAGGGAAGGGGTCCAAGAGCCTCCGATTATAAACAAGTGCTTTTATCTCAAAACTAGATTTTTAAAAATTTCAAAAGCTTCCAACAGCCATCAATATTTGTAGTATCTTTTCCATTATCTGGAAAAGCCAATAAAATGTTGTCTCTCTTCTAAAACAGGCAGCCAGTCTAATATAAAAAAGCTGCCTGATTGTAGAAAGAATGCTTACCTCTTGAGCCTAGCTGCAGAACAGCTGGTAGCAATTTAGTGTGGCTACTGGCTGTTAGTCATTTATTCCTTTCCCTTTTATTAAAAACAAAAACAAACACCTTTAATCCATTGGAAACCAGATGAAGCCACCATGAAATGCCAAGGGACGGGGCCTGTTTTGTTGGTAAGAACACTTCTACCTATCATGGCTGAAACACTGGGTGATAGAGGGAGTCGTGTGCCCCTGCTACATCACCCCATGTCTCACAACTGGGGGGAACATTGCGGGGGACACGGGAGTGTGACTATGAGACATGAGAGAGAGTGTGAAACATGGTAGTACGTTCAATCAGCTATATCGATTACAAAATAAGAGTCCAAAGTTCTAATTTTTTTCTGTAATAATGTGAAACATCAACACAAAATATAGAAAATAAAAATATGAGATGAATGAATAAAGATGTGGTATGTATACACAATGGAATATTACTCAGCCATTAAAAAAATGAAATAATGCCATTTTGCAGCAACATGGATGGACCTAGAGATTATCATACTAAGTGAAGTAAGTCAGACAAAGACAAATATCATATGATATCACTTATAGGTGGAATCTAAACTATGATGCCAATGAACTTACTTACAAAGCAGAAATAGACTCACAGACATAGAAAACAAACTTATGGTTACCAAAGGGGAAAGCGGGGGAGGGATAATTTAGGAGTTTGGGATTAAAATATACACACTACTATATATAAAATAGATGACCAACAAGGACCTACTGTATAGCACAGGGAACAATACTCAATATCTTGTAATAACTTATAATAGAAAAGAATATGAAAAAGAATATATATAACTGAATCACTTTGCTATACAGTGGAAGCTAATACAACAGTGTAAATCAATGATATTTCAATAAAAATTAAAAAAATAAAAATACGTGGCCAATTTTGGGAGGGTGGGGAACTCCAATACTAACATATCGGATTTCTCCCTACTGCCCAGCTTTGGTTATGCTACATATTTTCATTTGAGCTTTAAATTTAGTGACCAGAATCCCCAGACTCTGAGGTCAATCCAAAGAAGGGGCATTGCAGACAGTGGGGGTGTTGGTAAAATGAGGAGTGGCTTATGTTAGAGGAGGGGTGTGACCACAGACTCATTCCTGTACCCTCAGACTGAGTAAGCAGAAAAGAACTCTGGACCTCAGTATTTCGTGAAGGACCTATTAATGCCATTGAGAATGGGAAATACAAACATGGATTTTCCTCTACTGGATCCCTGTGTCTATTTTTCCTAGCTTTATTAAGATATAAGTGACATTCAACATTGTGTAAGTTTAAGGTGGACAAGGTGTTGATTTGCTACAGTTACATAATGCAACTCTCTTAGCAACTTTCAAGTATATAATACAGTATTAACTATAATCACCAATGATGCACATTAGATTTCCAGAACTTATTCATCTTATAACTGGAAGTTTGTACCATTTGACCAATGTCTCCCCTTTTCCCCGATCCCACTGCCCCTGGTATCCACTACTGTACTCTGTTTCTATGAGTTAGACTTTTTCAGATTCCACATATAAGTAATATCATACAGTATTTGTCTTTCTCTGACTGACTTATTTCACTTAGCACAATGCCTTCAAGTTTCATCCATGTTGTCACAAATGACCAAATCTCTTTCTTTATCATGGCTGAATAATATTCCATTATATGTATATACCACATCTTCTTTATCTATTTTTCTGTTGACAGACACTTAAGTTGTTTCCGTATCTTGGCTACTGTGAATAATGCTGCAATGAACATGAAAGTGCAGATACCTCTTTGATATCCTGTTTTCATTTCCTTTGGGTATATATCCAGAAGTGGGTTTGCTGGATCATATGGTAGTTCTATTTTTAATTTTTTTCAGAAGCTCCATACTGTTTTCTATAGTGGCTGAACCAATTTACAATTCCACCAACAGTGGGTCAGGGTTCCTTTCTCGCCAATACTTGCTAACTCTTACTTTGTTGATGATAACCATCTTAGTAGGTATGAAGTGATAGTTCATTGTGGTTTTGATTTGCACTTCCCTGATGAATAGTGATGTTGAACACCTTTTCATGTACCTGTTTGCCATCTGTATGTCCTCTTTGGAAAAATGTCTATTCATATACTTTGTCCATTTTTAAATTAGATTGTTTGGTTTTTTTGCTGTTGTATGTGCTCTTTATATATTTTGGATATTAACCCCTTATATATAATTAGCAAATATTTTCTCCCATTCTATAAGTTGCTTTTTAGTTTTGTTGATGGTTTCCTTTGCTGTACAGAAGCTTTTTAGTTTGGCGCAGTCCCACTTGTTTATTTTTACTTTTGTTGCTTATGCTTTTGGTATCATATCCAAAAAAATCATCACCAAGACTGATGTCAAGGAACTTACTGTCTATTTTTTCTTCTAGGAGTTTTATGGTTTCAGGTCATGTGTTTAAGTCTTTAATTCATTTCAGGTTAATTTTTGTGAGTGTTGTAAGATAGAGGTCCAGTTTCATTCTTTTGCATGTGGTTATCCAGTTTTCCCAACACCATTTATGGAAAAGACTGTCTTTTCCCCGTTGTATATTCTTGGCTCCCTTGTCATAAATTAACTGACCATATATGTGTGGGTTTACTTCTGGGCTCTTGATTCAGTTCCATTTGTCTAGGCATCTGTTTTTATGCCAGTCCCATACTGATTTGATTACTATAGCTTTGTAATATAGCTTGAAATCAGGACGTGTGGTGCCTCCAGCTTTGTTCCTCTTTCTCAGGGTTGCTTGGCTATCGGGACTCTTTTGTGCTTCCATACAAGTTTTTGAATTGTTTGTTCTATTTCTGTGAAAAATGCCATAGGAGTTTTAATAGGAGTATATGAAATCCACAAATAGCTTTGGGTGCTGTGGACATTTTAACAATATAAATTCTTCTGATCCATGAACACAGGGTATCTTCCATTTATCTGTGTCTTCAATTTCTCTTATCAATGTCTTGTAATTTTCAGCATACAGATCTTTCTCTTCCTAGGTTAAACCTATTCCTAAGTATTTTGTTGTTTTTGGTGCTATTGTAAATGGGATAGTTTTCTTCTTTTTCAGATGTTTTGTTGTTAGTGTATTTTAAAAAAACTGATTTCTGTATGTCAATTTTGTATGTGGAACTTAATTCATTGATTAGTTCTAACAGATTTTGGTGGAGTCTTTAGGATTTTCTATGTATAAGATTGTATCATCTGCAAACAAGGAGAATTTTACTTCTTCCTTTCCAATTTGGATACCTTTTATTTCTTTTTATTGCCTGATTGCTTGGGCCAGGACTTCCAGTACTATGTTGAATAGAAATGGTGAGAATGGGCACTCTTGTCATTTGCCTGATCTTAGAGGAAAAGTGTTTAACCTCTTGCCATTGAGTATGATGTTGGCTGTGGGTTTGTCATATGTGGCCCTTATTGTGAGGTATGTTCCTTATATCCAATTTGCTGAGAGTTTTTATTATAAATGTATGTTGAATTTTGTCAAATGCTTTTTCTGCATCTGTTGAGAGGATCATGTAATTTTTATCCTTCATTCTATTAATGTGGTGTATGACACTAATTGATTTGTATATGTTGAACCATCTTTACATCTCAGAGATAAATCCCACTTGATCATGGTGTGTGATTCTTTTAATGTGCTGTTGAATTTGGTTTGCTAGAATTTTGTTGAGAATTTTTGCATTTATGTTCATCAGGGAAATTGGCCTTTAGTTTTCTTGTAGTGCCCTTACCTGGCATTGGTATCAGGGTAATAAAAATTGGTGTTAATTCTTCTTTAAATGTTTGGTAGATTTAATACCTGTGTCTATTTTGATGGCCTTTGGCTCTTCCAGGACTATGCTCATTACAGGGATCATGAGGTGTCTTCCTGGTCTCTGTCACAAGGCTGATGACAAAGAGAAGGCATCTTGCCAATAACCCAGCATCCTGCTGAGTTTAAATTGCAACTTGAGCCTTTTGAGGTTGTGACTGGAGGGGAAATGGAACTTCCTGGTTCATAGGGAGAGGTTCCAAAAGTTTTTCTGGCTCCTTTTGATGACTAACAGCAAATGTAAATGAGTCAGAAAGAAGTATATCACATTTCTCAAATAATACATATGAATCTGGGCATACACATGGAAGAGTTTTGGGAAAATGAAGGCTGATCTTTATTTTTTGTTGTTGTTGTCTTTCAGACACTAGCAATATCAATAGACATAATCCTAAGCACTAGACCAGATTTTTCTATTTCCAGTTTTCCTGCTGGGTTGAGTAAATAAACAGATGGAGTGAAATCTTCAAAGTGAAACACAGAGAATGTGACAAAGGGGACTGTTGACTACAGAACACTAGGGGAGGATGGGGATGGCTGAAATGAGAGAAAGGAGAATTTGGGGTAAGGCAGCATTGCCAAAATGTCCAGGGGAGGCACCGGGCTCTGGACCTCTGGCCAGCCCCATCAGAGGCCAATGGAGAGAGATGCCTAAAGCAGAAGTGGAGAGAGCGAATGTCACAACCAAGTTCTGAGAGATCTGGAGAGCATAAGACCGTGCTTTGAAATGATTCTGAATTAAAGTGGTTCCATGAATCCCTTTTTCACCAGAGTGGCCTCACTTCTGTGGAATATTGGTTCAGGGAGCACCCCAGAGTTGGGAAGTACGACAGTTTCCTCAGCGATGGCAGGGAGACTTTTATGAGGCAGCTTTGACTGAAAAGAACGGCTTAAGGAGAGGAAGAAAAATGGCAGGTGTCTCATGGGGTTCAGAGGTCTTATTCCAATGCACTCATGAGACACCCTCATTAAATCTGCCTGAGGAAATTTTAGGAAAAGTAGGGGAGCTTCAGGTCTCATAGTAAATGGGATCCGACAGGAAAAACAGATCAGGGGATGAACAAAAGGGCCTTGCAGCTTTTTATGAATTAGCTACGTGAGGGAGTCCCTCTACTCATTTTAGTAACTTTGTTTCTATGTGCAGATGGATTCACATTTATTATTCAAATACATTACCTACAGACCCATTGGCTAAAGTCAAGTCATTACTGTAGGTTTACATGTAGGTCATTACATGTAGGTTTCAGTCTACATGACTCTTGCCCCTACTGGGGTCATTGCTCCCTATCTGCGTTCACCTCTGCTGCGGCAAGCTTCCAGTCCTCTCTGCTGCTATGTGCCAACTCACGCCTTGCTCCCACCATTCCTTTCCCCATGCAAATTCTCCTGCTATTTTCCCCCAGGCTGCCTTTGCTCTTTGCCCTCATTCTCACTCTGGTCTATTCTCAACATTAATGACTTCTCCCTGCATTCTGGGACATTACCTTTCTATGCTGCCTGTCCACACTTTAAGGCTCTTTTTACCACCAGAAGATACCACCATTTTCTTTAGGATTACAGCTTCCTCTGTTGGTATATTCTGTTTCTTAACGGTGTTGGATCAGGTTCTCATTTGGACTAGGACTGGGATGAAAGGGGTGATGTTGCCATATACACTATGGTGGTAATTATGCTCTATAGTCCTTTCAGCATCTTGGAGATCATGTCATGTGATGGATCTGTCTTTGTTGGGGGGGGGAGATAAACCCATTTTATCAGGTTCTTCTTTTTATTGATCATAGCACTGCCTTCACACCTGTCTTTGTACTTATGATGGGTGGGCTCTGAAGGTTACCGCACTAAAGAGGGAGTCCCTGACCAGTTCCTTCAGCTTGGTATGTTGCAGAAAGGTGGAAGGTAAGGGAATTAAGAATTCAGATACACATTTTATAGATTCCTTTCTCTGGACCAAAATCCTAGAAGAGAGGTATATTGATAAATTAAGGAAAAAGCCAAAGCAGAGGGAGTTTTTCCTACTTCTTATTTGGGACTCTAAAAGCAGAGAACCTTTTAGGGACCTCTTACCCTGACATAGGATGGCCATATTAGTGTAAAAATGGTAGCATGACATGGTTGGGTAGACAGCAGAACTGAGTTGGTAGGTGTGAATCTTTTTTGGATTTTGTGTAACATGAAAGTGATCCAGAAGTTGCTTCAGGCTGCATGAGGGATAAGGAAGGAGCTGACTTGGATTTTTAGTATATCTGGTATTGTAGGGAGAGCCAGGGTGACCTATGTGCAGACGTTGCAGAGTAGACTCCAGAGAGGGGCTCGATGAAGGATTTGACTGAGATGTAGAGGGTTGTGCTGCTACAGGAAGAGCCTCAGTGGGGCTGAGCCAGACAGGGAGGTCCTCTGGGTCCCAACCAAGCCAAGAGATGAGATCACTAGTTCTCTAGCTGTAGACTTTACCAAATACCAGGGCGGATCCAGAGGACATCACTGCATAAATCCAAGACTCCTTCTCTCTTTCCACGCAGGGAAGAGACACAAGGAGAAAGGGGAGGAAGAAACGTGGCAGGAAATTGATCTTTGAATGACTGAATAATTACCTGAAATGAGACTCTCTTCAGATTAGCAACATTAATTTTTCTCTTCTAGCCAGGGGAGGTGATTCTAATCTAAGCTAGATTAGATCAGTCTATTTTCTTGGATTTGAGAATTCATACGTAAATGTTTCTCCTTCTCTCTGCACACACAAACACACATACACACACTTTGTAAATATATAGATATAGGTTATATAAATATATATTTATGTATTTAACACTGGGTCTTGATCAAATATCAAATAAAACATAAGATAGTGAGAATCATTCCAAGTAATTAAAAAGCATCAAAAATTTAATTGTTTTATTATCTCTTGAACCTCCTCATGTTCTTTTATGTTATTATTTGTCCTAGACGCTTTCCTCAAAATCTCAGACACATCTGAACTCCTTCTACCGCATTCAAACACTTTCAAATCCTATCGTTTCTCTCCTGATAGGTTTCACACATCTCCCCTGTTCTCTCTTTACCAATTGTTACTGTTGTTGTTCAGACCTTCATGACTTTCCCAGACTCCTGGAATAGTCTCCTATCTGCATGCCATGCCTCCCCATCTTTTGACACCCGACATCTGTCGATTTGATAAAGAATATATCTGATCATATTGCTTGCCTTCTCTAAAAAAATTAAATGACTTCCCATTGATTGAACAATAGTCAACCTACTCAGGCTCTTCATAACCCAGCTAGAGCTCACATTTCAAACCTTTCTTCCCATCCTCCACCTCATTCTCAGTCTCCACCATGACTTGCTATTTTCTGAACTCATTTTGACCTTGTCATCTCTAACTCAAATGGCATCTCTTTCCCAAGGATTCCCTTAAACTCTGTCTTGTGTCTGCTGTTGTACTTTGTGCTGCTGCATAGAACATAGTCTGTGCCATAATGTCTGTGACCAATGGACTTCCTTTTTAGGTTGAGAGTCCCTAGAAAACTGGGACTCCATTGCTAATGATCCCATTCGTTAATTAAGTTTGCATCCTCTACCTAACGCAATGGACTGAGCCCAGTGTATTTAATAAATGCATGTAAGGGTGCTTCATAAACAACAAAGTGCTATGTGAATAGTAATCATTTTATTATTATTTGTTAAACTGAGTTGAATTTACTTTTAAGAATCTCACTCTTCTCTGGGAAAATGACTTCCCATCAGTGGAAATTCTCAAATAACTGATATGATGTCTCAAGATACTGTAGGCAGATGTATCCTTGGAGGAGAAGGCAGAAGGGATCCTTGGTTTTGAAATCTCTTTCCTTCATGGGCATGCCTCAGAGGGCCAGCCTTGTCCAGTGCTCCCTTTGTATCTCTCTGTGTCATTATTCACCTCATGCTAAAAAATCGCAAACATTACTGGAAATTTCCCCATCAGGGAAGATCTAAGAAGTGGCACTGTAATAAGAAATAGTAGGCTCTGGAGAGCTGGCCCTGGGCACAGGTTCTACCAGTGCTTGCCTTACATGTGAGGCCAAGCATCTCTCTGCTGACCCTTGGACAGTAGACATGCTATGAATATTATCATGCCAGGCATTTCCTGATACAGGGATTATTTCCATCTCTAGGAATTCCACAAATGTTCTCAGAAGCCTTTGGGACATTTAAGTTTTAAAAATAAACCTTTATAACTCAACACAAGTATCCTAGAAATCCATGTGTCAGCCCTTTTCCTTAAAAATACCTGTAGGTCCTGCTATCACTTGCATGAAACAGGAAGGGGAAAGACCATAAGGTAGATCACATATTCATAAGTAAAAATGCCCTCAAAATGTAGCCATGCAGAGACTGGCACAACCATGTTAAATATCTGCCAACTTCCTCTTTAGAGCCTTGGAAAGTTTGATTAACCCCAAGAAACAAAGAAGAGGAAGGGAAAAAAGAGGGGAGGAAAAGGAATGAAAAAGAATGGGAGGGAGGGAGGAAGAAAGGAACGAAGGATGAAAGGAGGGAAGGAAGGAAGGAGGGAGGGAGGGAGGAAGGGAAGAATAAAAGAAGAAGAAAGGGAAGAAAAGAAAATGAAAGAAAAAGAAATGAACTGGAAGCTGTTACCCGTCACTTGGGCAGGTATTTGTGGATCTAGTTTTTGAAGCAACAAATTAGCCAAAATCAATTATCTAGGTCAACCTCTGGAGTGTCCCTATGGAGGAAGAAATATCCCAAATGGGACTGGAGTAAGAGATTAAAAAAAAAAAAAGATTTTCCCCAGTGAAAGATATTGTGGAATAGTGCCAACTCTCTCCTCTCCTGGAGCAATGCAATTGTGAAAATCCATCCTACCTGCTATACTGATGGTGGCCGCAGCCTTTGCAGTACTGAATTTCTCTCCATGCTTATTAGTAGCTATGCATGTGTAGAGTCCTGGCTTGGTGATAAACAGCTGCAGTCTTGAGTCAATTACTCGGTCTTTCACACTTTCTTGAATGGATCCAGAAGAAACCTGGTGGAGTCAGGGGGAAAAAGAAGATAGAATTAGGTCAAGGATTTCTAATATGCTGTATCAGTTGCCTGGAAAGAAAAAGGATAAGGATTACGATCAAAAGGCATGTGGTAGATTGCAAAACTTGCCAACTACTTTTCTCTCCATATGCCCATGACCTTGCAATGTGACTTTGTTGCTCTTCCCTCAAGAGGTGGCATCTTTCTCCATGCTTTGAATCTTGATTGGCTTGTGACATGTTTTAGAAAGACACAGAGACTTACAAAGTTCTTGCACATTGTGGCTTGCTTTCTTGTTGCTCTTAGACCTCCTGTGAACAAGCCAAAGCTAGCCTGCTGGAGGATGAGGCACATATAGCCCAGTCATCCTCACTGATCCAGCTGGGAGCCAATAATATCATCCAGATATACGAGTAAGGCCATTCTAGACCAATCAGCTCCCAGTCAACCTGCCAATCACAGGAGCTAGATCAGCAAGAGCAGGCAATCCTAGCCCAAATCAGGAAAACCATCTGGTTGACCCACAGACTTGATCCTTAACAAATGGTTATTGTTTTAAGCCATTAGGCTTTGGGATGTCTGTGATACAACAATAGATAACTAATGCAAAGTAGGAAAGGATATACTGTGTGGATCCTCCAAGATATGTCTCTCTGTCTTGAAGATAGAGTCAATTATGAGAGATTATAGAGTTTTGGGCTTATTTTCATAATTCCTGTTCAGTTCCCCATAAATGCACATCAAATAGTGAATGGTTATCAGGAGAAAATGGTTGTAAAGCCAATTCTGTTTCTGCCTCATTACTTAAATCAGAAAGTCAAATGTCCTCAAAGAGCTGGGCTATCAATGCCATATTAGCACATAATTGACAGGTTAATTTATGTAAATGCTTATTAGCTGTCAGCATTCAACTCTGTGAGAAAGACAGCTGTCTAGCACATTCTACAGGGTTGCAGAGTTCCAATTTACACCCTAGTTTGTCTGATCCCAAAGCCTGTGCTTTTCATCATTATGCTTTAGTGCCTTCCCTAGTCCTAGAAAACAGAATAGACTTACTAGAAAACAAGAACAGTAGTAACAACCTCAAATCAACCATGAACAAAACAAATGTCTGACATAAATGTCATTGTTAAAGTGGTGGCACTTGTTAAACTGGTGGTTCTTTCTTCACTGTTTTCTTAAGCACTCTACCATCTTTCCAATAATTATTGTTTAATTATCGTTGCTTATATGAGGGGAAAATGCTGGTTTGAGGGAAGTGTGAATGGAATGACAATCAAGGAATTAGCTGATGGTTTTACCTTAACCTTATCTTGGAGGAGTAGGGATGAGTACCATGGTGGCCTTGAAAGAGATCTTTCTGTCTAGAAGAGAATGAAAAACTTGGAGCCAGTTATTTTACTGTTTCACATGAGGGAAGATTTCACAGTTAGACCAGCAAGGGGGAGGGAAGCCCTGAGGTGAGACCAACTTTCCATCCTTCTGCTGCCAGGTGGCTGGCTGGCCCCAGAACCCAGCACTCTCTGTAGCGACTAGGCAGTGAAAGTTTGTTCACTTAGCTTCTTTGTCTTTTTATTCTTTACCTGCGCTATTAGTCTCCTTATGAGAAACACTGGTTTACGTGAGCATCAATTTACCTTAACTGGGGAAACGTCCCAGGTCAGATCAAGTATTGTGGCATTTTCCCCAGATAAGCAGCCTGGACTCTATGAGAAATTGACAAGGCAGAGAGAAAAATATCTTTAAGAGACATACATGCAGTTGGGAATTCAAACCGAATTCATCATTATCATATTTATCAGAGGTGCACGTTCTTATGGATTTGAGTGTCCAAGTTAGATGGAAAGGATTGAACAGTTTGAAATGTAATTTTTAAAAAAATTTATTGGAGTATAGTTGATTTACAATGTTCTGTTAGTTTCCGGTGTATAGCAAAGTGATTCAGTTATACATATACATATATTCATTCTTTTTCAGATTCTTTTCCCATATTATTACAGAATATTGCTTAGAGTTCCCTGTGCTATATGGTAGGTGCTTGTTGGTGAAATACAATTTTGGACTCTCCCTGAATTTTAATACAAAGCAACAATGAGAAAAAAAGCTAAAGACCTCCAACCTCTGTCAGTCAGTATGCCTTATGCTCTCAGGATATTTTGTTTATAAATATAATCCCTTTCTAGTTTATATATGTGAAATCCGTAGAACCTTCCTCCTTTGCAAAGTTCGTTCCCTCTTTCAAGAAGTAGGTCTGTACCGTCAGTGCCTGGGAGACAACTCAGAAACGAGTAATCCCCCAAATGCTGACTAAACTCCCACAATTTTCATGTTCACACCTAAGAAAGTCACTCCTCAAGGTCACTGAAAACAGTCTTGGGAGGAAAGAGAAGTGAGTTTTAAAGCGCCTGACCTCTCTTCTCCTGGACATCATCCAGGTGCTGACACAGTTCAACGAGTAGACCAGCAAGTCCTGAGGCTCATTGCCTGATTATGATGTGATTCCTAAGAGCTTTTCCTCCTGTTTCCAGAGGCCTGGCTTGATTCAGTTTGTGACTCACGCACAGCAGGCCTTGTTAGTCATCGTTTGAATTTGTTTTTCTTTCTTCATGGAGCAGCCTGACCAACAGTTTAGTATTTTTGATGACCTAAAATTCAAAACAGCCCTTTGCCCTGCGTTTTGATCGTTTTGTTCTTCAGGTTTAAAAGCTCAAAATGATGAGTTCAGCTTATTCCTGGGAGCTTTGACCAAGGTATGCTGAGGCGAAGCTAAGGACTTAATTGAGGTGACTCTATCTGGTATTACAGTAAATATGGTATTTCTCCAAGTCACCCAGGCTTACTGATCTGAAAGAGCTGGATAAACAGCTCTCTGCTCTGTGTGTGGTATTGAGACAGTGACCTCAAATGAGGGCATCGAACAGGAACTCTATTAAATAGGCATATTAGTTCCCACCTGACTGAACGTATGTAAAAGCCTTCTGAGCGAGGCAATATAGGTGGAATATTTTCTACATATCGTTAATATATTAATAATGCTGTTTGGAGAGAATCTATCCCGAGTTATGGATAATCCCACAACTTCATCATGATTTGACCTCAACATAGAGAAACCTCTGAATGGTATTCTGGCTTCTATGACCTTGTCTTGCAAATAGTCCCAGCTGGCTAGGATTGTCTCAGGGACCTTTAGGATGTGGCCCAATACGGTCCATGAGTTGTAATAACGTCTGTCTATGCATCATAGAAAAAGGAACAATTGAGAAAATTTCCCATGCTGTTTTTGATCAACATAGCAATGAATATTGACCTCTTTCGATCTAGCTGCTGAAATATTCAACTTAATATATTCCAGTTGATATATGTAATTATCTTGGTTTACCCAGTTAGTGAGAGATGTTTCCAAAGCTCATGTCCTTTAAACCAAAAAACTGCCTCTTAAAAATATGTATAGGGACATCCCTGGTAGTGCAGTGGTTGGGAGTCTGCCTGCCAATGCAGGAGACATGGGTTCGAGCCCTGGTCTGGGAAGATCCCACGTGCCGTGGAGCAACTAAGCCCGTGTGCCACAACTACTGATCCTGCTCTCTAGAGCCCACGAGCCACAACTACTGAGCCCTCGCGCCACAACTACTGAAGCCCACGCGCCTAGAGCCCATGCTCTGCAACAAGAGAAGCCACTGCAATGAGCAGCCTGCGCACCACAACGAAGAGTAGCCCCTGCTTGCCACAACTAGAGAAAGCCTGCACGCAGCAAGGAAGACCCAACGCAGCCAAAAATAAATAAACATATAAATTTAAAAAAATACATATAATATATAGGTGAGTCTCCCTTTAAGGAAATTCAAAAACCACAATCTTCAACACAGATGATTTGGCTATTTATTTTATAAAATCCTTCTAATAAGTTAAAATGATTCAGCTTTTAACATATTTTAGGAACTATATTGATTGGACAAAGCAAGAGAGATGTGCAGATTTTCTACATTTTTTATTTGAATGCCAAAATAATAAATAGATGGGTATAACTTTAAATAAATCTGTTTATCAAAATATAAGGATATTTTCTTTTAGAAAAGTAAACTCTGCTATAGCCCCACCAAACTATTATTTCCAACGTTGTAAAACAAACGTGATATTACTGCTCACTCTGAGTTCATCTAAGACTACAAATTTTCATGAAAAATGAATGATATTTCCATAGGAAGAAAGCAAAAGAATTCTTGATGGCTTTGGGGTAAGTTGCTTGCTCTTCTCTTGTTCTCTGGCTGTAATCATTCAGGGTTTTCGTTTTTGGCATGTTCATGGAGGGGGAGAAAAGGAGCATTCACATCTTTTAAAGTACTCGTTTGTACTTGGTAGTGTGTTATGAAGTTAGTTCACTGGCTTATAGTTAGTGAAAAGCCACAGTTCAAATTCTGTTTTATTCTGTGTCAAATATCTCCCAACTCTGCATTTGTCTTAATCCTGCCCACCCAGAATGATACCAGGTCTGTGGCCCTTCCCTGTTCTCCTCAATAGACTTTTCTGGTTGGCTACTTGTCCAACATTTATTAAATGCCTTCAGTTGCCTCCAGTTCCTGTGATTTGCATCAGCACGGGGCAGTCATCTCGATTTCTGTTTGGACTTGGATAGTAGCGCCAAGAACAAAACTTAGCTGTGACAAAGCGAGAGAGAGGCATGGACATATATACACTACCAAATGTAAGGTAGATAGCTAGTGGGAAGCAGCCGCATAGCACAGGGAGAACAGCTCGGTGCTTTGTGTCCACCTAGAGGGGTGGGATAGGGAGGGTGGGAGGGAGGGAGACGCAAGAGGGAAGAGATAAGGGAACATATGTATATGTATAACTGATTCACTTTGTTATAAAGCAGAAACTAACACACCATTGTAAAGCAATTATACTCTAATAAAGATGTAAAAAAAAAAAAAACTTGGCTGTAAGAATAACACTCTCTCTGACCATGAGAACTGCAGATGTCCTTTTGCTTTCTTCCTGGAAGAAAGTTACCATTCATTTATTTTATTCCTGTTTTAGAATCTCTGCCGAAGGATCCATTTTGCTTTCTGTTTTTTGTGAATCACATCTTGAAAGATGAAGTTGGAGTCTCAATAAGACCAAAACTAACTCTAACCATTGGCTTTTTTTTATTACTCCTCAACTCCAACAGAGAATAATCATATATGTTCCAGTTCTAAACTCAAAGGAGCCTTTTGAAAACACTGAATTTTTTAAAAGCCTATGTCTTTCCATTTTCTGTATTAACTGTTTTCACAGAGTTTAAGACAAATTAATAAAGTCATATTGTCAGTTACCCAGTTTTCTTAGGGCATCTCTTTACACTACTTGGAGAGGCTTAAGACAACTCCTACAGCTTCACAGAAAAGCCACAAAACATACTGCCAAATAAGATGTGAATTTTAAATGGCATCTAAAATTTAATTCGAGAGCTGAAGAAGAACAAGACTACAAGTTACTTTACTATAACAAGTTTAAGGCAGTCTAAGATTAGTAGTAGCCCCTGGTCCCTAGCAGAAACAAACAAAAATTCTCTGGAGAAAAGAACCTTTGTCTAGACCTCAAATTAATCTCTGACTTTTTTTTTTCTCAAAACAATGAACAGCAGGTAGTCAAAGATAACTAGGCACACAAGGAAACAAAACACAATGAAAGAGTCAGCAGGAAAACAGACGACAGAAACAGACCTACAATGGCATCCTGTCTCACTCAAATAAAGCCAAATTGTATCAATTGACCTATATAAGCCTGTAGGATCTATAACCCCTATGCACACCCCTTACCTCTTTCCTCTTTGCTCACTCACCTCTAGCCACACTGACCTACTTGCTGTTCCTCTGACATACCAGGTGCACCTTTATCTCAGTGACTTTGCCTGGTTATCATCCCCGCATTATCTACATAGCCTCCTCCTTCAGCTCTTTCAGATCTTTGCTCAAATATCTCCATCTTAATAAGGCTTCTCTGACCACTTTATTGAAAATGGAATCTTTCTCCTGAGATTGTATTTTCTCACTTTCCTGCTTTATTTTTCTCCATGGCATTTGACACTGTGCACATAGACTATAGATTCTCCCATCTGCTTATTTTATTGTTTGTTTTTCCCCATCACAATGTAAGCAAGTTGAGGGCAGGAAACTTTACCTGTTTTGGTTATGCCTGTATCCACAATGTCTAGAATAATGCCTGATGCCCAGGAGATGCTCAATAATATTTGTAGAATGAATAAATGAATGTTTCTATGTAAAGTGCTTAAAACAGGGCCTGGTCATAGCAACCACATACTATATGTTAGTTATTATTACCAGTATTAGAAATGAAAAGAAAATTTTGTTGCACTAACAGACATGGGTTCTAATTCTGGATTACTTTTCATCAAAGTAGGCTCCAACAGTGGACTAATTCTTAAATTGATGAGTTTTGTGTGGGAAGGAATTAATACCACTTCCCTTTTACACAAAAGCATAAAGAATGAATTTGACTTTCTACTATCCCCATGATACAAGGAAAGAAGTAAACCTATGGAGTTCAGTCTCTAAGTCAGTGACTTCTAGGATGAAAATATTGGAAGGCTTTGAAAAATGGAGGTGCAGATGGGACCAATGACAGAGGTCAAAGTAACTCTACAAATAAGTGTTCTGCCCTGAAATTCACCACCAGTGCGTCTTCCCCAGACAAGTTTCCGTACAGTTGGCACTCACAGCGTTTCCATTTTCAATCCAGGTGATGGTGGGGACAGGGATGCCTGTTGCTGTACAGCGCAGGGTCACAAAGGAACCAAAGGTGACATTGTGGGATTCAGGAGGCCGCAGGATTCTGGCAAAAACTGTTAGGAAAACAGAAGTGGTGAGTGAGTCTCCTACAGGGAATAGTCAAGCTGGAGTGGTCTTTAAGAAATGCAAATCAGATCATGTTCTCCTGTGAAGGATCTTCCATGTTCCCTCTGTCTTAAGGGTAATATCAAATACTGTGCCCTGGCTTCTAAGCCATTTATGCTATGACCACTTTGCTTTTCACCACTCCAGAATACACCAAGCTTGTTCCCAACTTAAGAGATGTCCATGCCATCCTTCAGCCTAGAGCACTCATCCCATAGATCTTCATGTCGTGGTTTCCTTGTATCATCTAAGTCTCTGTTTAAGTGACACTTTCTCAGAAAGGGCCTCCTTGACCACCCAACGTAAAGTCTAACCTTCCCCCCATTTGCTTTTTCATCGTCCTGTTTCATTGTCTTTATAGACCTTACCCCTATCTGAAGTTATTTATTTTTTTGTCTATTGTCTGTATCCCCGCAGTAGACCGAGAGTCCTCAGCAACCAAAACCCTTGCCTGTTTTGTTCAGTACCTAGGAGAGTGCCTACCAAAGTAATAATATTTAATTGAATTAATGAAATAATTAATTAATGCTTTACATCTTCAACTATATCGTAGTGGGAGGACGGATAAAATCTGTCAAACTTTTCAGAGAGTGAGATGAGCATACAGGATCAAAAAGAAAAGGAATATTTTAGACAAAAGTGGACAGGAGAATGGGTGATTTATATTCTTTTCTGAGGCTGAATCCCCACTAACTAGGTAAGAGGGAGTTCTTTTGGTGTGAAAAGAAATTTTACTTTTAATTGAAGAGTGGAGATGAGGTTTAGAATGTACAATAAATTGAAGGGTACTTAGAATCATAGAATCACTAATCTTGGAAGAGACTTCAGAGATCAACTAGATTTCTCCTCTTATTAAATAGATGTAGAAACCAAATCCCAGGTAACTTACGTTTCTTCCCCAAAGTAATAAAACTGATGGGTGAGAAACCTGAGTTCAACTCCTCTGACTTCAAATCCAGTGTTCTTTAAACCATTATGAAATCCTTTTAATTGCCCATTTACTGCAAACATGATTTTTTTCTTTTTGCTCTTGCCTTTTGTTTTCTGGGACTTAAAGACAGAACATAATATTAGACTATGAAATTCCAATTAACACCAGGCTTTGATGCTTAGTTCTTCTAAAACTGCGAAATTTGTGGAGTCTGTATTCGAAAGGAAAGTACAGAAGAGATAGTATATACTAGATAGGAGATGTACAGGCCAGGGCTAGATCAAATTCAGCTGTATTAGAAGTTACTCTGATTTTTGAATACCTGTTTAAAAGGGTTACATAATTCAAGGAGATATAGGAGGATATGATTTGTTTGACAGTTGTATGCTTTTTGCAAGTTCTAACTCCAGATTTGCAGGTTCAGATGAACTCACCTTTCTTTTTTTTTTAGAGAGAGATGGCAATTGGACCTTGTATTTTCTGATCATATTTTAGAACGTAATAAATTTGAGAAAAATATAAATTTTGTCCTTAACCACAAGAATCGAACACCCACAATCTATTGATCATCTTCTTTTTTTTAAACATCTTTATTGGAGTATAATTGCTTTACACTGTTGTGTTAGTTTCTGCTGTATAACAAAGTGAATCAGTTATACATATACATATGTTCCCATATCTCTTCCCTCTTGCGTCTCCCTCCCTCCCACCCTCCCTATCCCACCCCTCTAGGTGGTCACAAAGCACCGAGCTGATCTCCCTGTGCTATGTGGCTGCTTCCCACTAGCTATCTATTTTACATTTGGTAGTGTATATATGTCCATGCCACTCTCTCACTTTGTCCCAGCTTACCCTTTCCCCTCCCCCTGTCCTCAAGTCTATTTTCTACATCTGTGTCTTTATTCCTGTCCTACCCCTAGGTTCATCAGAATCATTTGTTTTTTTAGATTCCATATATATGTGTTAGCATACGGTATTTGTTTTTCTCTTTCTCTCTATATGACAGAATCTAGGTCCATCCACCTCACTACAAATAACTCAATTTCGTTTCTTTTTATGGCTGAGTAATATTCCATTGTATATATGTGCCACATCTTCTTTATCCATTCATCTGTCGATGGACGCTTAGGCAGCTTCCATGTCCTGGCTATTGTAAATAGAGCTGCAGTGAACATTGGGGTGCATGTGTCTTTTTGAATTATGGTTTTCTCAGGGTATATGCCCAGTAGTGGTAATGCTGGGTCATATGGTAGTGCTATTTTTAGTTTTTTAAGGAACCTCCATACTGTTCTCCATAGTGGCTGTATCAATTTACATTCCCACCAACAGTGCAAGAGGGTTCCCTTTTCTCCACACCCTCTCCAGCATTTATTGTTTGTAGGTTTTTTGATCATGGCCATTCTGACCAGTGTGAGGTGATACCTCATTGTGGTTTTCCTTTGCATTTCTGACCTAAATAGACACTTCTCCAAAGATACACAGATTGCCAACAAACACATGAAAGAATGCTCAACATCACTGAACTCACCTTTCTATCTTTTGATATTGAGGACTCTAAGAGGTGGAATCTAGAAGAGCATGCTAGAAATACACATGTTGGACCCTAAAGCCAGGAGAAAGAGAAAGGAAGGAAGATGCCAACTTCAAGGCAAAAATGTTAAAGAAAAAAAAAAGTGGATTTAATGTTTAAAAGGAAGCTGAATTTTCCCCCTTGCTCCAAATAAACACAAAATTGAGCCTGATTTTAAGTAAGTCCTGGGGTCGAATTACCAATATACGAAAGAATAGAGGATTGAGGAACATGTTAAACAACATTATAAGGATACAATTCTATCATATCCCAAATATAGACAACTGAACAGGGCAAGTTATGTTGTTTCCTCACCAAATAAATAACATTGGGGAAAAAAAGAAAAAGAGGGAACTATTATAGATTGAGAAAGGTTTAAGAGGCATAGCCCTAAATGTAATGTGTGAATTCTCATTTGGATTCTTATGCAACAAATCAGATGTAAAAAGAAGTTTTTTGAGACAATCAAATAAAAATTGCACTGTCCTGGTAGTAAATGGTATTAAGAAATTAGTGCTAGCTGGGATGGATGGGGTAATGAAAATGGTAATGTGACTGCGTTAAAAAGCCTTAAAGTACATACGGACTGATTGAATCCATGTCTGGGATTTGCTTTAAAATAAGTCAGCAGCAATAAACTGGTACTGGGTTAGATAAAACAAAAATGGTAGACTATTGATCACTGTTGCTGTTGGGTGATGGGAACATGGGAGTTTACTATTAATATATTACTGTATCTACTTTTTTGTAAGATTGAAATGTTTTAACATTAAAAAGTTTAAAAATTGCAGTAGAGCTTACTCTACAGCTCCAGAGAAACATACAATGGGACACATGCCTCTTTTGCCATTGAAATAGCATAAGGTACTAGAAAACCTAAAACCTGAAGAAGGGTAAGGTTCTGAGGAAAAACATTTGTCAGAGGTATCAGTCCTAAGAGTTCAGAAATAACCACAACAGTTTTAGATCAGAGCTCTGTGGGGGATGATTCCAAACTGAAACAAAATGTGGGACTCAGGGAAAATTTTCCCTAGCAGGCGATAGATATAACCTGAAAAATTCCAGAGCAAGAGGAATAGCCATCATTATGGTGGTCAGCAGGGTCGGCTCCAAGAACGAGTGACCTGTGTAGTCCCCCAGGGCACCATGCTTAGAGGGGCCCATGCTTCGTTTATTTTTCTGCTGCCTGTGTCTTGAAATTATAAGTGATTTTTGAACTAGGGGCCCTCAATGTCATTGGCACCTGGTCCACAAATTATGGAGCCAGTCCTGAGAGCCTGGCGGTGAGAGCTAAAACTGCCTTCTTAAAATAGGGGTGAAGGCTGCACCTCTGTTGGAGTTCCAGAAAAACAAGGCTCCAAGGTGAAATGGAAAATTAAAAAGTTGCAAAATGCTGGATGGGTCAGAAGGAAGTGTCAAGAAAGACTAGAAGACAGAGGCTGTCCGCACTGGAAAGTCTAAATTTCTCAAGAAGACAAGCCAGCTAGGAGGCAGTGTACATTTCTTCCAGAGCGACAAACATGGTACCCCATCTGAACACCTGATAGGAGATTTCTCCCAACTCAGTCTAAGTTCACAGATTGTGGACCCTGGACAGCTAACACAGAGTGACTGGCATCTGAGCAAGGGTACACCCAGGGATTCTTTTCCTTCTGATGTTTTCTGGCAACAATAATGGTGACCTAGATTGCACAACATAATTGAGTCCATATTCATCATTTGGCTGAAATAACTCTTGTAGGGAGTTGGGGCTATACTTGTATGTCCAGAAGTTTTTGAGTTTGAGTCTACTGCAATGATCATTTTATGGGTCCCACTGCATTCGAGAATCTGGGAAAAAAAGTAGGATCCTTGAAAGATTGAGAGTGGGTTTAATTCAATTCCATAAATGCTGGAAAAGTGTAGACAGCAGCTGCTGAAGATGACAATAGTCAGTGTGCCCTTAAAACTGAATGAGAGCCTTCTGGCTGAAGATGAGAAGCGTAAGAAACTGGAGAACTATGAAATCTAGATTGTTTTCTTTCTGCTTTAATTTACAAAGGCAAGAATTTTCATTTGGGGACTTTAAATTCTTCCTGGAAATTTAATAATAAGGGAGGGTTTATTTATTTATTTATTCTGTAATTTATGGATTTTTCTCTTCTTTTGGCTGGCGTTACATTATTTGGAATATCATTTGGGCTCATTGCAAAACCTCTGATGATCCATATTGCACAACACAGTTAAGAATTACGTGCGATGGTAACTAAAACAGAGTCCGTCATCGTTCTAGAGGTCAACGTAGCCTTGGAGTTAATTTAATTAATGTGCTGCTCTGTCCCACATCAGAACCTTCTGGGAGGTCCAGTGGGGCACAGGAGGGTACAGAAAGGAGCACCATTGGCATTGCAGGTGGCTTCATGAATGTAGGCTTGTGCTGACAACCTGCTGGTCTCCTGATCCAAGGGGGCAGATATACCCTTGGCTGATCATGGGTTTCATTGTTAAGTCTGATGGGTCAAGAGAAAAAAAAAAAGGCCAGGAAATAAAGGGAAGCCGGTCTCTCCTGCCCTCCCACATTCTTGCCAAAAGATAAAATAGAAACTTGACTCTTTCAGTATTGAAAGATAGCTTACACCTTTCCTGCCAGTTTCCCTCCCTCAAAGAAGGTTGCAAATGTCTTTTAGGTTTTGACTCAGATGTCTTCTCATAATGCTTTCTCGACACATCCCCCTCACACCATGTCATAGGTATTGATTTGTTTGTTTTTTGGCTGTCTCTTCTCCTGGAATGTAAGCATCAGAAGGGCAAAGCTTGCTTTGTTCATTAACACAAGCTGATTGATAGACATCATTGGTCGGTTCATTGATCAATTGATCCAGAACCCTGCATGATACATGGTAGGCACTCAAGAGATATTTGTTGAATGAGTGAATTAGTGACTCCTCTGATTGGTGAGATTGGGGGAAAGTGCTTGTATATATGATGAGTATCTCAATCCTCTCTGGGCCATCTTTCTGCCAGCTACCCAGCAAACAAGAAGGGTATGGGTTAATATGCAGTAGGTAAGTTCTCCAGGTCAGGACTTCTCCATCCTATGACTCCAGGTGAAAGGTGGAGTTGTGGGGAGGAATCAGTAGATCACTTGACTCCAATTCTTGGATGAAGGAAGAGAAAGCTTTATTTTTCAATTCAGCTTTATCAGCAATGAAGCTAATATTCTTATACCCATCAGTATTTGTTACCAGTTCCAAGCATAAAAGGTGAAGGGATGGAGAAGGAAATTTCACCACATTTATCAAACATTCAAAACAATAAAGCCAGTTGCCATTAAAAATAAATGCCAGACTGCTCCATGGATAACAGTATACCTGTAATAATAAACTTAAACATAGTTCAGTAATAAACTCCCATTGTTTTAGCGGCAGCCACAAACTGAAAATTCGTTGAGTCATCCATTTTAAAAGTAATGTGATAGGTTTCATATCAAATAAATGTCCCTTGAATATCCCTATTTTACCTATATTTGCATGAAAGACAATATAGAAGTGTTTTTGTTGCATAAACGAGCTGTTTGATAGAAGGGGCATGACATTACTGAGTAATTTGGAAAATGTTTGCAGTTGTTTCGATGTGGATTTTTAAAGAAAAAAAATTATCCAACTCTGCTTTCTACAAATAGTTTTATCCATCATTCTCCAATTCACTGTGAGCTGTTTCTGACTTGCTTTCCTATGGCCAAGCACATTATTCTTCATCTGCAACATGTAAAATAGACACGGGCAATCTGTTTATCCCTGGGTTTTCTCTCATGGTATCTAGTTCTGAGTTTGGCGCTCTACTTTCTCTGGGGTAAGTTTACAATACTAACTGCAGGTTGAGAATCCTGTATTCAAAATTGGGCTTAAGCAGCCAGTGATTCCAAAGTTCTGTATAATATAACCGTATTGTATTCCCATTTCCTTTCTCTCTCTGTTTCTTTCCTTTTCCTTCCTTCCCTCCCTTCTTCCTCCCACCCCGCCGCATCTTTCTCATTCCATTTTTCAAAGCACTTTCAGATATATAATAAAGTTTATTATTGGTTGCCATTTTAAGGGGTAATCTGAATTTGTAATAAGGAAGTAGGGCCATTATACACTCTGAAATTTGCCTGGTGGGGTAATGGAAAGCCTAACAGGTGGGGGACCCAAGTTAAATCCTGAAATTAATAAGCAGTTTGGCTTGAGATGAATTGCCTCTCTTTTCTTGGTAAGCGAGTAGGACCAGAAGAATACTGAAGTCCCTTATAAGTTCTATTTCTGAGCAATTATTTCAAAGGACACAATAAGTTTGCATGAATTTTTTCTTTCGTTCTCTTCCTTCTTTCTACTTTTCTAGCTTCTCTTAAAGAGGTCTTTGAGGCTACTTGATTCAAACCAGCACTGACAGGAGTAAATTGAAAACAAGCAAAACAAAAACTAAAATACAAACAAAACCCCCCAAAACCACACAGGAGCAGGTGAAATAATTTTATCTAAATTTAGTTATAAGCAGCGTGATATTTAGAAATAGGAAAACATCGCGGATACCTTATTTGAAATACTAAGATAAGGAGGTGCTATTTCAACGAATACCACCCTAGGGTTTATTCCTAGAGCCAAACTGTATTATATGAGAACTTGTGAATTTCATCCAAAATACACAAAAGTTAGATTAGAACAGTATGATTGACTTGGTTTGGTTTGGAGCACTTGCATAATACTTGTCCACTTCAAGTAATGACAGTAAAAACCTAAGCTGGTACCTTGACATTTTTACAAGTCTCTGAAGATTGTAACACCCTCACCTCCTGTCCCCCCAAGGCTTTTGGTCAGAGGATCTTTCTATTCCAATCTGTGTGAGATTTATATTCTCATGCTGATTGACGTCATTTCATTTTGTTTGCATTTTCAGAGTTTGGGGTACAAAGTTTAAACATTTCTGTCGATTCAAACTTTTCTTAATAAAAGTAAGTGCTCAATAACTATATTATGTAATAAGGCAGCCCATCTAATAACACTGTTAAATGCTGAATTAATATTCCCCGTACATCGTTTGTTATTTCCTTACAAAATCGTGGCACTCAGAGTTTACAAAGTCAGAGAAATAAACAGTTGAATCGAACCATACATT
This sequence comes from Lagenorhynchus albirostris, assembly GCF_949774975.1. Lineage (NCBI taxonomy): Eukaryota > Metazoa > Chordata > Mammalia > Artiodactyla > Delphinidae > Lagenorhynchus > Lagenorhynchus albirostris. The sequence continues at coordinate 22,852,987 of NC_083101.1, forward strand.
TAAAAAGAAGCAGTGCAGAAAGCAAAAAAAAATACCTTTAGTATCTTGCTCGGGTTCACTCTCTTCTATTAATAGAAACAAGACACACAAACAAACACAAACAAAAACAACGCATCATGAAAAGGGAAACCTTTGAGCACTGAAACAGCGCTGTAAAGATGAATTAGAATCTGCTTGTTTCTTAATGAGAGACAAATGCAATCAAGTGAAACTGTTGGCCTTTTAAAAGCAAACTATTAAATGACATAAAATTTCAACTCATTACTTTTAGTCAGGCAGTATTACACAGAAAATGAACTACAACATATCCCAGCAACGCAGCTCATTCATGCGTTTTTATTTGCGATGTTGACAATTACCCTTTCTTTCAAGGCCACGGACTGTCTACTCTTCTGATAATAGTAGTAGTGATTGTGCTTCTCCTCGTCAGCGTGGCTTCTCCACTTACGAGGCCCTGCTGTGAAGTCAGTGATGTTGAATCTGGGATCTCAGCTATCATTTCTATGGTAATAGACTCATGTTGTGGTAAACAGAGGATTAGGGGGTGTCTGCAGAACGGAGCCTACAACCAACAGAGATTCTCTCCTCTGTATCAATTCCCAGAGGCTGCTCAGAGAGCAGAGAGGAGCAAGTCATTCTCTTTCAGGAAAAAAGCAGTAAAGCAAGCTACAAAGAAAAATATCAAAATATCTAATATCAAAATATCAAAATATACGGAATTGAGAATTTTTAGAATTTTAAAAATCCTAGAAAAGAGACAACCACCAAATTAATTGTTCCAAAATGTTTAATACAACCATATCAGATGTAGAGCCCACATGAAGCTCTATTATTCTATCATGAAGATTTATTTTTTCATGTCAATTTAGACCTTTCTTTGTGGTTTAAAAAATATTTTAATTTTATTGGAGTATAGTTAGAATAGACCTTTCTTTGAATTAGTGATAAGCCAAGTACAATATTTGTTTTTAGTATAAAATGGCAATGCTATTGTTAACTACTTTTAATGATAAGAATACATTGGTATAATTCTTTTCAGATTATGGAGACTTTCACACACATTGTACATTATCTCACTTAATCCTCACCATCTCTGTGATTGTACATGGTTGATATGATTCAGCCCATTTTCTAGACAAGGAATCTGAGACTCACAGATTTGCTGCAGATGCAGACCCAGAAATGCCACTCCAACTTTCAGACACCAAATCTTCTGTTCTAACCTAGCATCGCAGTGAGAAGGCCTCATTTTGGTACTTAATACCCAATACTCTTAAATTTAAGTGAACTTATAATTTCCCAGTTAGATTTTACTCTGAGCTTTCCCTCCCTCCACCAATCAAGTCCGTGGCACATTCTTATTTTATGTTTTTAATTATCAAGGTCATGTTGGCTAAAAATGAGTTTTTTTCCATGCTAAAAACTTGTCATCTGGACACTTGAAAACTGCAGAGATTCCTTGTTTGCCACACAGATCTTAATCAGAATAAATAAATAAAGGTCCATAGTTGGACCAGATTGGACCTGAAAAATTATATTTGAATGCCTTTGGGCTGCGCATATCTTTCTAGTTCGTCAGCACAATTGTGCTTATTTCTAAGCTTAGAAAAAACCCCTTTTTTTTTTTTCCACCAGCCAAATAACTATTTATGAGTGCCTGAGATGGGCAAGGGACTTCTCTGGGAATATTAAGTGTCTTTATTATCTGGCTGCTATATCTCCAAAATTTTGTTCCACTAAAGTTGAAGGGCCTTAAGTAAGTTTTGAGAACTTTATTTACTCATCTCTTACACTACTCTCACTAGGATTCTAGAGCAAGTACAGGTAAATCCTCAGTCTCCTTTTAATTTGACACCGTGATCTTCTACTGGGCTGTATTTTAAAGTAGACTCCGAGGGCAATGCTGATTTTCCTTTGCCATCTTTCACCTTGTTGCTACTATTGTTATTATTGTTCATTTTACTTGATCTGTTTGGAATTGGAAGCAGTTTTGAGCTAATGCACCCATTTCCTCCACTCCAGACATGTAGAACCAACTCGGAAGATGAAAGAATGTCTAAGATTTGCCATTTTCCTAGGAGGAGGTCTGGAAGTTCCACCAGAAATTATACTTTCGTATATAGACTCTCAAAGTTTTTTTCTACACACAAATGCAAATATACATCTTTATAGATACATATTTACATATGCTTAGGTATTAATATACACATTCACAGTCACACACATGCGCACACAATTGAGGTTACTTTACATTAGAGGCAAATATGCAAGAATACCCGCAAACTATTTAAGGTTGAGTACGAGCATTCAGTGTATGACATTGTTATTTCAAGGTCAAACTGTAGCCCTAGTTTTTCCGTGTATCCTGCTTGCCTAGCCTACCACGATCCCTCTTGTCTTCTAAACTGATTGCTTTACCTCTTATCAATTTTTACATATTCTGTTTCATGGTGTTTATTCTCACTTGATTGTTAAATTTTCGTTTAATTGCCTTATGTGTACTGCATCAGTCTTGTCTTCCAATGTGATTTGTAATCTTCTTTGGGGGGTGGGGAGTAGGGGGTGGAGGAGGGAGCAGAATAGCATACTTTGCTTTTGCCTTTTTTTTTTTCCCCTAAAGTCCAGCACAGTCTCTTGTAGAGAAAGGAAATTCTTTAAAAAAGAGTTGGATAGTGATTCATTTTCCGTCTCTGCTTTCTTGGGAGTGTTCAGTAGGACATTTGGAACAGAGAATCTGAGACTTCTCATATTGGACTAATCTGAGATAAAATCAACATCCAAGTTAAAGAGGATATCCATCATTTTCTTGAATACTTTGGTTTATGAGGAACTCAGCATTATCATATCAACCCATTTTGAACAACTGTGTTTTAAAAATATATACATATATATTCTAAATCAAACTAAAATCAGTCTCCTTATAATCACCGCCCCCCCCCCCGCCAAGACCTAGTTCCTACTTCTATCCACTGGACAAAAATGAAAAAAAAAAATCCATCAAATATTATCATTTTTCCAAGCTTGCTAGCCCCAGTTTACCATCCTGACTGCTCACTTTTGAACCACCTCTTATCTTTCCCTCTTTTCGTAATTTATCCTCTCATCTTGTGGTACCAGGAACTAAAACTAACATACACCTAGAGTCTCACAAATTCAAAGAATAGCAAGACTCTTTCTAAATACTCTACCTCTATGAATCTAAACTTGCGTAAGTTTTTATTTGCGTTCATATAATAAAACAGGTCATTGGTTCCACTGAAAGTCCTGAATACCCAATACTCATTTCTATATTTGCTTTTATTAAGGTCTATCTCCCCAATTTTGAATATGTGTGTGTGTGTGTGAGAGTGAGTAAATATGACTTGATTCTAAGGTCAATTAACTTTTTCCTACTAGTTCACCGTATTAGTTGATGGGAGAAGAAGTTTGGAGGGGAAATGTATTGTTATACAGAAGGAGGGAAAGTCATCAAGGTTCTCTGGTGGAAATAAAAGGAATATATTTGGTTAAATAATACAGGTCATGTAGATCTTGTAGAAAGAAAGAAATGAAACCAGAAGAGAAAACAGGCAGACCTGTGAGACGGTTTCCATTCTTTTGACTGTAAGAGTGAGGAAAGCCAAGAAGATAATAGGAATTTGGCTATCTAGAGTTGAAGTCTCAATGGAGGCTGAAATAGCACATTCTTTGCTCTTTGTAGGATGGCATCATTTATAATTTTCTTCTTAGGCAATATCTTAAGGAAATCTCTGGTACTCTAAGAATACCATTCTAGGGCTTTTTCTAAGGACATACTCAGAAATTGGGAAATCAAAATCGTATTACTAGAATTGTTTCCTTACAGTTATATATAATACCCTTAAAACAAACCAGGCAAGTGGCTCTGGGTTTGAGTCCTCATTCTACTGCTTATTAGCTGTTTGAACTGTGATATTGCTCAACTTCTTTGAACTTCAGCTTCTTCATGCAGAAAATGTAGGTATCGACTCCCAACTCACAGAATTATGAAGAAGATTAAGTGAAATGATTTGTACAAACAAGTTAATACAGCAACTAAGACACAGCTAGAAGGTACTGAGGGCTAATTTTGAAGCCATGTCTTCTAGCTCTTTCTTGCTTGCTATTTCTATCTCTATGGTATCTTCCTGACTGATGAAAGCTGTTCTTCCAACTGACTTCAGAGGTAGAAGGTTATTTTATTTTATCTTGTCTTTAAATTTCAGTCTGCCTTAGCTGGCTGCATCCCAGATATTGATCATGTTGAACAGCCTTTCTGTAGGTGTTAAAAGCCTGTGCTTAAATCCATTCCTCAATTATCCGAGAAGAATCACTCTAGAAAGAGAAATCCATTCTTCAGGCCCTATTATTAAAACATAGATGCTAATCAATATTAGATTATTTGAATCCATTCTTAAATAGGCTACATTTGTCTCATACAGCATTGTATTTTAAGAATTATTGAGTCAGAGATGCCTGTTAGTAGACAACCATCACAAAGAACAAAAAAGGTCATTTTAATTTTTAATTTTATACTTAAAAAAAATGGCTCAGGGGTGGTTGAAAAGAAATCACAGTGAGGCTCTGTGGTACTTTGTTTCTGAACAGATTCTTCTTTTGTTTTCCAATCATTAAAAGAAAACCTGACAATAGTAATGATAAACCTAAGTAAATACCTGGTTTTCCTTTCCTGACTTCTTGGTGGCTAAAGCAAAGAAACCCGATCCTGGTGTGCTGCCACTGTTTACATTTCTGTCCCCTTTGAAGCAGAGCAATGCATAAAGAGGTTTATCCACTGTGGCTCCATCTCTGAAGGGATGGGAGCGCAAGTTCCTTTAGAAAAACATACATGGTACCCTCACAAACTGTGACTCTCTCCTCCAAGTCAGGCTGGCCTGCCTCTGTGACATTTCAATTCTCTAAAGTGGCTTGGGCTGGGAACATTTCTGTGGCCTTGGAGATAATAACATTTTCCTAGCTTGTAAATATGGATGGTGAATAATGACTGTGAGTAAGACATGTTTACCAAGGAAATCAGACAAGAGCCACACAGAGTTAACTTGTTTTGATTTCAGTCCTCGACGTAGCTAGAGCAACTATTAGGAATATTTTTGTTAAAATGGTTCTGAAAGTACATTACAAGTTTAACTGTAAGTCAAAAGTTGAATTTCGGTTCTGATTCACTTTTTTCATTCTAAAAAAAATTATCTTCTGGTTTTAAGGGGAGGAGATGCTAAACAGCTTGATGAGGAGGACAGAAGTCGTTATTAGTTTACCCTTTCAAAAGGTTTTTATTTGGGACTAATTTTAGATTTACAGAAGAGCTGTAAAGGAAGCATACGAAAGTTCCCAGGTACTCTTCACTCAGTTTCCTCCAATGTTAACACTGTATATAACTACAGTCTATTTATCAAAATCTTCGTTTACTTTTAAATGACATTTTGACCTAATCGCATGAAAAGGAAGATACCTGAGCTCTGACAGTAGTCAAAGAAACTGAAGTTTAATAAGAACCAGCATTTTCAAATTATTTATTTATTTTTTAGCTGACCAGAAATTTTATCTGGGAAAAGAAACAGGAGTCACAACCTTAATCTTAAGTGACACAGTAATATCCCGGTTGTCTAAAGTGGCTTGGCTTGGGAACATGTCTGTAGCCTTTGAGATGGGATTCTGGATGTTCCAATAGGACCATATATAGGCCTCCAAACTGTAGGGTCCCATGCTGATGAGATGGTAGATATACACCCATTTTAAAATGATGTCCAAGAAAGATAGCATAGACTATAAACTCAAATAGCTTGTGAGTCAAATTGCAGCTCCTTCCGGTCTTCATAGCGCCTCCAATAGATACTATCCCAAACTCTTTAGTCCATCTTTGACTCCCTGGTTAGCGGTCAGTGTGCCTGTGCTAGCATGATAAGTCTGCCTTTTCCCCTCCCTCACTGTGATGTGATCTGTATCATGAGCTGCCATTCATCCTTCAAAGCCCTGTGAGACCTCACCTCTCTGAAGCTTTCCCTGACCTTTCACTGTCTCCCCTGTCCTGTGTATGTATCCTGCCCAAACTTCTATCATTGCAAATATATTGAACTTTAATTACTGTAATTACTTGCTTGCATGTTCACCTTCCTCACTAAATTTGAAAACTTTTCAAGAAATGAACCATGTCTTATTTATCTCTGTGACCTTGGATTTACCTCACTACATGGAATATAGTAGGCACTCAACAAATGAATAAATTTGAAGTTATCCTAATACTAATGGTGAATAAGCTAAGTTTCTTCTTAAATTTTTAAGCTCCATCTGGAATGAAGACATTCCAGGTAGAAATCTTTAAATCAATGTTTCTCAAAGTGTAGTTCATAGACTACCTATGTAAGGATCATTTGGGAGATTGTTAAAAGGCCTTAACAGAGACGCATCAGATCTGAATCCCTGGGGAATGCAACCTAGAGCTATGCCTTTAAATAAGATCTGATGTGCACTGATGCTTGGAAACCACTACCTTGGAGGCAGAGTTCCATTAGTCCATCAACTTTGTTATTTCCATCTCTTTTCATAGAGAATTTTGAAGTGAGTCTAATCAATGGTGTGACAGTAAATTAAATGAAATAACAACACATTAGTTTCAAGAAAAGGAGACCTCTTGTTGGTTTAGTGTAACGGATACTATGACGAAGCTTCAAACTGAATTCTGAGATACATGCAAGCTAGAGCAAAAAAGAAAATAAAGTACATAGCTCTCGCTACAGGAAGGAGTGCAAAATGGTCTCAAGAGAGACCATTGTTTTCTTCCCACGCACTAAATTTTTTTTTTTTTTTTTTTTTTTTTGCGGTACGCGGGCCTCTCACTGCTGTGGCCTCTCCCGTTGCGGAGCACAGGCTCCGGACGCGCGGGCTCAGCGGCCATGGCTCACGGGCCCAGCCGCTCCGCGGCATGTGGGATCTTCCCGAACCGGGACACAAACCCGTGTCCTCTGCATCGGCAGGCAGACTCTCAACCACTGTGCCACCAGGGAAGCCCGGCACTAAATTTTTAAAGCGATTTCTCACTTAAGATGTTTTGCAGAGCAGTGAGTGATGGAATGATCAATATTTTCAACAAGATTTTTGGCAAACAGCTATTTCTGTAGTGAATAAAATATGATGTAATCTTGGGGTATGCACTAAGGTCGCCTTGACTTTCCTGATTTTATACTTTTTTGTGGGGGACAGTTTGATTCTAAACAGCCCATTTCTAGTTTGCCGGTAAAGTCACATCTTCATACAGCTCCTTAGATAGGCATCCTTATATCACTTGTCACAATGGGGCCAAACCAAAGTTATAATCTCTAACAAGTACCAAGAATGCAGGGACAAAGTATTGCTGGTTGAGGGTAGATTTATGTTCTTTGGAAGCAAGAGAAGCAGTTGGTAATGTTGACATTCTATTTATGAAATTTGAGAAGCCTAACCAGCAATATTCTCTGGATATAAGTCATCCAGCTTCGTAACAATGTAAAAAACAGACAACAATACCAACAACAGCCAGTATTAATCGAAGAGCTACCATGTAGACACTGTATATATGCTATCTCAGCCCCTTTTAAGAACTTTATGTTCCAAGTCACATTGCCCCCATTTCACAAAGGGGAAATAGACTTGCAGAGGTTAAGTAAATTATCCAATCTCACGTAACTAGTAAGTGGCAGAGTACTGATCTATGTAACATAAACATAGAAAAAGAAAAGACTCAAGAATGGGGTAATGAAAGATGTCCTGGTCTAGGGGTTAAGACATCCAAGCTCTTGGATAACTTAGGCAAAGTAATCATTTTTCTGGTCTCAAGTTTCCTTATCTGAAGACTAAGGGATTGAGCTATAACTTCTAGGGCTCATTTCAGATTTTAAAGTCGATGGTTACTCTTCTGATAGAACCAAAGTTAATAAAACATCAACTCTATTCTAAATAAAAATTTAGTTTTTGCATTGAACTTTATTGCTTCTACCTCAAGGATAAAGATGACACGTGGAGTAAAGAGCTGTAAACGTCTTTCCAGTTGCTTAAGTCGTTGCTTTCGTTGTACTGCAGTTACTTTAGTTCTAGAACTAATATTGATAACTATTATTTGAGTGATTTCTCTTGTCCAAGCACTCTTCTAAGAGCTTTAAACATGGTATTGAGGTTTATTCTTTTTCAACTTATGAGATAGGAAGTATTATTCACCTTATTTTACAGGTAGGGAAACTGAGGCACTAAGAAACAAAGTAACCCACCTGAAGTTAACATAAGTAGTAAGTGGTGGAGCCACGGTTTGAACTTAAGCAGTTGACTCTAGTCTCTGCAGCCCAGGCAGTTTTCTCAAAAATCTAGAGCCCATGTTATTAGCCAGTACATTAAGTTCCTTCCAAAAATCATGCCTTATATAGTTTATCATTGGTGGAAATAAATATGCTAATTAAAATTTGAAAGTCACATATTGGATCTCTGAAGGAAACAGGTGAACGTATTATTTGAATTCCATATTGCCATAGAGTCCTGACAGCTTTCTGTGATACCTTTGCATAATTCAAAATAGCTACATTTTGAAATTAAGCCCACTGATGGCATGGTCTTCTCTGTCTCATACAGCACCTGGTGTATTGCTCAAGGAATCTTTGTTGGACGAATTAATGCATTAAAGAGAAAGAAGTTTTCCCTTTTTTTGGTGAATGTATGTTTGAACTTGTACATCTCATTTTAATACCTAAACAATGAAAATAAAAGCTTACTCCAATTAGAGGATGCATATTTTAGGTCCCAAGAACTTTTCTTTTCAAACGATATAATGTCAACATTGTATCAATTTGATTATCTTAAATAATTGAAGACAAGTCTTTGAAGCACATTTTCTTTTCTTAAAAGCGATTAAAGAGGGCCTAACTGTTCTTCATCTTGAAGTATTATATGTTCAGTGCATAATCATTATATAACACTTTTTTGTCCTTAGAGAACTTTACAACTCTTCAACTAAAGGACCACTTTACCATTGTTTCTCAAAAGCACTACAGAACTTTCTAGATGAGAATGCAGCATAATCTCCCCTAAAGTTGAAATCCATGGGTCAAACCCTTCTTTTAGAGCATGCACCCTATTAATCATGCAGATTTAATTTTCCCCATGATAGCCCCCCGGGTTATCGAAGGTTTATGTCTGTTTTTTTTCTTTGGTTTTTAAATGCACAGTGTACTCATGACAGCAAATCAAAGCTGTTAGTGGCATCAGGCAGGTAGAATTGATGCCGGGAACAGGGCCACTGCAAATTTTATTAAGACTGCAATCACTGAGAGCACAGCACACGTTGGGGGTTTAAATACCTCTCTCTGTGGCATTTGTCATATTAAGAGCTGCAGCATAAACAAAGGAAAAAGCAAATCAAATGTATGTAAACATTTCTAGATGCAGT